>NC_137010.1:58348102-58948102 GCF_032717465.1 Coenobita brevimanus | reverse complement strand
TCAGCTTTTATCCTCCCGGAAGGGAGCTGAGAGCTCATATAGTCCGATCTAAGGGCAAGGCTGTGACCTTCACACACGCACACACCCGTCCCCTTGCTCAAGGGGGACAGTAACCACCCACTTCGTCAGTGAAACTTTTCGCAACCTGAGCGAGGCGCGAACTCCCGTCCACCAGTTGGCAAGCGAGAGCGTTACCACTGCACCAGCGTGTGTGTGTGTGTATGTGTGAGCACTTCATACCGCGAAGCAAAAGAGTGAGCTACCTCACGATCAAGAGATCAAGGAAAGTGGCTGTAGTTGGGAATGGATGGAGAGGAGGAGGGGAGGGGGTTTAAAGCTGTGTCCGAACTCCACACCATTCTTGGTTTCCTACGGCATCGACAAAGCCTGGATACTTTCTTTGGATTGCGAGTGTACAACTGTACGTATGTCGTAGTCGATTATATATATATATATATATCCATCCATTGCCAGACGCCATGTATCCCAAACGGGGTGGTCAAGGGCTTAGAGTTAATTGTTTTACAGGGAGGGGCACTAATCCTCCACCAACCCCACTGGACACGTAGGGATGCCAACAGCACCTGGTGTTCCCAGGCGGTCACCCATCCAAGTACTAACCAGACCCAACGTTGCTTAACTTCGCTGATCGGACGGGAAGCGGTGTACTCAACGTGGCATGGCCGTTTATATATATATATATATATATATATATATATATATATCATCATCATCATCATCCGGACCTCCTTTCCCACCTTAGGGCAAGGTGAGGAGTTGCAATGTCCAGACAGGCCAAATTTGCCCAGTCCAATGGGCCACGCTTCCATTCACTCATAATTAAAGCCCCTGGAATCCTGGCTCTATCGAATACGCCAAAAACATTCACCACGTTCTGTAGTTTCACATACAGTAAACGTATCCGATTGAGTCAATCAGGACGCTGTCATGTTGAAAAGGGGTGCCAAATCCCTGATCATGCACTCCTCCTCACAACATTCATTCAGCCAGCTCGATCTCTTGTCAGTTCCCTAGCCTCACCAACTTCCAACCCTCTCTTCCTCACACACTCATTCACCATATCTCTCCACCTTCTCCTGGGCCTATCTTGCCTCCTCCTTCCTTCAGATTCAGTCATATACCTTTTTCACCACTCTGTTGTTATCCATTCTCTCCACATGACCGTACCATCCCAGTACACTCTCGTCGATTCTGGTGTCCACCGACTTCCTCACTCCACATCTTTCACGAATCATATTATTTCGTATCCTATCCACCCTCTATACTCCACATACATTCCTCAGCAGTCCAGTCTCCACTACTCTTACTCTTGACTTTTAATTTTCATGCCACATAGTCTTGCATCCATATGTTAAAGTTGGCACTAACACTCCTTCATGTAAGCCTCGTGCAGCTGCAACACTCAAGCCTCTGTTTCTTATCAAGGCCTTCTTTGCACCAGCTACTTTTCTTTCTTATGCCACTCCACTTTCCACTTCTTTTGCACATTTTCCTCTCTTTTCTATCACTGTACCCAGGTATTTGAACTCTCACCAATTCCAGTCTCTCTCCATTCACTGTAACATTTCACTGGGAGTCACCTTCTCTCTCAGTAACTATCACTTCAGTCTTTTCTACAAGGCACGACGCTCACAGACGTCAGCAAAGCTCTACACTAGCCTACCAAGTTCTTGTCCGGTATTGGCAAGCAGTTCTGCATCATCAGCATACAACAAATTTGAAATATTCGATCCATCACCATTCATTACCAACGCCATCCCTCTCTCCATTACTAGAGTTTTTACTTCTGTCATCGCACCATCCATGTGTGTATATATATATATATATATATATATATATATATATATATATATATATATATATATATATATATATATATATATATATATATATATATAACAGAACGGAGGAAGGAAAAACAAAGGATTAAAAAAAAATAATCCATAAACCATATTACTGGTGTCCTCTGTTCATAAAATATCTGTAATAGTTAGACTTGAACAGCTGTGGGTTGAAATTTGGAGGGAAACAACTCTGGGGAAGCGAGTTCCAGAGAGATACAGTTTGGGGAATGAAAGAATTCTGATAGGCAGAAGTTCTGCAACATGACTGAGTGACATTCCAGTCATGAGCGCTACCAGATGCCCGTGTAGCACGAGGGAAGGAATGGAGAGGTGGCACCATGGACGCAACTTCTTCTGAGCATTTGCCATAAAAAATGTAAATTAATGCATAGGAAGCAACGTTCCACCATGGACGCAACTTCGTCTGAGCATTTGCCATAAAAAATGTAAATTAATGCATAGGAAGCAACGTTCCTTCTTACTTGCAGGGGAGGTAGTTTATTTGTAATGGCAGGATTGTAAATGATTCTAACAGCTTTGTTCTTAATTTTGTCTAGTTGTTTTAATGCAACCTCTCCACAACCATTCCACAATGGTGAGCAATAATCAAGCTGAAAGTGCACATGACTCTTATAAATTATAGCTAACTGCTCATCAGTGAAGAAATTACGGACTCTGTACAATAATCCAAGTTTCTTTGAGGCGGTTTTAGCAAGTGATCTGACATGAGAGGTCCAGCTGAGGGTATTGTTAAGTGAGACGCCAAGAATTTCAATACTTTTGGAGATGGGTATGTTAGTAGCACTGAAGGTAATGGACGAATCTGGCAATATCTGTCTATTAGTAAACTGTATATATTTAGTTTTACTAGCATTAAAAGAGACAAGATTGTTTTATCCCCATTCACTAATTGTAGATAGATCTTGATTTATGGAGATGTCTGTACTGAGTTGAGAGGTAGAGATATTAGACTTTGTAAATGGGTGTCTGAGTGTGAATGAACTATGTAGTGTTGAGTCATCTGCATATGAGTGAATGGGATTGTGGGTGACAGATAAGAGATCATTAATATGAACCAGGAATAGGGTTGGCGCCAGAACTGATCCCTGCGGCACGCCGGCGTTAACTGAGTGGAAATTGGAATATTCATCATCTACTTTTACTCTTATTTTCTTGTCACTAAGATATGAAGAAATCAAAGGAACGAAAGACGTTAGTCCATAGCAAGGGAGTTTAGATAGCACAGAACGGTGCCATATTCTGTTGAAAGCTTTAGAAATATCAAGATCTACTGCATGAGTTTCTCCATGTAGATCAATTGATTGATGGATGGTATGAGTTAGGAGATTGAGTATGTCAATGGTGGATCTTTCGTGGCGAAAACCATAGTGTCTATTACTAATTAAGTTGTTGGATTCAGGATGTTTAACAATGTGCTTATTAATTAAAGTTTCAAATACCTTACCAAGAGAAGATGTGACAGCTATTGGTCTGTAATCAGAAGGTTCAGACGAACTTCCTTTCTTCAGAAATGGGTGGATATTGGCTTCTTTCCATGAATTTGGGTATAAAGAAGTACGTATGCATAATCTGAATAATTTAGCTAGAACAGAGGCAAGTTCAGGGGAACACTTATTCAAAACAATTGGCAGAATTCCATCTGGGCCTGGAGCTTTGTTGGTAGGTAAATTGTCTAGGATGGATTTTACGTATCTTGTCTGTATTTCAAGTGGGACAATATCGGGAGAGTCAAGTTCCAGTACTGGGACATTCTGGCTGGTATCGTGTATGGTAGAGTTTCTGGCAAATGTACTGACAAAGATATCTGCTTTCCCACGCAGTTCATTTGTAATGTTGCCATCTGAAGATTTTAGTGAGGGAATGGAAGATGACTTGTTAAAGTTATTACTGAAAGAATGAAGAGCTGACCAAAATATTTTATTGTCATTAGGGTTGTTAAGTAGTTTTGATGCTTGTTTTTGAAGAAAGTTTGATTTAGATAGATTTAATACAGCTTTTGCATGATTTCTAGCAATTTTAAATTGAGAGAGTGATTCATATGTTTTTGATTTTAAGTAAGAGTTATATGCTAATGACTTTTGGGCTGTTGCTCTGGAACAGTTGCCATCAAACCATTTTGGAGAGTTCGATCTTTTAGTGAACTGTTGACTTGGTATGAATAAATCCATACCAGCTAGTATTAAGTCGCAAATGTGGGACTGGGTAGAATTGGGATCACTAGAGAAGAAAGACTGCCATGGAATGTCAGCAAGATAATTTCTAAATCCATCCCAGTTTGCCCTATCAAAGTGCCATCGGGACACCCTGACAGGTTCAGAACGGGGAGGTGTGGGAGGTTTAACTAATGAGGCTTTGATGAGATTGTGGTCAGAGGATCCAAGTGGTGACAGTACCTCTATCCTGTATTGATATGGATTATTTGTCAAGAATAAATCCAAGAGATGGGCATTATGGTCAGGATTCTGGTTGGTTGCTTTACCAGCTGAGTGAGATTAAACGATTCTGCAAACAGTTCGCACTCTAGACCAGCGTCGTCAGTCGTGGCAGAATGCAATAACCTTTCAACATTATGTATGTTAAAATCACCCAAAATGGTAATTTCGGTGCTAAGGGCAAGGTTAAGGTTACTCAACTGAGTGGATATGGAATCAAATACACTGGGTTCCGAAGAAGCATTGGGGGAACGATAAACTACACAAATATATTTGGTAATATTTTGACAATTTAATTTATATGATGAGTAATCAAAACTGGATGAAGTGAAGTATAAAATTGTGTCAACTGCATATTGGGATATGATATAAGAACAGGTGCCGCCCTTGTTACGGAAGTTTGTAAGGAGATGGTAACCGGGAAAACAAAATGGAGATATATCGGTAGAGGGTGAGATTTGTGGTTCTGTGAGGAAAAAGGCCAAAGCGGATATGGACTGAAGGAAAAAATGAACTGAGTTTAATTTGTGGTAAGGCAGCGGATGTTGGTGAAGAGTAAGGCCGCACTTTCACTTCTTCGCTGACGAGCATTCCCGGAAATAGCAACAGTCGCTGCCGGCACAGTCGCTTGATGGCGAATGGGAGGACCCTGTGCCGCCAGCCCTACCCTGCCGGTGGTGGCAGTCCGAGGTACCACCTCATTTGATAGTAACATTGCAGCAGCCATTACTAAAGACAGTGAAAAGGTGTGATATGTTATGCTCATGTAGTGTGGTGTAGACAGTTGAAGGTAGAGGTATTATGAGGGCATGCTGGCCTACTCTCTGTGTAAATGAATGCACTGAAAAATCTCAGGAAAGGGAGATGGTCAGGATCAAGTCCTGAGGGCTTGTGAAACAGGAGCTCCAGCTCTCCCTATCACCAGCTTACCATCAACCTCGGGAGTACTGACCTGTTCGACTGGTGTTAGAACAGCCTTGGAGACATCACACAACTTTGTCGTTCGCCCACACCAATCGTGAACCATTCACTTAGATGCCTATTAACCCTTACATATGCTTCACTACCATCATAAAAACTCATGACGGCACTTAACAGCTTACCATCTACACCGTACATGCGCAGAACCTTCCACAATCCTTCTGTGTCCACTTTGTCCTATGTTTTTTCCAGATCCATGAATACCATAAACACATTATGGTCCTCACAAGCCTTTTCTGCTATCTGTCTCACTGCAGATATTTGATCCACACATCCTCTCCCACTCCTAAACCCACCCTGTTCATCACTCACTAGGACTTCCGATATCTCTCTTACTTTATAATAATTCTTCCATATACCTTCCCTACCACACTCAGTAAACTTACGCCACGATAATTCCTGCACTCACTTCGCTCGCTTTTATTTTTGTACAGGGGTACAATCAAAGCCTTTTTCCACTCTGCTGGCACAGTTTCACTCATCCAATGCTTTCTTATATATCTCCAACAAGCACTTCATTCCACTCTATCTACTACACTTAATCATCTCTGCATACACCTCATCAACCCCAGCTGCTTTCCCATTTTTCAACCGCTTCACAGCACTCTTCACTTGTGCGAATGTCACGTCTCCTGGGACTGCATTCCTTCTCTGCACATCCCCAAACACAATCATGTTTACAGCCGCTCTGCTCTTTCTATTCCCATTCATCAGGCTTTGAAAATATTCTTTCCATCTGGTCCTTACTTCATCCGCATGTGTTAATAATCTAACACCTACATCATTCGCACCATCAAATTTCTTTCTGCTTTCACTTCTACATTTCCGCAACTCTTTCCAGAATAACTTCCTATTTTCAGAGTAGTTATCATTAATTTTTCTTCCTAGATCATCATTTACCTCCTCCTTTTTCCTCTTCACTAGTCTTTTACGTGCTTTTTGCTCTCAATATATTCAATTCTTATTTCAACTGAACCCCTGTCCTGTAACCAATTTAGCCACGTCTTCCTCTTTTCCTCCATCGCCTTCTTATCCTCCTCATCCCACCATGCCGTACTTCTTTGCTGTTACTCTTGCCACGCCACACACCACTTTAGTATTCCTAACTAAGCTATCCCTATATGCATTTCACAGGCTGTCCAGATATATTTCCTTCCAATTCACTGATTCTAACTCCTCTACTTTGGTCTGTAATCATCTGCCATTTCTTTGTTTCTCAGCTTCTCAACTTCCAGTCTTTCTCCCTGACTGCCCCTCTCTCTCCTGATCCACCTCACTCCTCTCAGCTTGATTTTGCACACAACAATCAAATGATCTGACAGACCTCCACATCGTCCTTTCACAGCCCTCTTATCAGCAACCATTCCCATCATCGACAGCTCTACGAGCACCAAATTAATCATGCTTCTTTCAGCACGATTCCCATTCCCTCTATACCATGTATATTTATGAGCATCTTTGTGCTTGCAATACGAGTTACAAATGCACAACCTCCTCTCCTGACACATATCTTTTAGTCGCTTCCCAAAATCATTTTCCCCTGGTACTCAATCACAACCCATTATGTTATCCTCAGGACCAGTGCCTACTCTTCCATTCATATCCCCCATTACGATCACTTTATAGCTCCTGGGCATTTCTCCCACTACTTCATCCAGCTCATCTCAAAATCTGTCTTTCTTTCTCTCGCTCCTGTCCTCACACGGTGTATAAGGTACAATTACTGCCACTTTCCCCTTCTCAAACATGAACTTGACATACATACATCTCGAGCTGACACATTTGTAGTCTCTCATTCCCCTCTGCCACACCTCATTCATCAACAAGGCAACTCCTCCCATACATCTTCCTCTCCCATTCATTCTCGATCTTACACATTTCACATCCTCCCACTCCTCCACTTCACACCCTTTCATCTTCGTTTCACACAATGCCATCACGGCATTTCTTGCACTCTTGAACACATTCACCACTTCTACTCTCTTGCTCTCCTCATTCAAGCTTCTCACATTCCACATGGCCATGCGAATCTGCCCATTTGTTTGGGGCACTGGGACGGTATTGGGCCCTCCAAGGATCTCTGAAACGACTGCCATGATTGTGTGTGTGTGTGTGTGTGTGTGTTTATACATATATATATATATATATATATATATATATACATACATATTGAAATGCACACTCCCACCGCCAGACCCCCCCACCCTGCTACGGAGCCGCAGCCCCACCCCCACCTCAGGAGGACACCACAGTGGGCCAGGTGAGTGCGACGCTGGCCCAGAGCGAGACGGGCTCAGGTGCGCCCCAAGGGCGCCCCAACCTTGTGTCCCTCTTCCCCTCAACCTGCCCAACCACGACGTCGCAGGGATGAGAGACTACTACTCGGCCGGACCAGCCCTCATCAGGATCGGGGTCGGACTGCTCCAGATTTAGTCCCAGGCAACACCGCGGTAACGCCACTGTATGTACCGGGGAGGGAACGGCCACTGTACGTCCCTCAGCTGTTTCCCCCTGCAGCCCTGCGACGACGGCCACTGTATGTGTCGGGGAAAGATCGGCCACTGTATGTCCTTCTTCTGCAGCCACATCTGGAGTCTGCCTCGGTGTGACGGCCACTGTACACACACCGCCAGCAAAGGCAGGAGGAGTGGAACTGCAATGATGGCCACTGCATGAGCCAGGGAGGGAATGGTCACTGTACGTCCCTCAACCACCTCCTCCTTCTCCTACGGGAGTAGCACTGCATTAATGGCCACAGGATGTACCGGGGAGGGAACGGCCACTGTATGTCTCTCATCTGCCTCTTCCTCCTTCGGGAGCAGCAGCCCCACTGTGCATGCCGGGGAGAGGAACGGCCACTGTATGTCCTTCTGTTGCTAGCCCAAGGGCCTGTGGAACTGCGATGATGGCCACTGCATGCGTCAGGGAAGGGACAGCCACTGTAAGCCCCTCGTCCACAGTCCCGAGGGTTCTCCCGGAGGAGAAGGCCCCTTGCGTGGCCCACTCTCCACCCTGCGACTGTGCGGGATGCCCCTCTGTCTCTCCCTCCAGGTGTGGTTCCCCGGAGATGCTTCTGTTCCAGGAGTTGTGGCAAGGCCCAGTCACTGAAGGTGGGATCCATGCCCTTCAGCTTGCCCCTGGATGATGCCGGGTCCTGACGGACGCCCCGCGGGCGAGGTGCTGCAGCCAACCCCTGATGGTGCCACAACCTAATGGTGACCGCAGTCCCAGGCCTTCCAGGGCCAGTCCTCGGACCCCAGGGAGGGACCACCCTGGGCTGTGATGCCCCCAAGAGCTGTCCTGTGCCTACTGCAAGAGGGCTCACCAGTAGGGCTCCCTCCGACTCCCGGGTGCCATATCGACAGTCCAGACCTTGGCAGCCCAGTGACGGCACAGTGTGCAACCAGTGTCGTGTTAGAGACTTAACAGTGACTGTCGTGTATTCTAGAAACAGTGCGACAGGAACGACACCAGTAAAATGTCTCTAACCCCACGTACTCAGTGTGCTGTGTCAGTGCCTAAGTTCCCAGGACTAGAGCAATATACAAGTGTGTAGCGATACCTAAGTGCAACAGACCAGAGTACAACGCAGAGTCCAAGGGACAGATCATATGAACAGTGTCACCATACCTATGTGATATTCTCTTGTCCAATAACTCAGGTATAATCACGGTGTCTGTGTGACGTGATGTATTATTGTTAACTAACTTGTCACTAAACCCGTTCCACATCTAGTGCACCATTGTATGTATATTGTAAGGAAGTTGGATTAAGGCAATATATGTGTTAAGGTGTCTTGCCGAGTTTTTATGCCCTGTTCCTTTGTAAGTGTTCTCTTTCCGGTCTAGAAAGAGGACCCCGCTCAGTCGGTGGTGTCTTTAGGACGAAAAGTCGACCTAAAAACATTCAGCATAACATATTTATTTAAGAAAATGCTAACTAAAACAGATATAAGAAATGCAGCAATGAATGTTCCAAAAATAGATAACACAAAAGCTAGCAAGGTTTGTACATACACAGCTTTGACATCATTTTCTTCAGTGATATTCCTGATGAATTCAAGCTTCATTTAATCTTCAAAATATTATGTAAGTATTTATTTACGTTAATGAAATTTTCCAGAAGATCCAGATTATTTTGATCATCACATAATTCTGTTAAATAACTGACTAAGGAACATATCAGCACAATAAGATGAACAGGAGTATTATGTTATCAGTAATTCCCGCCACCACTGAAAACAATAACAAGTGTTTTTTCAAGGGGAACTAGACTGTACTTAAATTCATGCTACTGATGACTTATTCTCTCTCAGTTAACTCTTATCCTTTGACTCCATAGCACAGGGCCAGCACGATTTATACTTGTTTCGTTAATTGGTCTTTATTTCATTTCTTCTACATTATAATAAGTATTTATGTGGCGTGCAAATTGCTCTACTGTTTGTGTTCACTGCTTTTCAGTTTTCCTCATGTACTGTCGTGTCTTCTTCCTGTGTTCATTATTGTAATGCTAGGTGAAATAGGCTCGACTTCTCGGTCCTAGAACACCTAACGTGTAGCGGGGTCCTCTTTCGAGACCGGGGTTTAGTGCAATAAAGAGAGGTAGGACACAAAAACTTCAGGCAATAACCTTTACACGTATATTACCACAGTCAGACACAAGACAAAATACAGATATTACAACACGAATAGTGACACAGAAATAAAACCTTACTTAGGATATTAGTATCTCGCAGGATACTGACTTAACCACTAAGGCTGCCAATACAGAAAGCCTAGTGAACAGGTGTACAGGGAACACGGACGCGTGTGAGAGCGCGGGGGGGGGGGAGTTCCCACTGGGGGGGGGGGAGTGGACGGACTCGTGACGAGCCGGAACAGAGTTATAGTAATATTGGGAAAGGATACGTCTTTCTAATTTACTCTTAGTATCACTTGATAGAAAAAGGGCTTTGACATTTGACTTATCACTCGTTTATATTACGTTAGTTATGGGGAGGAGATGTTGAAGGGAGAGAGGGAATAGCGGAGCACTGGATAGTCACTGTATTTACGGTAATACAAAGGGACGGATATTATTCACACTTTCTATGGTTTTCTGACAGCAAGGGACATAAGTATACTTTCGCTACAGAGACTTCCTCAGGGGAAGAGTTCTTACTGGTTTCTTATGAGGGCGTCACTTATCAGTCGGAGTTCTCGGTATTCACTCACTGTTCTCATCCTTACCCACTCGCCTGTGATTTTACTCGCCCTGCTACTGGGCATGCATCACTGTATCACTGTAACCTGTTTTCTAGGGCAACGTCACACTTAACCTAAATCACTTTCACTATTTCTGGGGCATCGCCACACTTATCATGAGTCACTCATCGTGGGGGGGACGGGGAAGAAACAGCCGGCGCCAATTCTGCCGGGGTAGGGGCACCGCCAAGGGGAGGCGTGCCGAGAGGGCACGGAACAACTCGTAGGGGCGTCCTCTCGCGTCCAGGGCTACAGATGGCGAAGGGGTCCTCAGTCTCCAGGCTGGGCTCAGGGGTGTGGCCCTCAGGACTGGGGCCGAACAGCTCCAGAAACCTCTGGTTTAGGTCTCGCCCGGAGGTGGGAGTCTTATGCCGTCTTGGGGGCGTAGGGAGATCACGCCTGGGCGTCATGGGGACGGTCTGGAGAGGCTGAGGACTGCGGTCCCTAGGGTCTAGGGGCTCCGACAGGGAGGGACTGCGGCACTGGCCCACACCGGGGTCCGTCAGGTGAGTCTTCTCCAGAGCCAGGCATAGGGAGCGGAGGCCAGGGGAGGCTGAGGCTTGGCGGGGATGCTCTGGTACGGGAGGTCCGGGCTCTTGTCTCCTGCTGAGGCGATGACTCACTCAATGCCTCCCTTTGTCTGTGAAGCCAGGCAATTGGCCGTGGCTGCCCAGGGGCACAACTATCAGGTGCCAGGGCCCGGCAATCATCCGTGGCCTGAGTGGGGGAGTCAGCGCACCTCTGTACACCTTCGGAGCGGCAGTAGGCCATCTCCTGCTTTAGGAAGGAGGAGCGGCAATTGGCCGTCTCAGAGGCAGCACCTTCGGAGCGGCAATGGGCCGTCTGGCAAAGGCGGGAGCGGCAGTAGGCCATCTGACGAAGGCGGGAGCAGCAGTAGGCCGTCTCCTGCTTCAGGAGGGAGGAGCGGCAATTGGCCGTCTCAGGGGCAGCACCTTCGAAGCGGCAATGGGCCGTCTGGCGAAGGCGGGAGCGGCAGTAGGCCGTCTCCTTCTGCAGGAGGGAGGAGCGCCAGTAGGCCGTCTCAGGGGCAATGTCTTCGGAGTGGCAATTGGTCGTCTGATGAAGACGGGAGCAGCAGTAGGCCATCTCCTTCTGCAGGAGGGAGCGACCATAGATCGTCTCTACCAGAGGGGCGCTGCCTGGAGTATTGTTTCTGACTCCACCCCTAACTAACTCGGTGATTCCGCCACGCGAAGGTAGTGTCTTTCACCTACGGTGGCGGCAGCGTGGTGGTTGAATGTCACAGGGGCGCACGGCCCGGGCTGACATACGTCGTTGTTGCCCGGAGTGGTGGTGGCTGGTGGCGGCTACCCCGTGGGATCCGAGTGGGGGTGTTGGCATTCTTGAGGGCGAACTCCGCTGCTTCTGGTTCGCCTCGTTGTCGGGGATACTATGGTATTCTCCGGAATATTCCGGAGTACCGTATGTGTGTCCGTCAAAGCCACGCATTTCAGAAATGAAAGCACAGTAACAGAAGAATTTGGTAATATCTTGCAGCATAGAGCAGTTAGTTAGAAGCTGATCTGTAAAAATATTTATCTAAGACAGCCTTTCTGAAATTATCTTGATGTCCTCAAATGTGAATATTACAAAATCATGGGTGCCGCAATATTAGTAAACAAAAGCAGAGTCTATCTTGTCCCTGGGACTGTACCTTCAGTGCGCATGCGCCACTTGGATATTTGGGATGTTACGAGCGTCGTACCGATTTTTTACTTATATTGGCTAGTAATCGAATTGAAGAGGGCAATTACAAAGTATTTCGTTCCAGCCAATAGTGAGTAATGTAACTTCTCCTCTTTCAGTACAATAAAAGACTACTAATGCAAAATAAATGAGGATCTTGGAGCTCATTTGATGCTAGTCTAGCTGGATAAATATTTTTTACGTATTACTATGAAAATAATAAGTAGTTTGCCTTCATTTCTTCTCAATTATTTGAGAAAAAAATAATTCCTCTACACATTACAAACATTTATTTGAATCATAAGTGTAATGCTGTGTTTTTAAGGCGACTTCTCGTCGTAAAAACACGAGCACTGGAACGGGGTCCTTTTACTAGACCGGATGTAATGCACTAACAAAGGAACAGGGCATAAAAAGAGACTGAAATGCGTGGTTTTGACTGCATCGATTCTCCGGAATATTCCGGAGAATATCGCAGTCTCCCCGACATCAAGGCGGACCAGGAGCAGTGGAGTCTGCCCTCAAAAATGCCGACACCCCCACTCAGACCCCCACTCGGACTTCCCAGGGTAGCTGCCGCCAGCCACCACCACTCCGGGCAACAGCGGCGTACGTCAGCCCGGGCCATGCGCCCTTGTGAGACGCAACCACCGCGCCGCCGCCACCGTAGGCAAAAGACACTACCTTCGTGTGGCGGAATCACCGAGTTAGCTAGGGGTGGAGTCAGAAACTGTACTCCAGACAGCACCCCTAAGGTAGAGACGATCTATGGTCGCTCTAATAGTGGCAAGGTAGAGACGATCAACGGTCGCTCCCTCCACAACCAGGTAGAGACGATCAATGGTCGCTCCCATAAAAAAAAGACAGAGACGATCTATGGTCGCTCACAACAAAATCAGGTAGAGACGATCAATGGTCGCTCCCTGAAAGCTAAGGTAGAGACGATCAACGGTCGCTCCCTCAGCACACTGGTAGAGACGATCAATGGTCGCTCCCATAAAAAAAGACAGAGACGATCTATGGTCGCTCACAACAAAATCAGGTAGAGACGATCAACGGTCGCTCCCTGAAAGCTAAGGTAGAGACGATCAATGGTCGCTCCCTCAGCACACTGGTAGAGACGATCAATGGTCGCTCCCATAAAAAAAAGACAGAGACGATCTATGGTCGCTCACAACAAAATCAGGTAGAGACGATCAATGGTCGCTCCCTCAGCACACCGGTAGAGACGATCAATGGTCGCTCCCTCAGCACACCGGTAGAGACGATCAATGGTCGCTCCCTCAGCACACCGGTAGAGACGATCAATGGTCGCTCCCATGAAAAAAAGATAGAGACGATCTATGGTCGCTCACACAAAAATCAGGAAGAGACGATCAATGGTCGCTCCCTGAAAGCTCAGGTAGAGACGATCCACGGTCGCTCCCTCAGCACCCCGGTGGAGACGATCGATGGTCGCTCCCAGGGTATAGTGAGGAGGAAAGACCTCCCTGTCTCCCCCGGCCTCTGTTCCCTGCACGAGGCCCTTGAGAAGACCCACCTGTCGGGCCCCCGTGACAGCCGCTGCCGCAGTCCTTCCCTGCCGGCGCCCCTGCCCATAGGAGACCGCAGTCCGTCGCCTCTTCTGGCCCGCCCCAGGACACCCGGGCGAGACCTCACCACGCCCCCGCGACGCCGGGACCTGACCCAGAGGTTCCTAGCCCTCTTCGGCCCCAGTCCGGAGCCCAGTCTGGAAGCCCCCGGACGTGAGAGGACGCCCTAGTGAGTCGCCCCGTGCCCTCCCGCCTCGCCCTACCCTGGCGACGCCCTCAGTCCGACCGGATCATCACTGAGGTAACCGTGTTTCTCTCCACGAGAGATACGAGGATCCTGCAATTGTGAAGTAGGTTAAGTGTGACTCCTTTTCTCTTAGAATAAGACTAGTGCAGTGATTTCATGTAATTTCCATTGGGGTAACCCAGGACATAATGCTACATTAACGGGCGAGAATATGGGTAGAGACCCCAAGTGAAGATACGTGCGAGTGTCATCCCGAGTTTACTAATGACTTCTCCCTAGAGCCCAAAGAAAGGATAATACATTATTGGAGTGCTATTGGTTAAACTCTGAGTAATACAGTGGAATAGAATTTACAAGGGTTCCGACTTTGTTACGCGTTGGGAAGTGCGAGTCTACATAACCTACCCGGGAAATGTGTAGTATATAAGTTGTGCTGACGGAAATCTAGTGTTACCAAAACTACGAGGACCGCGAGTGATAATTGTACTCCCCTGTTCCGCACGCTATCCCTGAAAACCCTCCCCACTCCTCACCCCCACTCTTAAAGTCCAAATAAGAACCAGAGTTAATTATCAAAGAATTCTTGCCAATAGAAAACACCTAAACTCCCTTGTTAATATCGGGCCTCATTAAATATTATTATAACTTCTCCCTCGCTGTTCTAAGTCACTCTCCGTGGCTCCCTACCTCCCCCTCCCCTTCCTGGTAAATCACAAACCCCCCCCTCTCTCCCCTCACGCGTTCCCGGCGCACGGGTATTTACTGTACTCCTAGTACTAAGATTTGTTGTATTGTCATTAATATCTAGGAAGCTAGTATCCTGCGAGATACACAATATTTTAGATAAGGTTTTGTATTGCTCTATATTGTGATGTAATGTCTACTGAAATGTCTTGTGTCTAACTGAAATAATATACGTGTATGGTGTTGCCGAAAGTTTTTATGTCCTGCCTCTCTTCATTGCACTAGCTCCGGTCTCGAAAGAGGACCCCGCTCAGTGTTGAGTTGATTTGGAACGAGAAGTCGAGCCAAATTCTACTCAGCATTACACTGGTGGCCAGCGGTGGTTCTAGATCCGAGCGTAGAAGAGAGGTAAATAGGAAATATTTGGAAAAATGGCAACTAAACCGCACGTCCAGTTATCCAAGTTTGACCCTGACCAGTATGACATACATACATATCTTGCAATAGTTAAACCCTTATTGGATATTGGCTTCGATAATGACCAACAAAAAATTGCAGTCACACTTCCACTACTGGGTAAAGCCGCAGCTAACATTGCGCCAAAAATTGTCCCAGAACTCACCTGGCAGAACTTTACCAAGTTCGCAGTCCAAGCCATCACCCCATCATTAGGGAAAGTGGTGGCTCTATCCAAATTGGATAGCTTTACTTATGACGGGGATTTAGATAATACCCTGTTGCAGGCAAGACGCCTGGTTACTGCTGCCTACCCGGAGGCAGATGAAGAAACCCGGGATCAACACACATTTAATACTCTGCTCAGAGTACTCCCAAGTGTTTTAAGACAACACTTCATTATCCATGATCCAACAGGAGACATGGATAAAGATATCAGTTTAATGAGGCGCCTTTTAGCCGTCCATGCCACCCCTCAACGCATCGGCGAAATAAATCAATTCCCCGTTGACCTCATCACCATCAACCCGTGGGAATTTTCTCCGTGCTACCACGGATGTCCGATCCACGACATCCGTGAGCAGCTAGAAGCTGCCCAGTGCAGCCAAATGACACGAGGGCGCTTACAAACCTCCCCACCTTACGCAAATTCCCCTAAGCCCCAGGGGAAGAAAAAACAAAAAAGGAAAAACAAAAAGCGCCCCCCTGCCCCCGCATCCCACCGTAATGGCGGGGGCCACCTCACCTCTCCCCCAGTCTATGACAGGGGAGAACGTTATCTTTCCTTTTCCCCCCCTCTCACTATCTCTTCTGTTCTACCTTCCCCTATTCCTGCCCCTAGTTCTAACCTTCCCACCCCACACACCACTATACTCCCGCAACACAAAACCGGCCTCCCTCTTCACAGGCCTTCTAGGACCCTCTCCACATCTTCCCCTAACCTACTTCCTAAAACCACCTTCCCCCGTCTACTGCCTTCCACCTCCCACCCCGCGCCACCCACCGCCATCACCTCACCACCACTACCGACCTCACAACCCCAACCCCCCCCTGCTCCCGCACCGCCTGTCACTTCCACATACGAGTGCGATGGTTCCTCCTCGTCATCCCCCTCCACCTCCCCTACCACCTCAGCCTCCACCGCCTCCACCACCCGCTGCACCACACCTGACATCTCACCCGCCACGCCTCGCTCACCCTCACCCCTTCCCTCCGCTGCCTCACCCTTTCCACCCAAGCCCACGTGCCCCGCCCACCCCGCCACCCCCGCAGGACAACCCACTACCACCGCCCTCTCCCCTCCACACCCACGCACGCCCACTCCGACGCTCTCACCTTCTTCCGCGTCCCCAACGCGCACGACGGCCCGCGCTAACCGACCCCGCCCACCCCGCACGCCTGCTTCCCCACTCACACCCACCCTCAGAACCACCACCACCACCCCCTCCGGCCGACTCTTATGCCCACCCACCCGATACACACACACCGTCAAGCTACATCAGGCCCAAATCCCTCCTACCTGTACTCCCCAGAGACTCAACGCCGCATTACCGCGACACAAAACCCAGCCTTCACCCACTCTGTCCGGCATTCCACCTCCAACCACGCCGACAACCACACCAAACAACATGAGGATTAAGCGAGCTGTATGGGCCCCTTCCTTTGCCAAGAACCACCGGCTCCGCGGACCCCACCACCTGTTAAGTATCCTCAAGCACACCACCACCCCCTCCGCCCTCTTCCTCACCAATGACCAAACACAAGAGGAGAATTCTTATACTACCGCCTGGCAGCACACACTCCGCCACCTCCAGCCCATCTCCACCACCTCCAACACTCTAGCGTTCCACCTCCAGCCACAGGGACGTGACTTTTTTCAAGAACACGGTGGTGAAATGCGTGGTTTTGACCGCATCGATTCTCCGGAATATTCCGGAGAATACCGCAGTCTCCCCGACATCAAGGCGGACCAGGAGCAGTGGAGTCTGCCCTAAAAAATGCCAACACCCCCACTCGGACCCCCACTCGGACTCCCCGGGGTAGCCGCCGCCAGCCACCACCACTCCGGGCAACAGCGGCGTACGTCAGCCCGGGCCATGCGCCCTTGTGAGACGCAACCACCGCGCCGCCGCCACCGTAGGCAAAAGACACTACCTTGAGAAGACCCACCTGTCGGGCCCCCGTGACAGCCGCTGCCGCAGTCCTTCCCTGCCGGCGCCCCTGCCCATAGGAGACCGCAGTCCGTCGCCTCTTCCGGCCCGCCCCAGGACACCCGGGCGAGACCTCACCACGCCCCCGCGACGCCGGGACCTGACCCAGAGGTTCCTAGCCCTCTTCGGCCCCAGTCCGGAGCCCAGTCTGGAAGCCCCCGGACGTGAGAGGACGCCCTAGTGAGTCGCCCCGTGCCCTCCCGCCTCGCCCTACCCTGGCGACGCCCTCAGTCCGACCGGATCATCACTGAGGTAACCGTGTTTCTCTCCACGAGAGATACGAGGATCCTGCAATTGTGAAGTAGGTTAAGTGTGACTCCTTTTCTCTTAGAATAAGACTAGTGCAGTGATTTCATGTAATTTCCACTGGGGTAACCCAGGACAATGCTACATTAACGGGCGAGAATATGGGTAGAGACCCCAAGTGAAGATACGTGCGAGTGTCATCCCGAGTTTACTAATGACTTCTCCCTAGAGCCCAAAGAAAGGATAATACATTATTGGAGTGCTATTGGTTAAACTCTGAGTAATACAGTGGAATAGAATTTACGAGGGTTCCGACTTTGTTACGCGTTGGGAAGTGCGAGTCTACATAACCTACCCGGGAGATGTGTAGTATATAAGTTGTGCTGACGGAAATCTAGTGTTATCAAAACTACGAGGACCGCGAGTGATAATTGTACTCCCCTGTTTTGCACGCTATATCTGAAAACCCTCCCCACTCCTCACCCCCGCTCTTAAAGTCCAAATAAGAACCAGAGTTAATTATCAAAGAATTCTTGCCAATAGAAAACACCTAAACTCCTTTGTTAATATCGGGCCTCATTAAATATTACCATAACTTCTCCCTCGCTGTTCTAAGTCACTCTCCGTGTCTCCCTACCTCCCCCTCCCCTTCCAGGTAAATAACAACACCCCCCCCCTCTCTCCCCTCACGCGCTCCGCGCGCACGGGTATTTACTGTACTCCTAGTACTAAGATTTGTTGTATTGTCATTAATATCTAGCAGGCTAGTATCCTGCGAGATACACAATATTTTAGATAAGGTTTTGTATTGCTCTATATTGTGATGTAATGTCTACTGAAATGTCGTGTCTAACTGAAATAATATACGTGTATGGTGTTGCCGAAAGTTTTTATGTCCTGCCTCTCTTCATTGCACTAGCTCCGGTCTCGAAAGAGGACCCCGCTCAGTGTTGAGTTGATTTGGAACGAGAAGTCGAGCCAAATTCTACTCAGCATTACAGAGACAGTATACCGTATCACATCTATTGCTTAAGTTCTACTCATTACAGTGTACATACAACGATATTTAGTACATAGGAGAACAGAGATACAATATTACACTCGTTTACATAGACTGATCCAATATATGTTATCACGTGGCACAGGGCAGTCGTGGATATTCTTTACTGTTACTTGAATGGAATATCACCTCACTGTGATTGTTAGTTTGAATTAATTATTACGTTACTTGTGGATAATAATAAATGGGGGAGTTTCACTTTGGATCACTGTGATTGGGAGTCTGTGTCGGAGATATTACTATAATAGATGTAGGGTGCGGATGGCGATACTCGACACTGTCACCAAGTCGCGGGGGCACCTCGTTTACCTTTCGGCTCACTCGCGCAACTACCTCTAGTTCCACAGAAAACTCCCTGGTTCCTTGATGCAGGGGGGACTGAGTTATTTAACACTTTACACTTCGTACCCTGATTACCCGAATTTCTGTTATGCCACTGTTTAATATATCTTTTATAAAACACTGTCACTGTGCTTTGGATCACTGTCACTGTTTTCTGGGTCACTGTCACTGTCACTGTCTTACCCTTGTTTCCTGGGTTATTAATTCACTGGTACTTACTGTCAGGGAGGTTCCCTTGTCTGGGGCCTCGACCTGAGGGGCGGCTCCTTCCTAGGGCCGCGCTGGTGGGGTGCAGGGAGGCCCTGTGGTCTGGGGGCCTCGACTTGATCGGGGGCCCTCGGGGCTAGGGCCGAACAGTCGGAGAAGTCGGGCCTGCTTCCTCTGCTTCCGGGGAGTGAGGGAGCCTAGATCTCCGTCGTTGTAGACTGTGGTGGAGGACCTGGGCATCCTGGGACTGCTGGTGCTCAGGGGGAGAGGCGCCGTCAGGGCTGGGCTGCGGCAGCGTCTCCTGTAGGGCTCTGACAGGGCTGAAGAACTCCCGGGTGTGGGCGGTAAGTCCGTTATTGGGCCTTGCCACCACTCTAGTGCCTCCTCCTGGCCTAGTAGCCTGGATGGCGACGAAGGGCTCCCCGAAGGGAAAGAGGCTAAAGGGGGACTCACGCTCTTCGTGGTTCCCTGAGTGTGTTCATAGGTCCGAGTCGGGGCTCTACTTCCCCTATTGTGTACTTTGGCTGAAGCCGTGAACTTGCCCGGCGTGCGGGGGACACCTATAGGGTGATTGAGGTCGCCCTTTCGCCGTGGCAAGGTACCGCCGACGTGGTGTTCCTCCCGCAGTAGGAGACAAGCCGGAGTGAGGGGCTCAGGAGCTGCACTCTCTCCAATACGGACAGATCCTACCGTCAGGGAATTCTCCACCCTGGTACGTGCCCCAGCCGAAACTGAGTGTCTGCCCGTACGGAAAGCGACTAACGGATGAACAGGTTCACCCGTCCGTTCCGGCAAGAGGCCGACCCCGGGACGCCGCTTCCGTAATTGGGTAGCGCTACACGTACGGTAGCAGGGTCTCTCTACCCTGGACCGTATTCTGGCCGTAGCCAAAGAACAACTGGAGAGGGATGCACACAGGCAACTCTCTCTCCTCAGCGTGTTAAGGCCGGAGCCTGGGGTCACCTTCCCCTTTACACACTCTGTCAGGCCATAGCCTGTGTCTATCTCTCTTTCTCTCTTTTGGCCGTAGCCTTGGGCCTCTTCCTGCCCTTGGGCCTCTTCCTGCCCTAGAGGGTGTAACAAGACCGTCAATACGGTGTTACCTGGGACTGACCTCTTTTCAGTCCCACCCCTGGTCTACGGTCACTACCCCGCCTGCACAGTAGTTCAGTTTGCCTGAACGCTTGGGGTTGGGGCACTTGTGGGGAATAGGGGCTCAGGGTCGGGATGCCCCGATGACCCTCTTGCCCGGGGTCACTAACCTCACCGGTGTGTCCTCCCGGGGTGGTGGTGGGGTGGCGGCTCGGTGGTGGTGTGGGGGGTGGTGAGGTGGGAGGTCCTGCGGCGGGCACGACGGGCATTTTAATAAGTCCACACAAAGATATATTATTAATGATTCATGAGAGTGCGAGTGTTCACTGTCAGTGGCAGGCTCGACCACTTCAATGGCGGCTCCAAAGCACCCCATTGCGCTTTGCACAAGTATTTGCGCACCAGACCAACGCTGCTATTTTAAGCTATTCAGACAAGCCCCAACACTTTTGGGAACGTTGTCGCTGAAAGCCAAACAAGAATTAGTATTAGAAAACAAAGTGATACATTGGCTCATAGATGATGCAAAAGTTACATATTTACTTCGACTATTGAACACAGTAAGGAGACACGACAGTACATGAGGAAAATTTAAAAGCAGTGAACACATACAGTAGAGAAACATGCACGCCACATAAATACTTATTATAAAGTGCGACAGTTGAACTAAAGAATAAATACATAAGTATAAATTGTGCTGGCATTGTGCCGTTGTTGTTGATTTACCCCTCGTTAAGAAGGGACCGAGCCTTGTATTTAGTCTGGTTAGTGGCTGAATGTCGGACAGAACTTAATGATGGTGTAGTTTAGAACTACAACGTCTTCTTGGTTTGTTTTGAAGGCGATGATAACGCAGTCTTCATGGTCAGGTGTGAACTTCAAACCGATGTGAAAATACGTTAGTGAGTCAGTCCGGGTGGAGAAATTGGTTTTCAGATAATAATCTTGCGTTTTCACGAGATTGTCAGTGAGGAAGGCAAGATGGGCAGCAGTTATCGCGTCTAAAGGTGGTATGACGGCGGAAATGCAACTTTTGAGGTCAGGAGGCTCAGGCAGACTATCAGTTGGTGGTTTACGTGAAGGGTCAGCATCTGTTGGAGCAGGAGGTGGAGTCTGTCGTTTTGCCTTTCCCTTCCTTTTCTTCTTATTCTTCACAGATGCTGGCGGAGGAGCGGGCGTTGGTGAAGCAGGTGAGGAGGCAGGACACACCTCCATGTCCTCTTCTGTTGTAGGTGTAGCAGCAGGCGGTGTTGAAGAAGGGGGAGAGGTAGGATGTCGTTTTCATCTGATGGTATGGAGTCTGGAGGCGATCGGTGGTAAGCAAGGCTGGGTTGTAGGCCAGCCTAAGCTCAGGATGATCCTGGAGTGGGCTGGAATAAAGGTGGTCGTCCTGTGGCATGGAGGCGGAAGGTGGCGGAGATGGGATGCCAGTGAATGCCTTTCAGGAATGGAGATGAAGGGCTACTTGCTATGATGAAGTGGTAGAGGGATGAGCACGGTCTTCTTTCGCGATGGCAACTGCAGTTTGAATGCAGGCGAAGCTCCGGGTTTGAAGGATGGCCCCCCCTCCACCAGCTGTTGTGCTCAGACGATGTCGGTGTCGAGCTGGAGTGTGGCTAGGACCCCTCTACGTGGCAACCAGAATAGGGCTGGTGACAGAGGCAGCTTCTGGTCTTGTTATCTGTGTGATGTTATACTCCACCTGCTTCCAATCTGTCAGGGGTTTTCCAGCCATCCTGGGGTTAGGCTTCTTGATGGTAGAGCGATGCACAAAGATATCCTGGACTGTATCCAGTCTGGTGATACAACCGTAACCCGCCTTATAACTGAACCACTTCACCTTCCCCGTGATGGTGGCTTAGGAGGGAGAAGTTCTGGGGGATCTGGTCTGGGTCCCCGTGATAGCAAGAGGGCGGGAAGGCATCGCGAAGATGAGGTCCTGGTTGTGGCGTGGAGACAACCGTGGGTGGCAGCTCGTGCAGGAGTTGCTTTGTGCCATGGAGTCAAAAGTTAAGTAAACTGAGAAAGGATGAGTCACCAGTAGCATGAATTTAAGTACAGTTTAGTTCCCCATCAAACGGCAATGCGCAATCGTTTTCAAATGTGACGGGAGTTACAGGTAATTTAATACCACTGTTCATCTTATTCTGTTGGAATGGTCCTTAGTTAATTCTTTAAAAGAATTAGGTGAAAATAAAAATTATCAGGACTTTCAAGTAAATTTTACTAATATTTGTAATCACTTTAATAATTACATAATTACTTGCAGTTCAAATGAAGTTTGACGTAATCAGGAATGTTGTTTCAGTGGATAAAACTGCTGTGAATTGATTATATTTTTTTATTTCTTTAATTATTTTTGGAAGTCTCATTCATCGATTTGTAACTTATACCTAGCGTTCATAAATATAATATCATAGTCAAGAATTGTGTATATATATATATATATATATATATATATATATATATATATATATATATATATATATATATATATATATATATGTAATGCTAGGTGTTTTAGGTTCGGCTTTCCGTTCCTTAAACGCCTAACATGTAGCGGGGTTCTCTTTCGAGACCGGGGCTTAAGACAAATAAGAGAGGCAGGACACAACTCCAGGCAATAACCTTACACGTGTATTACTCAGTCAGACAGGGGAATCAGCAGATGTTACAGACACAATATACTGGGCGATTATAAACTCTTGTAACTAGATAAGGTTAATAGTATCTCGCAGGATATTGTTAGAGAATACAGTGAAAACAACACTCGAGGCGGAGTATTCTGAATTAGTATAGTCCAAGGTCTCTAATAAGCGCGTGGAGAGGTTAGAGATGATTCTCACCTGGGGGGGGGGGTGAGGTACTGGGGTCTAATTCTGATTATGGTAGTATGAGGCGGAGTTTACAGGTTGCGTTTTTACTTTATTATTTTCTACTTGCAAGGGACTTTTGATTGATTATTATTACAAACTCCACTGCTTGGGTGTTTATCCTATTACTGTACGGGGATTACACTGTGTCGGTCTTTCTTACTAGCAATTAGGTCCGTTATTAACTGTAATGCTAGGTGTTTTAGGCTTGACTTTCCGTTCCTAAAACATCTAACACGTAGCGGGGTCCTCTTTCGAGACCGGGGCTTAGGACAAATAAGAGAGAGGCAGGACACAAAAACTCCAGGCAATAACCTTTCACGAGTATTAGTCAGACAAGGGACAGCAGCAGATGTTACAAGCACAATATTTGGTTGATCATAAACACTTATATCTAGATATTATAGTGAGTATCTCACAGGATACTATGGGTGAATATACTAAAATAACACTCGAGGCGGAGTATTCAGAATTAGTACAGTCCAAGGTTTCTGAGCGCGTGGAGGAGTTAGAGATGATGCTCACTAGGGGAGGGCGTAAGGCACTGGGGTCTAATTGTGGTTATGGTAGTATGAGGCGAAGTTTGCTGCTAGCGTGTTTACTTTATTATTTTCTAGTGGCAAGGGACTTTTGGTTAATTATTATTACTAACTCCACGGCTTGGGTATTTTTTTTATTGTGATATGATGGTTATAATGAGTCGGTCGTTCTCACCAGCACTTTGGTTCGTGATTGACTATTCACTGTTCCGCCTTGTTACTGTTAGACCATTATTATTCCAATTCTGCTTAAAACACTTGGTCCAGTACTATTAATACACTATTCCGCCTCGCCACTGTTGCACTACAGCATTGCCACAGTCACTGTCTCATGGGTCACTGGGCGGCGGGTGCGGCGGAGAGACAATCCGGCTTTATTTCTGCTGGGGCTGGGGCACCGCCAGGGCAGGCCGTACCGAGAGGGCACGGGATCACGCACAGGGGCGTCTTCTCTCGTCCGGGGCTGCAGGTGGCGAAGAGGTCCGTACTTTCTGGGCTGGGGACAGGAGTGTGGCCCTCAGGACTGGGGCCGAACAACTGTCTGAATCTCTCGTTCAGGCTCCTGACAGAGGTGGAGGTCCTCCGCCGTCGAGGCGTAGGGAGTTCCCGCCCGGGCGTTCTGGGGAGGGCCTGGGGTTCCTGAGGGCTGTGGCCCCCAGAGCTGGGCGGCGCCGACAGGGAGGGGCTGCGGCACCGGTCTGCATCAGGGTCTGTAGGTGGGTCTCTTCCAGGGCCAGTTGTAGGGAGCAGAGGCTGGGGGAAGCTATAGGGCCTCTCCAGTACTCCGCTACGTACTCTGCATGGGGGGTCGGGGAACTCATCTCACGCTGGGGCGGCGGGGCGGCTTTCTGCTGCTTCTGGCCGTGGGGCCCGGCTACTGGCTGTGGCTTCCCAAGGGCATGACCACAAGGCGCCAAGGCCTGGCTACTGGCCGTGGCCTGAGAGGGTGAGTAACTGCCAGCAAACCCAGGGACACCTTCGGAGCGGCTACCGGCCGTCTGACGAAGGTGGGAGCGGCTACAGGCTGACTCCTTCAGGAGGGGTGGGGAGCAGTTACAGGCCGACTCAGGGGCAACACCTTTGGAGTGGCTACCAGCCATCTGACGAAGGCAGGAGCGGCTACAGGCCAACTTCATCAGGAGGGGCTTTGGAGCAGCTACCAGCCATCTCCGGAAGGACACCTTCTGACGAAGGCAGGAACGGCTACAGGCAGTCTCCTGGTTATCCTCAGGTTGGCTACTGGCCGATTCCTTAGCGAGGGGCGAGCGGCTACCGGCAGTCTCAATAAAGAAGACACCTTCAGAGAGGCTACTGGCCATCTCCTGTAGAAGGCGGGAGCGGCTACAGGCCAACTCCTTTGGGGCGCTGGCAGGAGCTGGACAGACGGCTCCACTCTGAAGCTGGTTGGTGGAAGCTTGTCTGGAAAGTAGTGCAGGATTCCTGCTATGGCAACAGCGGGCAGGCTCTGAGTCATAGGGGCATATGGCCCGGGCTGATTTAGGCCGTTGTCGCACCGAGTCTCGGTGCACTGCTGCTGCTCCTCCATGGGGTCCTTGCGGGGGTGTCTGGGTGTTCACGGGGCCACTATGCTGAATTACTGGTGGAAGTGGTTGGATGTTCCAAGGGACACTATGCTGTATTTCATTAACAATTCACTGTTCCATCTTGTCACTGTTAGACCATTATCATTCTACTGTGTCTATTTGGCTTACTAACACTTGGGTCTATTACTATTAATTCACTGTTCTGACTCATCACTGCTTTACCACTATAATTTCAGTCACTGTCGCTATGATCCATCTGGCGGCAAGGGTGCGGAGGAGGGGCAACCCAGTTTCGCTACTGCTGGGGCTGGGGAACTGCCAGGGGATGCTATGCTCAAGGGACACGGGATCACATGCAGGGGCATCTGCTCTCCTCCAGGGCTGTGGGTGGCGAAGGGGAGCGTACTCTCTGGGCTGGGGACAGGAGTGTGGCCCTCAGAACTGGGGCCGAACAACTGCCTGAATCAGTCATTCAGGCTTGGTCCTCCACCGTCGAGGTGTAGGGAATTCCTGCCTGGGCATTCTTGGGAGTGTCTGGGATTCCCAAGGACTGCAGTCCCCAGGGTTGGGCGGCGCCTACAGGGAGGGGTTGCGGCACCGGTCTGCATCGGGGTCCGTCAGATGGGTCTCTTCCAGAGCCAGTTATAGGGAGCAGAAGCCAGGGGAGGCAATACGGCCTCTCCAATACTCCTTTACGCCCTCTGCGTTGGGGGTCGGGGAACTGGGGTCAAGATGGGGCGGCGGGGCGGCTCTCTGCCACTTCCTGCTGTAGGGCCCGGCTACTGGCCATGGGTTCCCAGGGGCGCGACTACAAGCCGCCATGGCCCGGCTACTGGCCGTGGCCTGAGAGAGTGAGTGATTGCCAGCAAACCCAGGGGCACGTTCGGAGCGGCTACAGGCCGTCTGACGAAGGCGGGAGCAGCTACAGGCAGACTCCGGCAGGAGGAGTGTAGAGCAGCTACAGGCCAACTCAGGGGGAGCACCTTCAGAGCGGCTACAGGCCGTCTGACGAAGGCGGGAGTGGCTACAGGCCGACTCAGGGGAAACACCATTGGAGCGGCTACAGGCCGTCTGATGAAGGTGGGAGCAGCTACAGGTGGACTCCTTCAGGAGGGGTGTAGAGCAGCTACAGGCCAACTCAGGGGGAACACCTTCGGAGCGGTTACAGGCCGTCTGACAAAGGCGGGAGCGGTTACTGGCCGTCTCCTTCAGGAGGGGTTCAGGGTGGCTACCGGCTGTCTCAAGGGGAACACTTTCGGAGCGGCTACAGGCCATCTGACGAAGGTGGGAGTGGCTACTGGCCATCTCCTCATTACCCTCAGAGTGGCTACAGGCCGTCTACTTAGTGAGGGGCGAGCGACTACCGGCCGTCTCAGGGGGAACGCTTTCGAAGCGGCTACAGGCCGTCTGGTGAAGGTGGGAGTGGCTACAGGCCGACTCCATCAGGAGGGGTTTTGGAGCGGCTACCGGCCATCTCCGAAAGAACACCTTCTTCGCAAAGGTGGGAGTGGCTACCGGCCGTCTCCTTATTACCCTCAGGATGGCTACAGACCATTTCCTTAGTGAGGGGCGAGCGGCTACAGGCCGTCTCAAAGAGGAAGACACCTTCAGAGAGGCTACTGGCCGTCTCCTGACGAATGCGGGAGTGGCTACAGGCTGTCTCCTTTGGGGTGCTGGCAGGAGCTGGACAGACAGCTCCACCCCTGAGCTGGTTGGTGAAGGCTCTCCTGGAAGGTAGTGCAGTATTCTTGCTATGGCGATGGTGGGCTGGCTCCGTGTCATGGGGGCGCGCGGCCCGGGCTGACTTAGGCCGTTGTCGCACCGAGTCACGGGGCGCTGCTGCTGCTCCTCCGTGGACTCCTTGTGGGGGTGTCTGAGAGTTCATGGGGGCATCTGCCTCTTCCTCCTTCGGGAGCAGCACTGCGTCAACGGCCACTGTATGTACTGGGGAAGGAATGGTCACCGTACGTCCTTCTGCTGCTGCCCTTAGAGACTGTGGAACCACAACAACAGCCACCGTACGTGTTGGGGAAGGGACAGCTACCGTAAGCCTTTCGTCTGCAGTCTCGAGGGTTCTCCCGAAGGGGAAGGTCCCTTGCGCAGCTGGCTCACTACCTCTTGGTTGCGTGGGACGCCCTTTGTTCTCTCCCTCCAGGTGTGGTTCCCCAGAGGTGCTGCCATTCCAGGAGTGGTGGCGAGGTCCTGTTCCTGCCCTGCAGCCTGCCCCTGGGTGACGCCAGCCCCTGACGGATGCCTTGCAGAAGAGGTGCCGCAGTCTGTTCCTGATGGCACCCCACTATGTAGGAGATTGCAGCACCAGGCATCCCAGGGACCCCAAGGAAGGACCACTCAGGCCCCACTCCCTGTCGGCCCTCCGCCCGGAGTAAGAGGCGGCAGGCCTGCCTCCTGAAGCTGTTTGGCCCCAGTCCCGAGGGCCACCTATCAGGTTGAGGCCCCCTGACGGAAGGGCCTCCCTGCACTCCAGCTATTAAACAGGCCCGGGCAGTGACGCCCCCGAGAGCTGTGCATTGTCTCCTGCAGGAGAGCTCTCCTGAGGGGCCCCCTCCCATGCCCGGGCGCCACCTCTGCTAACCCCAGGAATAAGCGCCCCAGTGACGACATCCCCCACCTCTCAAGTCGTGTCAGAAACTAAGTGAATGTGACAGTAAAACAGTAACAATCTACTAGAAAGTGACGATCAGTGCATATAAACACAAGGGCGGAAACCAATGGTCAGTGAACACGAATAGCGAGGCGAATGTGATATACCAAAGTACTGTGTCTGAGTGCACATCTTATCCCAAGCCACACTTTACAGTGAAATGGCATTTGTTTGTTTATCATTCATACTACGATGCACATTGTTAATTATGAATAAACAACTTTATATGTAATATGCAACAATAGTGTGAAACTACAACTAGTCACGGGAAACAATATTGGCACCAGAACACCCCTACCTCTCGGCTGCGTGGGACATCCTTTTTTCTCTCCCTCCAAGTGTGGTTCCCCGGAGGTGCTGCCATTCCCAAAGTGGTGGCAAGGTTCTGTCTCGGTCCTGCAGCCCACCCCTGGACAACACTGGCCCCTGATGGATGCCCAGCTGAGGAGGCGCTGCAGTCCACTCCTGACGGCGCCCTCCTCTGCAGGCGACAGCAGCACCCGGACTCCCAGGGCCAGTTGGCAGGCCCCAGAGCAGAACCGATCAGGCCCCACTCTCCCATGGCCCTCCGCCTGGAGTAAGAGGCAGCAGGCCTGTCTGTTGAAGCTGTTTGGCCCCAGCCCTGAGGGCCCCACTTCAGGTCGAGGCCCCCAGACCGGAGGGCCTCCCTGCACCCCACTGACGAGGCCCCAGGACGAGGGCCGTCAGTCAGGTCGAGGCCCCCAGGCAGAAGGGCCTCCCTGCACCCCACCGACGAAGCAGGCCCGGGCAGTGACGCCCCTTTGGGTGGTATCTTGCCCTCCTGCAGGAGGGCTCCTCAGAAGGGCCCCCTCCCACTCCTGGACGCCACTTCTGTTAGCCCAGAGACCAAGGGCATAGTGGCGACTCCAACGCGCCTCTCGAGTCGTGCCTAAGTGAGTGAGAGTGACAGTAGGACAGTGAAAATACAATCTAAAGTGACGAACAGTGAATATCTATACAATGGCAGAAATCAAGGGTCAGGAGCACGGATTGTGAGACAGAGACAGTTGTGATATATAAACAGTGTTCTGAGTGTCGTGACTATACTAGTGGCACACAGGAAAAGACTAAGTCCATAATGGTGAAACCAGACTAATAGTATCGCCGCGGCTAAGTGACAATTCCGAGTGCCGCGACTCGCTCCATAACGACCTTATAGAAATATCGACCCAACTGCCCCTTTATTCCATTCTTATGCGGCACATCGGATAGAATATATTAAAAGCCTATTTATGCCTACAAACTAACAACCGTACCGTGCTCTAGTGACTGACAGAATCTGTACAAGTGATCACCAGTATAATCTGTTTCCGACATACTGTACTGTTGTGTTTGTGCACTTTGTATATGAATCCAAACTCTGTCACCCCGTCCATCCTGTATTCAGTAACTCTTTGTTTCATACTGTAAGGTGTACTGAAATAAGATAATAGATGTGTTAAGGTACACTGCCGAGTTTTTATGCCCTGTTCTTTTGTTGGTGCTTTATTTCCGGTTCGGAAAAAGGACCCCGCTCAGTCGCGGGCGTTTTTAGGACGAGAGGTCGGACTAAAAACACCCCGCTTAACAATTGCCAAAGGAAAAAATAGTGTAGCATTAACTGGAGTGTGATTTACTTAAGATGAAATAAATTGCAGCAAATATTGATGGATGCATCAAAATGTAATATATTTTCTGAGAGAGAGAGAGAGAGAGACAGAGAGGACGTGAGGTGTCGTGAGACAAGTTTCTGGAGACTCCTAAGGACAATTTTTGAGTTGTGCTCTCTTTACCTGCTATAAACCAAGTTTTAGTAACATATGCTCTGTAAATAGTACAACGAACATCATCTACTTAAATGCCAGAATTTATTCCAGACACACAAAAAATAACCCACTACTGATCCAGAATTAGGCCAGACCTACCCCTGGAATTTCTCAACACTTTATTTTGGATAATAAAACGGGTAATTACCAACATGTTGACAGATGTTAAAATATGCCCGCAAATGCATTAATTTTCATTTTAAATCAATATTTTTGCAAAATGAAAGTCTGTCAAAGGAAGTTGGCGAGCTTAAGGTGAAACACTTCTGAAATGCGTGGTTTTGACCGCATCGATTCTCCGGAATATTCCGGAGAATACCGCAGTATCCCCGACATCGAGGCGGACCAGGAGCAGTGGAGTCTGCCCTCAAGAATGCCGACACCCCCACTCGGACCCCCCGGGGTAGCCGCCGCCAGCCACCACCACTCCGGGCAACAGCGGCGTACGTCAGCCCGGGCCGTGCGCCCTTGTGACACTCAACCACCACGCCGCCGCCACCGTAGGCAAAAGACACTACCTTCGTGTGGCGGAATCACCGAGTTAGCTAGGGGTGGAGTCAGAAATTGTACTCCAGGCAGCGTCCCTAAGGTAGAGACGATCTATGGTCGCTCTAATAGTGTCAAGGTAGAGACGATCAACAGTCGCTTCCTTCAAAACCAGGTAGAGACGATCAATGGTCGCTCCCATAAAAAAAAGATAGAGACGATCTATGGTCGCTCATATAAAAATCAGGAAGAGACGATCAATGGTCGCTCCCTGAAAGCTCAGGTAGAGACGATCAACGGTCGCTCCCTCAGCACACTGGTAGAGACGATCAATGGTCGCTCCCATAAAAAAAAGATAGAGACGATCTATGGTCGCTCACATAAAAATCAGGAAGAGACGATCAATGGTCGCTCCCTGAAAGCTCAGGTATTGACGATCAACGGTCGCTCCCTCAGCACACCAGTAGAGACGATCAATGGTTGCTCCCATAAAAAAAAGATAGAGACGATCTATGGTTGCTCATATAAAAATCAGGAAGAGACGATCAATGGTCACTCCCTGAAGGCTCAGGTAGAGACAATCCACGGTCGCTCCCTCAGCACCCCGGTGGAGACGATCGATGGTCGCTCCCAGGGTATAGTAAGGAGGAAAGACCTCCCTGTCTCCCCCGGCCTCTGTACCCTGCGCGAGGCCCTTGAGAAGACCCACCTGTCGGGCCCCCGTGACAGCCGCTGCCGCAGTCCTTCCCTGTCGGCGCCCCTGCCCATAGGAGACCGCAGTCCGTCGCCTCTTCCGGCCCGCCCCAGGACACCCGGGCGAGACCTCACCACGCCCCCGCAATGCCGGGACCTGACCCAGAGGTTCCTAGCCCTCTTCAGCCCCAGTCCGGAGCCCAGTCCGGAAACCCCTGGACGTGAGAGGACGCCCTAGCGAGTCGCCCAGTGCCCTCCCGGCTCGCCCTACCCTGACGACGCCCTCAGTCCGACCGGATCATCACTGAGGTAACCGTGTTTCTCTCCACGAGAGATACGAGTGATCCTGTAATAATTGTGAAGTAGGTTAAGTGTGACTCCTTTCCTCTTAGAATAAGACTAGTGCAGTAATTTCATGTAATTTCCATTGGGGTAAACCAGGACATAATGCTCCATTAACGGGCGAGAATATGGGTAGAGACCTCAAGTGAAGATACGTGCGAGTGTCATCCCGAGTTTACTAAGGACTTCTCTCTAGAGCCCAAAGAAAGAATAACACATTATTGGAGTGCTAATGGCTGAGCTCTGAGTAATATAGTGGAATAGAATTTACGAGGGTTCCGACTTTGTTACGCGTTGGGAAGTGCGAGTCTACATAACCTACCGGGGAGATGTGTAATATATAAGTTGTGCCGACAGAAACCTAGTGTCACCAAAACAACGAGGACAGCGAGTAATAACTATATTCCCCTGTTCCGCACGCTATCCCTAAAAACTCTCTCCATTCCTCACCCCCGCTCTTAAAGTCCAAATAAGAACCAGAGTTAATTGTCAAAGAATTCCTGCCAACAGAAAACACCTAAACTCCCTTGTTAATATCGGGCCTCATTAAATATTACCATAACTTCCCCCTCGCCGTTCTAAGTCACTCTCCGTGTCTCCCTATCACCCCCCCCCCTTCCTGGTAGATCACAAACCCCCCCCCTCACCCCTCACGCGCTCCGCGCGCACGGGTATTTACTGTACTCCTAGTACTAAGATTTGTTGTATTGTCATTAATATCTAGCAAGCTAGTATCCTGCGAGATACACAATATTTTAGATAAGGTTTTGTATTGCTCTATATTGTGATGTAATGTCTACTGAAATGTCTTGTGTCTAACTGAAATAATACACGTGTATGGTGTTGCCGAAAGTTTTTATGTCCTGCCTCTCTTCATTGCACTAGCTCCGGTCTCGAAAGAGGACCCCGCTCCGTGTTGAGTTGATTTGGGACGAGAAGTCGAGCCAAATTCTACTCAGCATTACACTGGTGGCCAGCGGTGGTTCTAGATCCGAGCGTAGAAGAGAGGTAAATAGGAAATATTTGGAAAAATGGCAACTAAACCGCACGTCCAGTTATCCAAGTTTGACCCTGACCAGTATGACATACAGACATATCTTGCAATAGTTAAATCCTTATTGGATATTGGCTTCGATAATGACCAACAAAAAATTGCAGTCACACTTCCACTACTGGGTAAAGCCGCAGCTAACATTGCGCGAAAAATTGTCCCAGAACTCACCTGGCAGAACTTCACCAAGTTCGCAGTCCAAGCCATCACCCCATCATTAGGGAAAGTGGTGGCTCTATCCAAATTGGATAGCTTTACTTATGACGGGGATTTAGATAATACCCTGTTGCAGGCAAGATGCCTGATTACTGCTGCCTACCCGGAATCAGACGAAGAAACCCGGGACCAGCACACCTTCAATACTCTGCTCCGAGTACTCCCAAGTGTTGTGAAGCAACACTTTACTATCCACGATCCGACAGGAGACATGGATAGGGATATACAGCTGATACGACGCCTCCTGACCGCCTGCCCTCCTCCACAACAAATCAATGTTGTCAAGAAATTCCCCACTTGGCCCCCGGCTCCCCCAGCCGCACCACGTCCGCCCCTGCCCCACACCAGCCCTACCCCGACGCCTAGCCCACCCAGGGCGTACCCCTCTCGTCGGAGCCCTGCCCCGCGAGAAAACCCAAACTTAATTCTCAGCAACCCGTGAGAATTCACAGCCTGCAACTCCCGTTGCCCCCTTCATGACGTACGGGACCAGCTGAAAGCTGCTCGCCGCAAAAGCACAACCCCGGGTTCGTGTAAGGTCTCCGCCCTAGAAGGCGAAGCCCCAGGGGACGAGCTGGCGCCAGCGTACGATCCCCCACCAGGAGACTTAGAGCAGGAACAGGAACACGAGAGCCCTAACCAGCTGGATTTTTAGGCCCGCCCCCGCACCAACCCACGGTGGCGGGGGCCATCACCCCTAAGTATCGCCCCCCAGTGTACCACAAAATGAAAATCAACGGCGTGAAGGCCAGACTACTAGTCGATACGGGAGCAGCCAGATCCTGTCTTTACAGCCATTATTTCTCCCGCTACAAATCACGGTTTGGCCCGCTCCGCCCCACTACCACCCACCTTATAGATGCAGGGGATGGCCCCCTGCCCATCCGTGGGGAAACTCGGGCCCTACGGGTCGACACCCACCAACCAGTATCTACCCAGCACCCCTTCATCATTTTTGATTCCTCCTGCCGGAGCTATGACGGCTATTTAGGGCTGGACTTACTTCAAAAACTCGGAGCCACTATCGACTGTCGCAACCGACAACTCCAGTTCCACCCCCTACCTCGCTCCGCCCCAGCCGTTTGTACCTGCACGCCGCAACCCCGGCCGGAGGACACACGCAAAAAACCCCCCCCGCACTCTTTCTTTTCCCCTTCTTCGCCTCCCCCCTCCCCTGTGCCACCCCACCCCACTCTTGCCCCCTCCTTCCCTGCCACCATTTCCGCTGCCGTTACCATCCCCTCACACCACGAGGCCTGGGTGCCCCTGAACAGGCCCTCAGGCCCATCCGTTTTGTTCTCCCCCCTCCTCCCTGCCGGACCCCTCTCCGCCTGCCTCGTTTCCCCTACCTTTCTCCCCCCCCACCGCGCTGCCATTCGCATCGCCAATCTCGCACCATCCCCTCTCACCCTTCCCAAAGGGCTTATCGTCAGAGAGATGGAAGAAGCCGAGCCCTGCGTCCCGTCCCCCCCCAATGCCCCGCCCCCCTCCCCCCCATCCCTGACCATCTCTCCGACCAACAGTCAGACGCCTTACGCTGCCTCCTCCTGGAGTTCCAGGATTTGTTTGCGGCAGGGCCTGCAGATATAGGACACACTACATACCTGTCTCACGAGATCCATACAACAGGCCCCCCGATACGACAGCCTTCCCGACGGAAGAACCCCCGACAGAGAGAAGAGGAAGACCGCCAAGTGCGCGAAATGGAAGAGGCGGGTGTTATTTCCCCCTCCACCAGCCCGTGGTCCTCCCCCATCGTTCTAGTGAAAAAAAAGGCGGCACGATGTGGTTTTGCATCGATTACCGCCGCGTGAACGACGTCACAATTAAGGATGCTACTCCCCTTCCCCGCATCGACGATTCCCTAGACTCCCTATACGGGGCGTCTTGGTTTTCTACCCTTGACCTCCAGTCTGGATATTGGTAGGTCCCAGTCCACCCGGATCATCGAGGCAAAACGGCCTTCTCTACCAGTAATGGCCGCCATTATGAGTTTAATATCCTGCCATTCGGCCTCTGCAATGCCCCTGCCACGTTTTCCAGGCTGATGGAATCTGTTTTAAGTGGCCTCACTTGGGAGATCTGTTTGGCCTATCTTGATGATGTCATCGTTTTTAGCCAAACCTGGGCCGATCATTTGCAGCGCCTCCGCCGAGTTTTCACCCGAATTCGCCAGGCAGGCCTCAAGTTACATCCAGCCAAATGTGTCCTGGCCGCAAAAACCGTCGCGTTTCTAGGCCATACCATTTCCCAAGCAGGAATTTCCCCAGACCCCGATAAGCTGCGCGCCATAGCGGACATACCACCTCTGCAAGATGTTCACGGCATTCGTGCCTTTTTGGGGCTCGCATCCTACTACCGCCGCTTCGTGAAGGGGTTTGCACAGATTGCTAAACCTCTTCACGATCTGATGAGGAAAGGAGAACCTTTCCTCTGGACAGAGGACCGACGAACCGCTTTCCAACAACTGAAAGACAAACTTATCTCGGCCCCCATTGTGGCCTTTCCCGACTATGCCCTCCCTTTTCGCCTCTACACGGACGTCTCCCTGGACGCCATTGGCGCTGTTCTAGCCCAGGTACAGGCCGGTCGGGAACACATTATTGCTTGTGCCAGCCGCACACTGAACCCGGCAGAGAAAAATTATGCCGCCACCAAGCGAGAATGCCTCGGCATAATCTGGTCCCTCCAATATTTTAGAGCTTACCTTTCTGGGACCCAAGTCACTATAATAACCGACCACCAATCACTCCAGTGGCTGCGACAATCGTACTCCCAGAACACCCAAACCATCCGATGGCGTGACACCCTAGAGGAATTTCAATACGAAATCTTGTACAGACCCGGGAAGCTCCACACTAACGCAGATGCCCTCTCCCGCCTTCCTATCCACGCCATCCAACCAGATCAGGACCTGCTAGAACTCTGGCACCACAAAGAACGCCCCCCCTGGATTCCAGCCTACCTGTTTCCCAAATTGTGCCGACAGGGCGACCACCTTTTAACCCCGTCTGGACACATCCTCTTGGCCCCCGATGCGGCACGTGACACCCTGCGCCAGTTACACGCCCACAACGGCATCCATTTGGGCACCAAAAAATTGCTACAGGTGTTTAATGACATCTACTGGGCCCCGAACCCCTCCACCCTCGCCAAGGAAATTATTCAAGCTTGCCGCGCCTGCGCGCTCGGGAAAGACATTACCCGGACCGCCGGGCCTTCTGGCCATATCACCGCCCACAAACCCTGGCAGCTCCTAGCAGTCGACGTGGTAGGACCTCTCCCTCCTAAATCGGGATATAAGTACGTGATCACGTTTGTTGACACGTACTCCAAGTTCGTAATAGCCTGCCCCGCTAAAGAACATCACGCTGTCGCGGTCGCCGATGCCTTACTCCAACACGTTTTTCCCTACTTTGGCATTCTCCAGGCCATCCATTCCGACAGTGCCCCCGAATTCTCCGGGAAAGTCTGGGAAGAGCTGGCCAGGATTTTTGGATACGAAATCTCCCACTCCTCACCATATTGGCCTCAAGGGAACGCGGTGTGTGAACGCAGCCATCGTACCTTGGCAAATCAGCTACGGACCAGAATCGAGGCTACCAAAGACAACGATTGGCCAGCACACGTCAAAATCGTCCAGTGGGGCATGAATTCCTGCCCCCGAGAGGACGGGGTTTCCCCCCACAAGAGGATCTTTGGCGAAACCCCCCTCCTACTACCTTTACGCCATCACTTGCAGCCGCCCACCTCCGCCCCTGCGACAGACCCACTACACTTGCTAAAAAGGCGGGTATACCACCTACAGCGAAACTTAGATCTTGGACCCGACACAGCTGCCAACCCCTACAAGCACGGTGACACCGTAGTCATCGCCCAACTCCCCACCACCCCTTCCGCCCACACCATCACCACCACCCCTTCTGCCCACACCACCACCCTTTCACCACAACCCTCTTCCACTCCCCTCCCCCTGCCCACCACCCGGACGCCCACTCCACCAATACCACGTCCTACCACACCCACGGCACGAAAGACAACACGCCCACACCTAACGCCCCCCTCCCCCCCCACCCCTGCCCGCACCACCGCCACCCCTTCACCAACACCCTCTTCTTCCCCCCCTCCCCTGCCCACCACCCGTACGCCCACTCCACCAATACCACATGCTACCACACCCGCGGCACGAAAGACAACCCGCCCACACCCAACGCCCCCCTCCCCCCCACCCCTACCCTCACCACCACCACTACCTGCTCGGGCCACCTCTCACGCCCACCCGCCCGATATTCCCACACCCCTACACTCCCCACCTCCCTGTGACTTCACACTGTCCAGCTACATCGGGCCCAAATCCCTCCTACCTGTACTCCCCAGAGACTCAACGCCGCATTACTACCGCACAAAACCCGGCCTTCGCCCACTCTGTCCGGCATTCCACCTCCAACCACACCAAACAACATGAGGATTAAGCGAGCTGTATGGTCCCCTTCCTTTGCCAAGAACCACCGGCTCCACGGACCCCACCACCTGTTAAATATCCTCAAGCACACCACCACCCCCTCTGCCCTCTTCCTCACCTATGACCAAACACAAGAGGAAAATTCTTATACTGCCGGCTGGCAGCACACACTCCGACACCTCCAGCCCGTCTACACCACCTCCAACACTCTAGCGTTCCACCTCCAGCCACAGGGACGTGACTTTTTTCAAGAACACGGTGGTGAAATGCGTGGTTTTGACCGCATTGATTCTCCGGAATATTCTGGAGAATACCGCAGTATCCCCGACATCGAGGCGGACCAGGAGCAGTGGAGTCTGCCCTAAAAAATGCCGACACCCCCACTCGGACCCCCCGGGGTAGCCGCCGCCAGCCACCACCACTCCGGGCAACAGCGGCGTACGTCAACCCGGGCCATGCGCCCTTGTGACACTCAACCACCACGCTGCCGCCACCGTAGGCAAAAGACACTACCTTCGTGTGGCGGAATCACCGAGTTAGCTAGGGGTGGAGTCAGAAACTGTACTACAGGCAGCGCCCCTAAGGTAGAGACGATCTATGGTCGCTCTAATAGTGTCAAGGTAGAGACGATCAACGGTCGCTCCTTCAAAACCAGGTAGAGACGATCAATGGTCGCTCCCATAAAAAAAAGATAGAGACGATCTATGGTCGCTCATATAAAAATCAGGAAGAGACGATCAATGGTCGCTCCCTGAAAGCTCAGGTAGAGACGATCAACGGTCGCTCCCTCAGCACACTGGTAGAGACGATCAATGGTCGCTCCCATAAAAAAAAGATAGAGACGATCTATGGTCGCTCACATAAAAATCAGGAAGAGACGATCAATGGTCGCTCCCTGAAAGCTCAGGTAGAGACGATCAACGGTCGCTCCCTCAGCACACCAGTGGAGACGATCGATGGTCGCTCCCAGGGTATAGTAAGGAGGAAAGACCTCCCTGTCTCCCCCGGCCTCTGTTCCCTGCGCGAGGCCCTTGAGAATACCCACCTGTCGGGCCCCCATGACAGCCGCTGCTGCAGTCCTTCCCTGTCGGCGCCCCTGCCCATAGGAGACCGCAGTCCGTCGCCTCTTCCGGCCCGCCCCAGGACACCCGGGCGAGACTTCACCACGCCCCCACGACGCCGGGACCTGACCCAGAGGTTCCTAGCCCTCTTCAGCCCCAGTCCGGAGCCCAGTCCGGAAACCCCCGGACGTGAGAGGACGCCCTAGCGAGTCGCCCCGTGCCCTCCCGGCTCGCCCTACCGTGACGACGCCCTCAGTCCGACCGGATCATCACTGAGGTAACCGTGTTTCTCTCCACGAGAGATACGAGTGATCCTGTAATAATTGTGAAGCAGGTTAAGTGTGACTCCTTTCCTCTTAGAATAAGACTATTGCAGTAATTTCATGTAATTTCCATTGGGGTAAACCAGGACATAATGCTCCATTAACGGGCGAGAATATGGGTAGAGACCTCAAGTGAAGATACGTGCGAGTGTCATCCCAAGTTTACTAAGGACTTCTCTCTAGAGCCCAAAGAAAGAATAACACATTATTGGAGTGCTATTGGCTAAGCTCTGAGTAATATAGTGGAATAGAATTTACGAGGGTTCCGACTTTGTTACGCGTTGGGAAGTGCGAGTCTACATAACCTACCGGGGAGATGTGTAATATATAAGTTGTGCCGACAGAAACCTAGTGTCACCAAAACAACGAGGACAGCGAGTAATAATTATATTCCCCTGTTCTGCACGCTATCCCTAAAAACTCTCTCCATTCCTCACCCCCGCTCTTAAAGTCCAAATAAGAACCAGAGTTAATTGTCAAAGAATTCCTGTCAACAGAAAACACCTAAACTCCCTTGTTAATATCGGGCCTCATTAAATATTACCATAACTTCCCCCTCGCCGTTCTAAGTCACTCTCCGTGTCTCCCTATCTCCCCCCCCCTTCCTGGTAGATCACAAACCCCCCCCCTCTCCCCTCATGCGCTCCGCGCGCACGGGTATTTACTGTACTCCTATAGTAGGACTCGCGCACTTTTGCGGCTGTGGTGTGGCCCGCACCTGTGTACAATGGTTAGACGTTTCCCCAAGTTGCGATGTGAAACGGAAGCTATTTATGTACAAGGCATCACAAATTCGATAAATTCAGATGAATAAAATTTACACTTGTGTATTTTGATGGATGAATCAACAGTAATCTTATTATGCATAAAATATTTATACAGTAACACAGAAACATGGCACACATATTGTACAGTGTTGCTAAAAGAAATTGTAGTCACTTTTAATGGTTTTTAGCGTAGTTTTAGGATGGGTAATAATATCACAGTTATGGATATAAGATAATGAGCCTGAAAAAAGAAGAAATATGCCAATATCCAAAGTAAAAGAAATAATTCATGTAATTCTTGTGAGAGGCAACACTTACCCAGTCTGGCCTAAGGTAAAGTATGTACCTCCGTAGACCCAACCATAGCTTGTACAGGTGTTGCTAGGGAAAAATGCTCACATTTACCGGCTTTTACCATAATTTTAAGGACGAGGAATAATCACATTTATAATCATAAGCTAATATGTAGGACAAAATAGTAGGCATATGCCAATACCGAAGTAAAAAAAAAAAAAACATTCACTCGCGAGCGGCAACACTTCCACACCCAGTCGGTGAGAGAGAGAGAGAGAGAGAGAGAGAGAGAGAGAGAGAGAGAGAGGGGCAGGAGAGGGGCATGCATTGAATGCATTGTCGGCATCACTAAATATAACAAAACCAATTTAACAAATGAAAGCACAATTATAAATAACTTATAAAAGAATCAAAAGTACTCAGGGTGGCTCACATTTCCCGCCAGGAGAGAGAGAGAGAGAGAGAGAGAGAGAGAGAGAGAGAGAGAGAGATAACGGTATAGAAAACGTGGCACACTGTACACAGGTGCGGGCCACACCACAGCCGCAAACGTAGGCGAGTCCTACTATAGTACTAAGATTTGTTGTATTGTCATTAATATCTAGGAAGCTAGTATCCTGCGAGATACACAATATTTTAGATAAGGTTTTGTATTGCTCTATATTGTGATGTAATGTCTACTGAAATGTCTTGTGTCTAACTGAAATAATACACGTGTATGGTGTTGCCGAAAGTTTTTATGTCCTGCCTCTCTTCATTGCACTAGCTCCGGTCTCGAAAGAGGACCCCGCTCCGTGTTGAGTTGATTTGGGACGAGAAGTCGAGCCAAATTCTACTCAGCATTACAACTTCCTCAAACTATAGCACAGTTGCGCTGTAAGATCTGACTTTTTAATTGATAGTTAAATGAAACAAAATTTTGACCGGATTTCCGATAATTTGGTGTGTATGAACCTATGTGGTCATAAAACTGATAATGTTTTCCTTTAAAAGTGCCGATTCGATGCCGATTCTGTAAATGGCCTGTTAAATGAGGTGTTTTTAGTCCGACCTCTGGTCCTAAAAACGCCCGCGACTGAGCGGGGTCCTCTTTCCCGATCGGAAATAAAGCACCCACAAAGGAACAGGGCATAAAAACTCGGCAGTACACCTTAACACATATATTGTCATAGTTCTAAACACCTTACAATATAGGAACAGAGAGACACTGGATATGGTTTAGACAGGAAAACAGAGTTGACTTCCCAATACAAACGTACACACATATATCAAGGGCAGAAGATTATGATATTCAGACATACACAGATTGCGAGTCACTAATACACTACACCAGGGGCCAGATACTCAAAACGTTTAACGGCGCCTTTTGTGCCAAAGGCGCCATTACACATTGCCTTTTCGTGAAAGGCGCATACGCAAAACGTCGGCTGGGCGCGACCATATTGGAAAACATGGCTTTTATTTTTTATTTTTTAATGGCTATCGGCCATAACGTTGGCCATTAAGCCAAAATGTCATACTGGACATATACACACACATACTTATACAAATACATAATATCCAGGCAGTCCACAAAAGTTGAATAATAGGAGAATACAAAATCAGGAGCAGTAGGGCAGTACGGCAGGGGTAGAAAAGTGACGGTCGAGACTAAACTGTAGAAGCAGCAGAGTCTGAGTCTGAGTCGGAACTTGCAGCGAGATGAGACTGCACGACCCCGAGGGTGTAAGAAAGGATACGACACTCCTCGGGGTCAGTAACAGTCTGGAGGGACCCCCAGCGCAGCTCGGTGAAGGAGAGCAATGCCTGCTGGTAGTCCCCTTTGGAATACTCCCGCTTGCCAGACTCCACTGGTGCCGTGTCTTCATAGTGAAGCAGCTGGTTCTCCAGAATCTCTAGGCCAAGTGGGGGGAGAGAGGCAAAGTCGCCCCATGAGAGTTTCCTGATCAAACTAGGGGACCTGGCACTCTTCGATCCCTGGTCCGTTGATGATGGAGAAGGCACAGCAGGAGTCACCACTTCAGATACAGGGGCGTCAGAAGAAACATCAGGTGGAGATGAGGGTTCAGCGTCCCCAACCTCCATGGGAACCTCAGGTACGGGCTGAGAGGCAGACTGGTGGGAGACAGCACGCCCCGACAGCTGGATCCTTGTCGGGGGCGTGGAAGGCTGCAGCTGTAGCACCCTCGGGACCAAGGAATTGGGGGTCGAAGGGGGCTGAGGGTGACGACGATGAGGGCCAGGACAAGGAGCCCCCCTCCCAAGCCTCCTCTGTGCCATGGGTGTGGAAGAAAAAGACTCGGGGATGGATATGGCAGGGAGCCCATTGGCCCGGAAAATGACGGGTAGGTGCCGAGCAAAAATCGCCATATCTCCCCCCGAAAAGGCCTTGGCAACCTTCACACACATGGTTATGATGGTGGAGGCAGAAGAGGCAGGCAAGGAGGTAGGAACATCAGATAGTGGCTGACGCCGGCGACGACGACGGGGGAGAGCATGGGGTGAGCCCCGCACTGCCTGGCCTGCAGGGCCGGTGACAGAGGCAGCTGCGGGGCCCTTAGCATCCTCTCAAAAGACATTTTCCACCTCTTCGGCAGCAGCAACAGAGGGCACAGGGTGATCAGGGTTGGGGGCCACGATGGAGGAGCGGTGGAGGAACGCATCCACCCCCGTATCCCGGAGAGACACGAAGCCGTAGCCCCTCCGGACGTGGAACCACTTGACCTGCCCCACAACCTTGGCTGCCATAGTCTTCCGTCACACTCCCTCAAGGTCGACATGGCTCGTTAGCGCCGCATGGGACCTGCAGGGTCGGGGGAGCCCTAGCGATGAAAAGGCGCCTTTCCTGGACAACAACAAGTCGTGGATGATGTGTGTGGTGCTCCTCGCTCGTATTTAGATGAATTACTGCCTCATTACCTTATTTGGAGTGGAATGGTTTGCGTCAAAAGTAGTTACTGGGTAGCAAGATATCATATTCTAGTAATAATGACGTAACTGGGGAATATGTGTGGTATGTGGATGTAGTCAACTCGGCGGTAGAGGCACATACTGTTTAATGCTGTTTCTTCAATACATTTAGCCATTATTCATGCTGCACCAACGTGTGTCTAATGTTACAGTTGTTTGCTTAGTGCATATAGGTATTTATATTCAGCAGTGTATTAACAATTCAGTGTGATTTCTGCTGGATCAGTCGCTCCTGGTGTAAGCCTAACCCACCAGCTTCAGCTAGAGGCATTGCAGTACTTCAATTAATAGTATTTGGATATATTCAGTTTTCACCCTAATAGTTACTGATCTGAAGTAAGTCAGGTTGCCTATTTGCAGGTAAATTTTATATTCCAGGGAATGTGTGGAAAATGTAATTTTATAAAATCCCTAATCAGTTTGTGAAATGGATTTTAACTTGGGTTGAGTTGATTATGATTATACTAGTATAAATGAAGGTTGTAGTTAGGCGAGGTTAAATTTCAATATTTAAGAAGGGTCAGGTTAGGTTAGGTAATGTTAATTATAGGTTGGAGTGTATAGGTTTGTTTAATAAAAGTCATGGTAAGTTGCACAAAGCATAATCTAAATTAATCTGATCTAATCCAACCTGGCAATATTTAATCAAACCTGACCTGACTTTAACTGAAATCTAACCAAAATCATCCTGGTCTAAAAATCCTTTTCACAGATTGACTAGTGATTTTACAAAATGACTATTTTCACATTTTTCCTGTAACAATTTAGGCTATAACCTACTGTTTTTTGTTGCTGTGGCTGCTAAGTGAGTACTGTGAAGTATGTGATTAGGAATGAAGATTATGGCAGTCTAACTTTGGTTTGGCTAGCATTTTTTTTTTTTTTTTGGTCAGTCACCTTTCCCCCATAATATCCCTTGAGCATTAAACCAAATCCTCATTATGTTAAGGGTATGGCACCTAATCTGGAGGTGCAAAGGCCCACTACAGTAACATGCAACAGCGGAAAATCCACCCACGACGGGTTTCCCCACAATTACGCTTTAAATACAATGGTTAAATTTGGAAAGTCTAGGTTATGATAGGTTACGCCAGTTTAGGATATTGGTTGGTTATATTAAGTTTTGTTCAAAACTACAAATTTATCCACTTAGATTCCTTCTGTTATAGGTACCAACTGAACTCAACCTAAACCAAACCTAACAATTCTAAATCAATTATGACAGGAAAGATATAACTTTATGGGAATGTTGTGCATGTCATGAGTCATATTTGCTTTTGTAGTTGAGCCTATACGCTACAAAACAGACAAAATCAAGCAAAATTTGGCCTGAAACTGAAATGCAGTAATGCTGGTGTTTCTCCCATCTTTTACCTAATTTCTCTTCCTGGCATAGCAGCTGCTGTTCCACCAGTAGGTCTAGAAAATGAAATAGCAACTACTTTTCTTGCTTAGAGAAGAGGAATACTGGCCAGACAACTACCTTGTTATTTATACTTGTTTCAGGGGATTTGTTTAACCAGTGATTTCATGAAATCCCTAGTGAATTCATGAAATGAGTTAAAATTAGGATGGCCCAATTAGGGTTGGGATAATTTAGGCTGCGGTTAGGTTAGGATATGATAAATAAGGCTAAGTTTAGGTTAGTTAGGTTAACTTGAGTTGTGGTTAGGTTAGGATGGGATAATCGAGGTTAGTTTGAGTTAGTCAGGTAAGGTTAGGTTAAATTTAATATAGAAAGATGCTAAGTTGTTAATCGTTCATCTAAATCAGGTAAGGTTAGGTTAAATTTAATATGGAAAGATGTTAAGTTGTTATTCGTTCATCTAAATCAAACTAACCTAAACTTAACCTAGATTGTCCCAGTCTAACCTAACCGTAGTATAAATTAACCTTTATTAACCCATCCTAAGTTTAACTAATTTCACGAATTCCTAAGGGATTTCATAAAATTACAGGATATATATATATATATATATATATATATATATATATATATATATATATATATATATATATATATATATTGTTATGCTGGTGTTTTTAAGGCAACTTCTCGTCCTAAATACACTAGCGACTGAAGCGGGGTCCTCTTTCCGGACCGGAAGTAAAGCACCCACAAAGGAACAGGACATAAAAACCAGGCAGTACACCTTAACACATCTATTGCCTTAATTCTAACCGTTACAATAAAACACAGAGTGATATTTAAGATACAGGGGACAGGGACACAGAGTTAACCTTCAGCACCTCAAGATACAGTCACGCTTAGTACACAATACAATGCACATACAGGGATATCTTGAATTATATATGTTATTTTCCGTATGTCACTTTTAGGCAGGATATACACTGAGCTGACAACAAAGGGAATAAACAAGATTGGAAGTCCGTAGGGGAAATACTACTATAAATAAGAAAGGGTGCGGATCGCAACAGTTGACACAGTCACTTAGTCGCGGCGACACTTACACATAGGCTTTTAATCTACCCGCGCACCCTAGCCTCTATTCTTTCACAGAAAGTTCTTTTATTGGGGGGACTCATATAATTACTCTAAGGTTCATTCTCTGTCCTGCCGGGCACTGAGTTCTTTTGGACTAATGGTAACTGTTACTGGTTTCACACTGGTCTTCACTCGGTCACTGTTCACTGTTATTTTCCCTGGTTTGTTCTCGGCACAAGGGGCGTCACTATTTACCTGTATCTCCTGGGTAATGTTCACTCTGTGACAGGGGCGTGAGGGGAGAACCCTAGGGGGACCCGGCCTGCAGAGGGTAAGGGATTACCCGCAGGGGAGTCACTGCCCGGGTCACACTCGTCGGTGAGGTGCAGGGAGGCCCTTCTGTCTGGGGGCCTCGACCTGAGAGGTGGCCCTCGAGTCGGAGCCTCGTCGGTGGGGTGCAGGGAGGCCCTCCTGTCTGGGGACCTCGACCTGAGAGGTGGCCCTCGGGACTGGGGCCGAACAGCTGGAGCAGTCGGGCCTGTCGTCTCTGGCTCCGTGGGGTGAGGGAGCCTGGGTCGCCTTCGTCAGGAGCTGGTGGGTCTGGCCTGGGGGTCCTGGGACTGCGGGCGCCTATGGGGAGAGGCGCTGACAGGGCTGGGCTGCGGCAACTTCTCCGTCGGGACTCGGGCAGGAACAAGGATCTCCCAGGCGCGGGAGGTAGGTCCGATATCGGGCCTTGCCACCACTCTAGCGACACCTCCGGGGCTATATTCCCGGGTGGTGACGAAGGGCTCCCACAGGAGAAAGAGGCTGGAGAAGGACTCACGTAGCCCGTGTCCTCTCCGGTACGTCCTGAGGCCGGAACCTTGGGTCGCCTGACTCTGGTACGTACTTTGGCTGTGGCCGTGAGCCTACCTGTCGTACAAGGAGCAACTGAAGGGCGTACAGGGCCGCTCCTTCCCCACCACGTATAGGGACCATCGGCGCGGTGTTGCTCTCGTAGTATGGGAAAAGCAGGAGTAGGGGGCACAGAGGCCACACTCTCCCCAGTACATACTGAGGCAATCTTCAGGGGCTTCTCTACCCTGGTATGTGCCTCGGCCGGAGCCGGACGCCTACCCGCCTTACAAGGAGCAACTGAAGGGCGTACAGGGCCGCTCCTTCCCCGCCACGTATAGGGACTATCAGCGCGGTGTTGCTCCCGTAGTAGGGAAAAGCTGCACATACAAGAGCAGGGGCTCTTTACCCTGGTACGTATTTTGGCTGTAGCCGGGAGCTGATCTTCCTGACGAGAAGCAACTGAAGGGCGTACAGGGCCGCTCCTTCCCCGCTATGTATAGGGACCGTCGGCGCGGTGTTGCTACCGTAGGAGAGAACAGCAGGAGAGGGATGCATTGGGGCAACTTTCTCTCCGGGGTGTACTAAGGCCGGAGCCTTGGGTCTCTTTACCCTGGTACACTTTATTAGGCCGTAGCCTTGGGCCTCCTGCCCTTGGGCCTCTTGCCCTAGAGGGTGTAACAATAGCCGTCAATACGGTGTTACCTGGGACTGAATCTAGTTCAGTCCCACCCCTATTCTGACGATGGTTGTCCCGCCCGCAAGGTAGTTGACTTTCTCCGGTCACCTGGTGTTGGGGCAGTTGCGGGGAACGGGCTCAGGACAGTAGTGTCCCAGTGACCCTCTTGACCTACGTCACTGGCCCCACCATTGTGTCCTCCTGGGGTGGTGGTGTGGTAGCGGCCCGGTGGTGGGGTGGGGGGTGGCGGGGTGGTTGGTCCGGCAGCGGGCATTTTATATATATATATATTATAATGTGTGCACTAAATATTTCAGGAAGGTGTTACTGAAGGTGCTGTACACACATGAATAAACTGTATCTTTATTTTGGGCAGTGAGTTATAGGTCCCACATAAAACTTTGAAGTTAGTGCGACTGAATCCCAGCTTATGTTTTTTCACCATTCTCACAAAATATCACTACAAAAACGGAAATATGTCGGGACTACTGCGTTGGATCCTCACTTCATGTATTGTTTACGTCCGTCAGCTGAGAGGAAATGCTGCTTTGCGATTGGCAGACACTTCCTAAGAGTATTTTTATAATGATCCTGTGATTGACTGAGATATCAAACGGCGCCTTCTGAGGGAAAGTTGCCTTTCCACAGAAAGGCACACCAAAGGCGCCTGTAAAATTGTTTGAGTATGGAAGTCGGGTGTGTTCCCAACGGCGCCTTTGACCTGCCGTACAAAAAGGTGCCATTCTTCAACTGGCACCGTGGTAAAAAGCACGTTTTGAGTATCTGGCCCCAGTATTGCAGTTCAGGCATAATGGTCATTTATATTCTGGACCGGATGCACTAGGGGTGGAAAGGAAAAGGGTCAGGTTGGTGAATGTTACTATAACTTGTCAGGGTGCGAGTTGCGACACTCAGGATTGTCACTTAGCCGCGGCGACACTATTTTACTGGTTTCTGTCTATTCTCGGCATGCCACTAGTATAGACCCAGTGTTTCTGATCGTCTTTATGCCCGTACTTATTAATCCTTATTTTCTGCCTGGACATTCATATAACTGTGTGTCACTTATATTATTATTGTCTTCACTGTTTCATTGTCATTGTTCACTACCATCTCTGTGGGTAAGACATGAGAAGTGTTGAGGTCACCACTACGCCCTTGGTTCCTGGGCTAAACAGAGGTGGCGCCTGGGCGTGGGACAGGGCCCTACTGGGGAGTCCTCCTGCAGGAGGCAGTGAACCACCTGCAGGGGCGTCGTTGCCCGGGTCTTCTTCACCAGGGGGGTGCAGGGAGGTTCTCCCGTCTGGGGGCCTCGACCTGATAGGTGGCCTTCGTGCTGGGGCCTTGTCGGTGGGGTGCAGGGAGGCCCTCCGGTCTGGGGGCCTTGACCTGATAGGTGGCCCTCGGGGCTGGGGCCAAACAACTCCAGGAGAAGGGCCTGTTGCCTCTTACTCCGGGCAGAGGGCTGTGGGGGATTGGGGCCCAGGCAGCCCTGCTGTGGGGCCTGCTGGCCAGACCGGGGAGCCAGGGTGCTGCTGTCGCCTACAGGGCAGGAAGCAGTCAGGAGTAGACTGCGGCACCTCCTCTGTCGGGCGTCTGTCAGGGGCCGGGACTGTCCAGGGGTAGGCTGCAGGACCGGGTCAGGACCACGCCACCACTCTTGGAATGGCAGCACCTCCAGGGAACCACACCTGGAGGGAGAGAGAAAAGGGCTCCCCATGCAGCCGAGAGGTGGAGAGCCGGCCTCGCAAGGGACCTCTTCCTCTGGGAGAACCCCAGGAATCGCGGATGAAGGGCGTACAGTGGCCGCTTCTTCCCCCACACGTACAGTGGCCGTTGTGGCAGTTCCGCAATTCCTAAGGGCAGCAGCTGAAGGGCGTACAGTGGGCGTTCCTTCCCCCACACGTACAGTGGCTGTTGTGGCGGTGCTGCTCCCGAAGGAGGAAGAGGCAGATGAGGGGCGTACAGTGGCCGCTCCCTCCCTTGTATGTATGGTGGCCATTACCGCGGCTCTGCCTGCACAGCGGGAAGTAACCGAAGGGCGTACAGTGGCCGCTCCTTTCCCGGCAGGTACAGTGGCCGTTACCGTGGTGTTACTCCCGTAGGAGGAGGAGGAAGTGGATGAGGCGTGTACTGTGGCCGCTCCCTCCCCGACACGTACATTTGCTGTTATTGCGGCTCCACTTCTCCTTTGCCAGTCGGAGCATGCCCAATATCTAATGCTCCGAGGCATCTCCAGATGTGACTGTAGCTGAAGGGCATACAGTGACCGCTCCTTCTCCCACACGTACAGTGGCTGTTGTGGCGGCACTACAGGGGGAAACAACTGAGGGGCGTATAGTGGCCGCTCCCTCCCTGGTGCGTACAGTGGCCATTACCGCGGTGTTGTTTGGGACTGAATCTGGAGCAATCCCACCCCATACCCTGGTGAAGGCTGCTCCGCTCGCAGGGTCATCTCTTTTTCCTGCATGGTTGTTGTTGGGTCGGTTGAGCGGAAGAGGGACTTAAGGTAGGGGCGCCCCAGCGCCCTTCTCGCTCTGGGTCAGTCCCACACTGACCTGGCCTGCCGTGGTGTCCTCCTGGGGTGGCGATGGGGCTGCGGCTTGGCAGCGGGGTTGGAGTGGCGGGATGGGTGGTCCGGCGGCGGCGTAGGTGTGTATTTTATGGCCGCCGATTGGGTATTTTGTTGCACTTTCTTTTAAGCTACTCAGACTGTTATGCTGGGTGATTTTAGTCTGACCTCTCGTCCGAAAGACACCAGTGACTGAGCGGGGTCCTCTTTTTAGACCGGAAGTAGAACAGTCACAAAGGAACTCGGCAGTATACCTTAACACATCTATTGTCTTAATCCAAATTCCTTACAATACATATACAAAGATATACTGAATATGGAAGGGGCAATGTGACAGAGTTACTACTATGGGTACAATGTGTCCATAAGCGACGTATTGATGTCTGAGTCAGTGTAAAACTTTACTTCAATACACATATATAACAGGTCACAAGGGCACAATATAGATGTTAGGGTTAATGCACAATTTCCATTCAATACACACGTCAGGATAGACTACATATGGATGGAGTGAAGCGCCAAGTTAATTAGTACTAGCATTCATATCACATAGGCGTGGTGTCTGTACTTGAGTCACGGCACGAGGGAATGTCGCTTAACAGCGGCGGCACTGATCACACGTTCTGCCTTTATGGCCTATTCTTAGTAGGATAGTCTCGGGCCGCCACTGATACATTTCCCTAGTTCCAAAGGGCTTGAATATAAACACAGTACCTTGGATAAGTTAGAGCAGGAACCTTGGTGGATTACTTCTGTCTCACTTCACATTCACTGACTGTCACTTTCTAGTGTATTGTTTCTGTCACACTGTTCACATTCACTAACTGTCATTTTCACTCTTTGACACGACTCTGGAGGTGGAAGGTGTCATCACTGGACTGCCGATGCCTGGGGTTAACTGAGGTGGTGCCCGGGAGTGGGAGGGGGCCCCTCAGGAGAGCTCTCCTGTAGGAGGCATGGCACAGCTCTCGGGGGAATCACCCCCCAGGCGTGTGTCCAGCCTGGGGTGCAGGGAGGCCCTTCCATCTGGGGGCCTCGACCTAGTAAGTGGCCCTCGGGACTCGGGCCAAACAGCGTCAGGAGTCGGGCCCGCTGCTTCTTACTCCGGGCGGAGGGCCGACAGGGAGCGGGGCCTGAGCGGTCCCACCTTGGGGTCCGTGGGCTGGCCCTGGGAGGCCTGGTGCTGCAGTTGCCTACAGGGTGGGGCGCCGTCAGGGGTTGGCTGCGGCACCTCTCCCGTTGGGCGTCCATCAGGGGCCAGCGTTGTCCAGGGACAGGCCGTAGAGCAGGAACCCGGCCTTCGGGGACAGGACCTCGCCATCACTCCCGGAACGGCAGCACCTCCGGGGAACCATACCTGGAGGGAGAGAGAGAAGGGCGTCCCACACAGCCGAGAGGTAGTGAGCTGGCTGCGCAAGAGGCCTTCCCCTCTGGGAGAACCCTCGAGATTGCAGATGAAGGGTGTATAATGGCCGTCCCTTCCCCAACACATACAGTAGCCATCGTTGCGGTTCCACAGTCTCTAAGGGCAGCAGCAGAAGGATGTACAGTGGCTGTTCCTTTCCTGGTACGTACAGTGGCCGTTACCACGGCGCTGCTCCCAAAGGAGGAAGAGGCAGATGAGGGACGTACAGTGGCCATTCCCTCCCCAGCATGTACAGTGGCCGTTGCCGCGGGTCTGCCTGCCCAATGGGAAGTAGCTGAGGGATGTACAGTGGCCGTTCCCTCCCTGATACATACAGTGGCCATTACCGCAGGGCTACTCCTGTAGGAGGAGGGGGAGGTGGATGAGGGACATACAGTAGCTGTTCCCTCCCCGTCGCATACAGTGGCAGTTGTCGTGGCTCCACTACTCCTGCCTTTGCCTATCAGTGTGTGATCAATAGTAAGCACACCAAGGTGGACTCCAGATGTGGCTGCAGCAGAAGGAAATACAGTGGCCGTTCCTTCCCCGACCTGTACAGTGGCCATCGTTGCGAGGCTGCAGGGGGAAGCAACTGAGGGACAGACAGTGGCCGTTCCCTCTCTGGTGCATACAGTGGCTGTTACCGTGGTGTTGCCTGGGACTGTATCTGGAGCAGTCCCACCCCGATCCTGGTGAGGGCTACTCCGGCCGAGAAGTAGTGTCACATTCCTGCGACGTCGCAGTTGGGTAGGTTGAGGGGAAGAGGGACTCAAGTTAGGGGTGCCCCGGCGCCCGTCTTGCTCTGGGCCAGTCCCACCGTGGTGTTCTCCCGGGGTGGGGGTAGGGCTGCGGCTCTGTAGCGGGGTGGGGGATCTGGTGGCGGAGGCGCGTGTTTTACAGACAAGCCCCAACACTTTTTGGAACATTGTCACTGAAAGCCAAGCAAGAATTAGTATTAGAAAACAAAGTGATACATTGGCTCATAGAGGGTGCAAAAGTTACATAATTACTTCGACTATTGAACACAGTAAGGAGACATGACAGTACATGAGGAAAATTCAAAAGCAGTGAATACATACAACAGAGTAACAAGCGCACCTCATAAATATTTACTTATTATAATGTCTGGAAAATGAAATAAACAACAAATAAAGATCCAAGTATAAATTGTGCTGACATTGTGCCATGGAATAAAAGGAATCGTAAATCATGACAGGATGAGTTACCAGTAGCATGAAATTAAGAACAGTTTAGTTTCCCTTCAGACACCTGATACGTTATCGTTTTCAATGATAGAGGGAATTACTCGTAACAATATTCCTGTTCATCTTTGAAATACCCGCCGCTGCAGGACCGACCACCCTCGACCCTACCACCGAGCTGCCGCCTCACCACCACCCCAGGAGGACACCACAGAGGGCCGGATCACCAAGAGGTCAACCCGGGACAAGAAGGGCACCGGTGCTCCCCTGTCCTAAGTCCCTCCGTCACTCAACCAGTCCGACAGAAGCTACTCCGGCAAGAGACACGGCCCTGCAGGCGGGGCAGCCTTCACCAGGTTTGGGGTGGGACTGAGCCAGATTCAGTCCCAAGCAACACCACAGTAACGGCCACTGTACGTGCCGGGGAGGGAGCAGCCACTGTAGGCCCCTCAGTTGTTTCCCCCTGTACCGCTGCCACAACGGCCACTGTACGTGTGGGGGAAGGAGCGGCCACTGTATGCCCTTCAGCTACAGCTACATCTGGAGACAGCCTCGGAGATTTAGCTATTGAGCGCACTACGACTGGCAAAGGAAGGAGGAGTGGAACCGTGATAATGGCCACTGTACGTGTCGGGGAGGTAGCGGCCACTGTACGCCCCTCATCCACTACCTCCTCCTCCTATGGGAGTAACACCACGGTAACGGCCACAGTACGTGCTGGGGAAGGAGTGGCCACTGTATGTCCTTCAGTTACTTCCCATGGGGCAGGCAGACCCGCTGTAATGGTCACTGTACATGCCGGGGAGGGAGCAGCCACTGTACGCCCCTCATCTGCCTCTTCCTCCTTCGGAAACAGCACCGCCACAACGGCCACTGTACATGTGCGGGAAGGAGCGGCCACTGTATGCCCTTCAGCTGTGGACCTTAGGAATTGCGGAAGTGCCACAACGGCCACTGTACGTGTGGGGGAAGGAGCGGCCACTGTACGCCCTTCATCCATGATTCTTGAGGTCCTCCCGGAGAAGATCCTTTGCGCGGCCAGCATTTCACCTCTTGGCTGCATGGGACGCCCCTCACTCCCTCCAGGTGTGGTTCCCCGTAGGTGCTGCCGGAGTGGTGACGCAGCCCTGTGTCAGTGCTGCCGCCTACCCCTGGTCGGCCCCGGTCTTTGACGGACGCCAGACAGAAGAGGTGCCGAAGTCTGCCCCTGACGGCGCCCCTCCCTACAGGCGACCGTAGCACCTGGGGTCCCAGACCGGACTGGCGGGCCCCAGAGCCAGGCCGTTTGGGCTGCACTCCCTCACGGCTCTCCACCCAGAGTAAGAGGCGACAGGCCCGCCTCCTGCAGCTGTTCGGCCCCAGTCCCTAGGGCCGCCCTTCAGGTCGAGGCCCCCAGGTCGGAGGGCCGCCCTTCAGGTCGAGGCCCCCAGGTCGGAGGGCCGCCCTTCAGATCGAGGCCCCCAGGTCGGAGGGCCGCCCTTCAGATCGAGGCCCCCAGGTCGGAGGGCCGCCCTTCAGGTCGAGGCCCCCAGGTAGGAGGGCCTCCCTGCACCCCACCGATGAGGCTCCAGCACGAGGGCCTCTCTGGTCGAGGCCCCCAGACGGGAGAGCCTCCCTGCACTCCCCTGACACCCCCATGGGTAGTGCACTGTCTCCTGCAGGAGGGCTCCCCAATAGAGCCCCCTCCCACGCCCGGGCGCCTCCTATGTTAAGCCCAGGAAACAAGGGCAAGTAGTGACTTTAACGCATCTCGTGTGCCTTGAAAAAACACAGAGACGGGAGTGTCCAGTGACAGTGAAAGAGTAAGGCCAGAATAATATAAGTGACACGCAGTGAGACAAATACCCAGGCAGAACAGAAGACTAGTATACACGGGTACACGTACATACATACACAATAAGAGTGCGAGGAAAAACCAAAAACCTGTGAACACAGTCTCCGCGACTAAGTAACTATCCCGAGTGTCGCGACTCGCGCTCTGACAAGTTATAGTAATATTCACTCTCTCGACCCCTGGCCCTCTTTACCCCAAGTGCATCTGGTTTAGACTATTAAATGCTAATTCTGCCTATGGACATAATACGGGTGTAAGGAAATTACAACTCACCGTCGATGTATTACTGCAGAACTCTACTCTCTGCCTGTGCTGTGTGTGGTACATTATATTGAGAAGCTAACTCTGTAAACCTGTCTGCATCATATCTTGTAACTCTGTTTTTATTGTAGCAGTGTATTGAATTAAGACAATAGATGTGTTATGTACTGCCTAGTTTTTATGCCCAGTTCCTTTGTGAGTGCTTATTTCCGGTCCGAAAAGAGGACCCCGCTCAGTCGCGGGCGTTTTTAGGACTAGGAGTCGGACTAAAAACATCCCGCATAACAATCTTATTCTGCTGAAATGGTCCTCAGCCACGTCTTAAAAAAAAAAAAAAATAGAAAATAAAATAATCTGGACTTTCAACTGAAAATCAATCATACGGATAAAAACTTATACAATATATTTGCTTGAAGTTTAACTGCATGTTGAAGTTATCAGTAATGTTATGTTGCTGTGTGAAATTAAATTTAATTGTCAGTGTCAAATACCATTTGTTATTAAACTTTGCCTTTATTTTTGGAATTTATATTATTCAGTGCATTATATTTGGTTTAAAATTTTCTTTCTTTATATATATATATATATATATATATATATATATATATATATATATATATATATATATATATTGTGGAAAGACTGAAATTATTAATATGAACGTGGAGAACCAAATCGATGTGTAATTGGGAATAATGTGGTGAAGAATATAGAAAACTTTAAATATCTGGGAACGATTGTATCATCTAATGGATCATTAAACAATGAAATTGAGGAGAGGATTAGACAGGCTTGGCGAGCTGTTGGAATGTTGAAATCTGTTTGGAATAATAATATGCTTTCGGTACACACTAAAGTGAAAATTTACAAGTCCATGGTTAGACCAATTTTAATTTACGGGCATGAGTCATGGTACAGTACAATTGCAACAGATCAGAAAGTATTAGGATTTGAGAATAAAATACTAGAAAGATTCTTGGGGTAAATTGGCAAGACAGAGTTACAAATGAAAGAGTAAGGGATATTACGACAGTGGAACCAGTTAATGAATATGTGAGACTGTCTCGCTGGAAATGGCTGGGGCACATATACAGAAAAGAAGGTTGTTTAATACAGGATGTGCCAGAGTGGACTGCTAGAGGAAGAAGAGGTTATATATATATATATATATATATATATATATATATATATATATATATATATATATATATATATATATAAATATATATATATATATATATATACATACACATATCTATATATATATATATATATATATATATATATATATATATATATATACCTAGGCTGCTTCCCCCAAGGAAAGGGAGGTAGCCGAGACAGGACGACACACTCCCCATTTACTCATCCATTCAAACACATTCATTCGCATCTTAGCCCCAAAGGGGAGAACGGACAGATCCTCACCGCACCACACCACACAAGGGTCAACTGCGCAATGCAATCAGTGACATCCACAGCAGGGCCCGACAGCAGAACTGGTTTACCCCTGCCACATCATAACAGACCCATCCCCTTACCCGCACCTGACCTGACTAGCTGATCACACCAAATGCGGGAGAATATCCCCTCAAGGCTGCGTCATCACTTATTCATTCACAATTTCTCTCCATTTATTTCTGTCATGCACAGCCACTCTTCCTTGCTCAACAGACATCCCTCTCGCATCCAACGCTCTCTTCACACTGTCCATCCATCCTATTCGTGGTCTTCCTCTCAGCCTTACACCTCTCACATCAGATCTAGTTATCTTTTTCACCAATCGCTCATTATCCATTCTCTCCATATGCCCAAACCATCGCAACACCCTCTGCTCAACTCTACCAGCCATCTCCCGAACAACTCCAGTTCTCCTTCGCACTTCATCATTTCGCACCCGATCCATACGCTTCACTCCACACATACTCCTCAGACACCTCATCTCCATTACATTCAAACTTTTCCTCTCTTCTACACCCATATTCCATGTTTCAGCCCCATATAACGCAGTCGGTACCACAACACCCTCATACAGCCTTCTCTTTACATCCATTCTAAGCGAACGACATTTAAACACTTTTTTAATTCCTCCCAGCACCTTTCCTACTTCATTTATTCTAAACTTCACTTCTGCATCTATTCTTCCATCTACAGCAACATGTGACCGTATTTAAAACAATCTACCTCCTCAAGCAACTCACCATTCAAAACTATATTCATCCCCCTACCATCTATCAACCTCGTACACTTCATCACTTTACTCTTATTTTCATTTACTTTCAATTTCCTCCTTTCACACACCCTTCCAAACTCCTCTACCAACTGTCTCAATCTCTCCTCTGAATCAGTCACCAGTGCAGTATCATCTGCAAACAGCAGCTGCTTCAGATTCCACTCTTCACCATCAACATTTACCAGACTCAGACCTCCGCCTAAAACTCTTGCATTCACCTCCCTTACAACACCATCCATGTAAATATTAAACAACCAAGGCGACATCACACATCCCTGTCGCAGCCCCACTCTCACGGAAAACCAATCACTCACAGCATTTCCCACTCTTACACACGCTCTACTATTTACATAAAAACTTTTCACCCATTTTAGTAACCTACCATCAAGTCCATACAATCTTAAAACAGTCCACAAAGCCTCCCTATCAATTCTATCATATGCTTTCTCTAAATCCATAAATGCCCAAAACACATCCTTGCCTTTTGCTAAATACTTTTCACACACTTGTCTCACAGCAAACACCTGATCAACGCATCCCCTCCCTCTCCTAAAGCCACACTGCTCATCACCAATCACTCCCTCTGTACCCTCTCTAACTCTCATAATTAACACTCTACCATACACCTTACCTACAACACTCAACAGACTTATACCCCTAATGCTAGTACATTCATACTTATCATCCTTGCCTTTATACAATGGGACCACACAAGCACTTGCCCAGTCAACTGGCACCATACCTTTCTCAAAGCACACATTCAACAATCTTACTAACCAATCAACAATAGTCACTCCACCACCCTTCAGGCATTCCACAGCAAACCCATCCATACCTGCAGCTTTCCCTGTTTTCATCTCCTTTACTGCCTTCTCCACTTCCTCCTTCGTGATCAAAGAATCATTTAACTCTCCCAACACATTTATTCCTTGCACCCTTTCATCCGCCACAATCTCAGCCACCCTTTCCTCCTCTATATTTAACAATCTTTCAAAATACTCTGCCCAGCTCTTCCTTACTGCATCCATTTCAATTAACATCCTTCCATCCTCTGATTTTACTCGTTCTTCCTTCCCAGACTCTCCCTTTCGCACCGTTTTCACCTCCTTCGAAAACATTTTCTTATTCTGTTGAAAATTCTCTGTCAGCCGCCTACCCCACCTCTCATCTGCTGCCACTTTAGCATCACGCACAGCCCTTCTCGCTCTATTCCTCTTTTCCTTATACCTTTCATATGACATCTCATCCTTCCTCTGCAGCCACACTTCATATGCACGTCTCTTCTCAGCCACAGCCATACTTACTTCTTAGCACCACTATTCACTTCCTTTTCTTACACCACCACCCACTCGTCTGACACCACACACCTCTTCTGCATGCCCCACCACAGCACTTAAACAACTGCCATTCCTTCTCCACGCTGCCATTTTCCCGATCTTTCACTGCGTTCCACTCATCTTCCAATTTCTCCTGATACTCTATCTTTTTCTCTCTTTTATCCAACTCACTTACTTTCAAAACTTCCCTGCCACACCTAACCCTCCTAGCTCTCACCCATCTCTTACCTACTCTCAACTTTCCCTCCACCAGGTAGTGGTCAGACATACCTCCACCCTCCCCTCTCAGAACTCTCACATCCAACAATCTTCCTACTACATTCCTAGACACAACCACATAGTCCATCAAAGCTCTATCAACAACCCTTCCACCCTCCTGTCTCACCCATGTATACTTATAAATATCTTTCTTCTCAAACAGCGTATTCCCAATCACCATCTCTCGCTCAACACACATCGCTATCATTTGTTCCCCATTTTCATTTCTTCCAGGCAACCATGCATACCAACTACACCTTCAACTGCTACATTTCCCACTCTAGCATTCAGATCTCCCATCATTACCACATTCACATTCGCTCCAAAACTCTGCAGACACTCATCAACATCATTCCAGAAAGACTCCTTCTCTTGTTCATCCCTTTCACTACCAGGCCCATATGCACTCACAAACACCCACAACTCACGTTCAAATTTCGCTTTCACCCACATCAGTCTCGATGACACCTCCTTCCATTCAATCACACACTGCTGTACTTCCGGACTAACAAGGCCACACCTTCTCTTGCCCTTCCTCTATCAACACCTGACAATCTTCCATTCACACTTCCAAACATAGATTCCCCCTTCCCTTTCATCTTCGTTTCACTCAAAGCTAACACATCCAACTTTCTTCTCACAAACATTCTCCCAATCTCCTCCCTTTTAGCCTCAATCGTACTACATCCACGCACATTCATAGACCCAATTTTCAGGGTACGGGGATAACTCCATCCCCCATCCCTTTCTCTGGCCTGTCTCTTTTTAGGAACTAAAAAAAACAGAGGAGGTGGTCCCTAGTCCCCTCACCCTGCCCCTTTTATATATATATATATATATATATATATATATATATATATATATATATATATATATATATATATATATATATATATATTGTAATGCTAGGTGGAAAAGGCCCAACTTCTCGGTCCTAAAGCACCTAACGTGTAGCGGGGTCCTTTTTCGAGACCGGGGTTTAGTATAATAAAGAGAGGGTGGACACGAAAACTTCAGGCAATAACCTTTACACGTATATTACCACAGTCAGACACAAGACAAAAACAGCAGATATTACAACACAGTATGTGGCAAAACAATGAAACCTTAACTAGGATATTAGTATCTCTCAGGATACTGGCTTAACTGATACTGATGCCAATACAGTAAATCTAGTGCACAGGTGTACAGGGAATACAGGCGCGCATGGGAGCGCTGGAAGTATCACAGTGGGGGGGGGGGAGGGGAGTTACTCGCGTCGGATCAGGACAGAGTTATAGTAATACTGGGAGAAAGTAAGTATTATTAATTCAAACTTGGTATTTTCTAATGGCAAAGGGGTTTTGGCAATTGATTCTATTTCTCGTTTACGTTCACGCTAGCTGCTGGGAGGAGATTTGTAAAGAGAGAGGATGATACTGGGAATTCGCTGTTTACGGCAATACAAGCGGGAGAATATTAGCACTTTCTCTACTGTTTTCTTGTAACAAAGGACATTGGAGTATATTACTACAGAGGATTTCTTAGGAGAGTAGTCTTACTGGTTTTCTTCAAGGGCGTCACTCGTGAGTCTGATTCACCATAACTTAGTTTCTGCGCTCGTCCTTACTCATCCACCCGTGATTTCCCTAGCCCCGATATTCAACATATATTAAGTCATTGTATCACTGTTACACTAATTCTAGGGCAATCGTCACACTTAACATAAGTCAACTCTCTAGTTCTGGGGCAACACCACACTTAGCATGATTCATTCATATAGTGCGGGCGGCGAGGAGACACGCCGGCGACAACTCTGCCGGGATAGGGGCACCGCCAAGGGAGGGCCTGCCGAGAGGGCACGGGACGACTCGCAGGGGCGTCCTCTCGCGTCCAGGGCTGCAGGTGGCGAAGGAGCCCGCAGTCTCCGGGCTAGGTTCAGGGGTGTGGCCCTCAGGGCTGGGGCCGAACAGGTCCAGAAATCTCTGGCGCAGGTCTCGGCTGGAGGTGGTCTTACGCTGCCTCGTGGGCGTGGAGAGATCATGCCCTGGCGTCCTGGGGAAGGTCTGGAGTGACTGAGGACTGTGGCCCCCAGAGTCGAGGGGCGCCGTCAGGGAGGGGCTGTGGCACCGACCTGAACTAGGGTCCATCAGGTGGGTCTTCTCGAGGGCCAGGCATAGGGAGCGGAGGCCAGGGGAAGCCGTAAGGCCTTGCTGGGGTTCTCCGATACTAGAGGTCCGGACGCTCGTTTCACGCTGGGGCAATGACATTATCGACACCTCTCTTTGGCTGTGGGGCCCGGCAATTGGCCGTGGCTGCCCAGGGGCGCAACTATGAGGCGCCAAGGCCCGGCAATTGGCGGTGGCCTGGGTGGGGGAATCAACACGCCTCTGGACACCTTTGCAGCGGCAATCGGCCGTCTGACGAAGGCGGGAGTGGCAGTAGACTATCTCCTTCTGGCGGAGGGAGGAGCGGCAGTAGGTCATCTCAAAGGAAACACCTTCGGAACGGCAATCGGCCGTCTGATGAAGGCGGGAGCGGCAGTAGGCCATCTCTTTCTGCCGGAGGGAGGAGTGGCAATAGGCCGGCTCGGGGGCAACACCTTCGGAGCGGCGATCGGCCGTCTGGCGAAGGCGGGAGTGGCAGTAGGCTGTCTCCTTCTGCCGGAGGGAGGAGTGGCAATAGGTTGACTTGGGGGCAACACCTTTGGAGCGGCAAGCGGCCATCTGACAAAGAAGGGAGTGGCAGTAGGCCGTCTCCTTCTGCCAAAGGGAGGAGCAGCAATAGGCCGACTCAGGAAAAACGCATTCAGAACGGCAATCGGCCATCTGGCGAAGGTAGGAGCGGCAGTAGGCCGTCTCCTTAGGGGTGCTGTCTGGAGCTGAATGAGCAGCTCCATGCCTAGCTGATCCGGCAGTCCCATTCCCCGAAGGTAGTGTCCTCTTCCTGCTAGGGTGATGGTGCGATGGCTGGGTGTTATAGGGGCTCACGGCCCGGGCTGACTTACCAGTACGATATACACACGTATATGACAATAATCAAACCCTTACTGGATATTGCCTTTGATAATGACCAGCAGAAAATTGCCGATAACTGTGAATCCTCTTTCAGCAAACTTAAAGCTATCCTATTAAGTCAGCCAGTGCTCGCTACTCCAAATTTTGCTAAGCATTTTAAGATGGCTGTTGACGCAAGTGATACAGGAGCTAGGGCTGTTTTGCTGCAAGAGGATGATCAGGGTATTGAACACCCTGTATCTTATTACAGTAAGAAGTTCACTCCACCTCAAAAGAACTACTCAACTATTGAGAAAGAGCTTTTGGCCTTGATTTTGGGTTTACAGCATTTTTCATTTTATTTGTGTTCTGGTTTTGACCCCATAGTCATTTATACCGATCATAACCCACTGAAATTCCTTAGTAAGTTTAAAGATAAAAATCAGAGATTGACAGGATGGAGTCTACTTCTTCAGGAGTATTCATTAGACATACAACATGTCAAGGGGAAAGAAAATGTTATTGGAGATTGCTTATCTAGACTTTAGACAGATTGTTTTAGAGTAATAAGAAATTTCCTTTGTAAATTTCTTTTTTCTTTGTGGGGAGGTGTTACATAGCCTATGATTTCATCATCCTTTGTATAATTCTAACGTACAGTATGCTGCATGTTTGATCACGAGCGTGTTCTACCTCACTCCCCCCTTCTCCCCTTATAGTAGAGTAAGTCGTGCTTTCTGTTGTTCAGAGCAGGATTGTCAACTCTTTGTCCCCTATGGCTTCATTTGCGCGTCCTTCTTACAAGTTGTATCAAGCCCTGCCGGCCCCTATATAATGAGCTCAGTCTCTGCATTAATTGCCACTTAGATCTACTCCTCACTTTGTTCACATCTCTGTCCTCCCCTGTACAGTTGTTATTATTTCTGTGAGTGCTCAGGAAGTCTCCAACCATCTAGCTGCTGTGTAATTTGAGTATAAGTGTTATTGCATTTTTTCTTTTACTGTGTAGCATAAGGTGTTGATTCGTGGGTCTGGTGAGGTTTTTGTGATTAATGTGGGGTTTTGCTGTCAGCCAGTAGTAATAATATTTTGTATCTATAATAATATATCTTGCATTAACTGAGCATTATCTGGGTTTCTCATTTTATCAGGGCTGACTTAGATAAATTTACTCTTGCTAATTTCGTGGTAATAGAAGCTATTGCAGTTAACCATATATTTAACCTGTTTTTTGCCATTACATTATCACTATGAGTCCTGAATGTTTAGTTGTTAGTTTGAGCATTAAACTTTAACCTGTAATTTTACCTAACTCTTCTGTTTTGAACCTGGAACTTTGCGGGACAGTTTTCTCTGTTCCGTAACACTGTTCACTCCCGTCTCTGTGTTTTTTCAAGGCACACGAGATGCGTTAAAGTCACTACTTGCCCTTGTTTCCTGGGCTTAACATAGGAGGCGCCTGGGCATGGGAGGGGGCTCTACTGGGGAGCCCTCCTGCAGGAGACAGTGCACTACCCGTAGGCGTGTCAGGGGGGTGCAGGGAGGCTCTCCCGTCTGAGGGCCTCGACCTGAGAGGCCCTCGTGCTGGAGCCTCATCGGTGGGGTGCAGGGAGGCCCTCCAACCTGGGGGCCTCGACCTGAAGGGCGGCCCTTGGGACTGGGACCGAACAGCTGCAGGAGGCAGGCCTGTCGCCTCTTACTCTGGGTGGAGAGCCGTGAGGGAGTGCAGCCCAAACGGCCTGGCTCTGGGGCCCGCCAGTCCGGTCTGGGACCCCAGGTGCTACGGTCGCCTGTAGGGAGGGGCGCCGTCAGGGGCAGACTGCGGCACCTCTTCTGTCTGGCGTCCATCAAAGACCGGGGCCGACCAGGGGTAGGCGGCAGCACTGACACAGGGCTGGGCCACCACTCCGGCAGCACCTACAGGGAACCACACCTGGAGGGAGTGAGGGGCGTCCCACACAGCCGAGAGGTGAAAGGCTGGCCACGCAAGGGACCTTCTCCGGGAGGATCTCAAGAATCACGGATGAAGGGCGTACAGTGGCCGCTCCTTCCCCCACACATACAGTGGCTGTTGTGGAGGTTCCGCAATTCCTAAGGTCCACAGCTGAAGGGCATACAGTGGCCGCTCCTTCCCGCATACGTACAGTGGCCGTTGTGGCGGTGCTGCTCCCAAAGTAGGAAGAGGCAGATGAGGGGCGTACAGTGGCTGCTCCCTCCCCGGCATGTACAGTGACCATTACAGCGGGTCTGCCTGCCCCATGGGAAGTAACTGAAGGACGTACAGTGGCCACTCCTTCCCCAGCACGTACTGTGGCCGTTACTGTGGTGTTACTCCCACAGGAGGAGGAGGTAGTGGATGAGGGGCGTACAGTGGCCACTCCCTCCCCGACACGTACAGTGGCCCTTATCGCGGTTCCACTCCTCCTTCCTTTGCCAGTTTTAGTGAGCTCAATAGCTAAAACTCCGAGGCTGTCTCCAGATGTGGCTGTAGCTGAAGGGCGTACAGTGGCCGCTCCTTCCCCCACACGTACAGTGGACGTTGTGGCAGCGCTACAGGGGGAAACAACTGAGGGATGTACAGTGGCCGCTCCCTCCCCGGCATGTACAGTGGCCGTTACTGCGGTGTTGCCTGGGACTGAATCTGGCTCAGTCCCGCCCCGAACCTGGTGAAGGCTGCCCCGCCTGCAGGGCCGTGTCTCTTGCCGGAGTAGCTTCTGTCGGACTGGTTGAGTGACAGAGGGACTTAGGACAGGGGAGCACCGGTGCCCTTCTTGTCCCGGGTTGACCTCTTGGTGATCCGGCCCTCCATGGTGTCCTCCTGGGGTGGTGGTGAGGCGGCAGCTCGGTGGTAGGGTGGAGAGTGGTTGGTCCTGCAGTGGCGGGTATTTCAAAGATGAACAGGAATATTGTTACGAGTAATTCCCTCTATCATTGAAAACGATAATGTATCAGGTGTTTGAAGGAAAACTAAACTGTGCTTAATTTCATGCTACTGGTAACTCATCCTGTCATGATTTACGATTCCTTTTATTTCATGGCACAATGTCGGCACAATTTATACTTGGATCTTTATTTGTTGTTTATTTCATTTTCCGGACATTATAATAAGTAAATATTTTTGTTACTCTGTTGTATGTATTCACTGCTTTTGAATTTTCCTCATGTACTGTCATGTCTCCTTACTGTGTTCAATAGTTAAAGTAAATATGTAACTTTTGCACCATCTATGAGCCAATGTATCACTTTGTTTTCTAATACTAATTCTTGCTTGGCTTTCAGTGACAATGTTCCAAAAAGTGTTGGGGCTTGTCTGTATAATACGCGCCTCCGCCACTGGATCCCCACCCCGCTACAGAGCCGCAGCCCTACCCCCACCCCGGGAGAACACCACGGCGGGACTGGCCCAGAGCAAGACGGGCGCCGGGGCACCTCTAACTTGAGTCCCTCTTCCCCTCAACCTACCCAACTGCGACGTCACAGGAATGTGACACTACTTCTCGGCCGGAGTAGCCCTCACCAGGATCGGGGTGGGACTGCTCCAGATACAGTCCCAGGCAACACCACGGTAACAGCCACTGTACGCACCAGAGAGGGAACAGCCACTGTCCGTCCCTCAGTTGCTTCCCCCTGCAGCTTCGCGACGATGGCCACTGTACAGGTCGGGGAAGGAACGGCCACTGTACGTCCTTCTGCTGCAGCCACATCTGGAGTCCACCTTGGTGTGCTTGCTATTAATCACTGTCTCCTGCAGGAGGGCTCCCCAGTAGAGCCCCCTCCCACGCCCAGGCGCCTCCTATGTTAAGCCCAGGAAACAAGGGCAAGTAGTGGCTTTAACGCATCTTGTGTGCCTTGAAAAAACACAGAGACGGGAGTGAACAGTGTTACGGAACAGAGAAAACTGTCTCGCAAAGTTCCAGGTTCAAAACAAAAGAGTTAGGTAAAATTACAAGTTAAAGTTTAATGCTCAAACTAACAACTAAACATTCAGGACTCATAAGGATAATGTAATGGCAAAAAACAGGTTAAATATATGGTTAACTGCAATAGCCTCTATTAACACGAAATTAGCAAGAGTAAATTTATCTAAGTCAGCCCTGATAAAATGAGAAAACCGGATAATGCTCAGTTAATGCAAGATATATTATTACAGATACAAAATATTATTACTACTGGCTGACAGCAAAACCCCACATTAATCACAAAAACCTCACCAGGCCCACGAATCAATACCTTATGCTACACAGTACAAGAAAAAATGCAATAACACTTATACTCAAATTACACAGCAGCTAGATGGTTGGAGACTTCCTGAGCACTCACAAAAATAATAACAACTGTACAGGGGAGGACAGAGATGTGAACAAAATGAGGAGTAGATCTAAGTGGCAATTAATGCAGAGACTGAGCTCATTATATAGGGGCCGGCAGAGCTTGATACAACTTGTAAGAAGGACGCGCAAATAAAGCCATAGGGGACAAAGAGTTGACAATCCTGCTCTGAACAATAGAAAGAACGACTTACTCTACTATAAGGGGAGAAGAGGGGGAGTGAGGTAGAACACGCTCGTGATCAAACATGTACGTTAGAATTATACAAAGGATGATGAAATCATAGGCTATGTAACACCTCCCCACAAAGAAAAAAGAAATTTACAAAGGAAATTTCTTATTACTCTAAAACAATCTGTCTAAAGTCTAGATAAGCAATCTGCAATAACATTTTCTTTCCCCTTGACATGTCGTATGTCTAATGAATACTCCTGAAGAAGTAGACTCCATCTTGTCAATCTCTGATTTTTATCTTTAACCTTACTAAGGAATTTCAGTGGGTTATGATCGGTATAAATGACTATGGGGTCAAAACCAGAACACAAATAAAATGAAAAATGCTGTAAATCCAAAATCAAGGCCAAAAGCTCTTTCTCAATAGTTGAGTAGTTCTTTTGAGGTGGAGTGAACTTCTTACTGTAATAAGATACAGGGTGTTCAATACCCTGATCATCCTCTTGCAGCAAAACAGCCCCAGCTCCTGTATCACTTGCGTGAACAGCCATCTTAAAATGCTTAGCAAAATTTGGAGTAGCGAGCACTGGCTGACTTAATAGGATAGCTTTAAGTTTGCTGAAAGACGATTCACAGTTATAGGTCCAGACAAATTTAACTCCCTTTTTCAGTAGGTCTGTAAGTGGTGATACAAGAATTGAAAAGCTAAGAACAAATCTCCTGTAATAACCTACCATTCCCAAAAATGTTTGTAGCTCTTTCCTACTTTTAGGTCTGGGAAGATCACTTATAACCCGAACCTTAGCTCCTGGTGGTGCAACGTGTCCATCACCAATTACGTACCCAAAGTACTGAAGTTTAGCTTGACCAAACTCACACTTTGATAAATTAGCTACAAGATTAGCCTGAACCAAACGCTCAAGAAATTTACTGACATGGCACAGGTGATCTTTCCAGTTGTCACTGAAGATTAATACATCATCAATATAAACAACACACCCTGCCAAACCCTCTGTTACAACATTCATGAGCTTCTGAAATGTGGCTGGTGCATTCTTCATACCATATGGCATTACAGAACATGCAAAAGTCTTTTCTAGTGTTACAAAACATGAGATCTGCCTAGTTCGTTCAGTCATAGGTACTTGCCAGTATCCCTTTAACAAATCAAACTTCCTTATGTACCTAGCCTTTCCGATCTTGTCTATGCAATCTTCCACACGAGGGAGAGGGTAAGTGTCTGTTTTGGTTATCTGATTAACACGTCTGTAGTCGATGCAAAGCCGCTGTGACCCACCTGTCTTAGGGACTAGAGTGACAGGAGAACTCCACTCGCTCTGACAGGGCTCAATCATCTTGTGGTCCAACAGGTAGCCAAGCTCCTTCTGGATGCGAGGAACTTTCACTGAGTTCACACGGTAAGGAGGCAGTTTAATTGGCTTTGTGTCTCCAACATCGACATCATGCATCAAAACAGTGGTTCTTCCTGGAGTGGCACGGAACACTTGCGGGTACTCCTGCAGTAATGCCGAAAACTCCTGCCTTTCCTCGGGAGCTAGATGAGAAAGCTTAGTCTGGAGATCATTCATGATATCAGGATTCTTCCCCAAACTATCACTCAGGCTCATGCTGCATGGGAGAACTTCACTTGCAGACTCGGGTGGAACAGCTACAGTGCAGACTGGGTTGTTTTCGTCCCGCCTGTGATATAACTTTAGCATGTTGATGTGACAAAGTTGCTTGTTCTTTCTGCGATCTGGTGTGGCGATGACATAGTTGACATCACTGAGTTTCTTCTCCATGAAATAAGGACCACTAAACTTGGCTTGAAGAGGTTGCCCATGCACCGGTAGCAGAATCAAAACCTGATCTCCTGGCTGAAAGTGGCGTAACCTGGACTTCTTATCATACCAAGTCTTCATCTTCTCCTGAGCAGCTCCTAAATTCTCTCTCGCCAGCTGTAAAGCAGTGGACAGCCGTTCTTTGAACTTCATCACATACTCCAGCAGGTTGACGTCATCTTCCTCCGACAGCCAGCATTCCTTGAGTAGCTTAAGGGGTCCTCTTACTTCATGGCCAAACAGTAGTTCAAAGGGTGAGAAGCCCAGTGATTCATTTGGAGATTCTCTTGCGGCAAATACAACAAATGGAAGACCTTTATCCCAGTCTTTCTGATGTTCTAAACAGTATTTCTTGAGCATCGATTTGAGTGTTTGATGATATCTCTCCAACGCTCCTTGGGTCTGGGGATGGTAAGCTGAAGACGTGATCTGGGTGATGCCCAACTCTTTCAGAGACTGCTTGAAAACATTTGACATGAAATTACTTCCCCGGTCTGACTGTACCTCCTTGGGCAGACCAAACATTGTGAAGAACTCTAGCATTTCCTTAACCACGTTCTTTGCTGAGATATTTCTAAGTGGAATGGCTTCAGGATAACGGGTAGCCATATCAATCAGGGTCAACACATAAGAAAATTCTGAAGAAGTCTTAGGAAGAGGGCCCACAATATCCACCAACACACGGGTGAATGGCGCCTCAAAAGGAGGAATGGGAACTAAAGGTGCAACCTTTTCGGTCTGATTACACTTTCCCACAACTTGACAGGTGTGACAAGACTTACAATACTCGGAAACATCCCTGGCCAGTAGAAGTGTTTCAAAATGCGTGCCACAGTCTTTCTCACTCCAAGGTGTCCTGCCAAACTGGAATCATGAGCCACTCTAATGATATCCTGCCTACAAACACGAGGGATGACAACTTGATGTACAACCTCCCATTCACAGTCGGCTGATGCTGTTGGGGGTCTCCCATCATCATTATCCTCTAAATCACCAGTAATTTTAGACTTAGCCCTAGTGACAGCACATGCAGAGAACACATCAGGGATATCACAATCCTGGGCCGCAGCCACTGGTTCACTAGACAACTGAGGAGCTGGACACACTTGACTTCCACCAATATCATTTCCAAGTAAGAAAGTTGCACCTGACATTGGGAGTGTCTCAACCAACCCAACCATAACGGAACCATTAACAAAACCAGACTCTAAATTCACTCTGCACAGAGGGACAGAGAAGTAATTATTCCCTACACCTTGTAAGATTACAGTTTCATCAGAGGAATTAACATTAGAGCCTAGAACACTGGTCAGCATAAGGGAATGGCAAGCACCTGTATCACGATATATTTTAACTGATTTCCTGTCATTACTGTCCAGAGGACTGACAAAACCATCAGACAGGAAATTAGCACATGAACTCTTGAGAGTGTCACCCACGTTACTGCTCAAAAGAGGAGCTTCATCATGAGAATTTAATTTACCCCTCAAAGCTGGTTCAGTTAACTCAGTTAAAGAATTCTGGGAACTCTCAAGGGTGGACACTAGACCAATTGACTGAATATTTAAAGACTCCTTTTTGTTCACATCACGCTGTCTCCTGAAACATTTCTCCGTAGTATGACCAAGCTTACTACAATAAGTACATTTACTTTTCTGAAATCTAGAGGTGAAGCTGGTATTTACTTCCTGAGAAACATCATCTTTATTCTCTTTCCTGTTACCTGTACTCTGAGTAGAGGCAACGTACTTACTCTCAGCTTTCCTTTTTTCTTTAGAATATCTCTTGTGAGTGAGAACATATTCATCAGCTAAAACTGCAGCATCAAAGTATCTGTTCTTTTCTCATCAAGATATAGGCTTACATCCTGTAGGCTTACATCTTTATTAATACACCTTTTGAAGTCCTCCAGCAAAATCATCTGCTTAAATTTATCAAAATCAGAATTTACATTCTTAGAATTTAACCACTGCTCTAACAGATCTTCTTTGATTTTTGCATACTCAACATGGGATTGCTTATCTTGCTTTTAAGTTGTCCTAAATTTTACTCTATAGGCTTCAGGAACAAGCTCATAGGCCTTAAGAATCAAGCTCTTAACTACATCATAATTATCAGATTAATCCTGAAGCAAAGATGCATAAGTTACTTGAGCTTTACCGGTGAGAACAGTTTGAAGGAGTACTGGCCAATACTTTTTGGGCCAATTAAAACCTATAGCTACCCTCTCAAACAACTGAAAATACTTTGTTAAATCAGATTCATGAAAAGGAGGGACAAGTTTAACATTTTTAGCCGCATCAGAGTCATCAGAGCTAGATGATCCAGTTCCACCTAGTTTCATGCGATACTCATGGTCTGCCTGAATCTTAGCAAGTTCAACTTGTGCATGAAAATCAGCCTCCTTAGCACGAGCCTGCTGCAGGGCTAGCTGTAACTTAGCAATTTCAATCTGCGGTTGCTCATCTGGAGGAGTTACATTAAACAAGCTTTTATTAATTATGTCAACAATTTGATCTTTAGAATGATGAGAGCGAACAGCAATTCCCAATTGTTGAGCAACAAGCTTAAGTTCATTCTTTGTTCTGTTTTCTACATCATACACTGTTTGCACATTTGACAAAAAATCTTTGGCTTCATCAAGCGTAATAATAGCAGACATCATGAATAAATCACAGTCACAAAATATCAAGCAATATCCTTATGATAATATCTTGAATATCCTGATAAGAGGTCGCCAAATTTATGTTACGGAACAGAGAAAACTGTCCCGCAAAGTTCCAGGTTCAAAACAAAAGAGTTAGGTAAAATTACCAGTTAAAGTTTAATGCTCAAACTAACAACTAAACATTCAGGACTCATAAGGATAATGTAATGGCAAAAAACAGGTTAAATATATGGTTAACTGCAATAGCCTCTATTAACACGAAATTAGCAAGAGTAAATTTATCTAAGTCAGCCCTGATAAAATGAGAAAACCGGATAATGCTCAGTTAATGCAAGATATATTATTACAGATACAAAATGTTACTACTACTGGCTGACAGCAAAACCCCACATTAATCACAAAAACCTCACCAGGCCCACGAATCAACACCTTATGCTACACAGTACAAGAAAAAATGCAATAACACTTATACTCAAATTACACAGCAGCTAGATGGTTGGAGACTTCCTGAGCACTCACAAAAATAATAACAACTGTACAGGGGAGGACAGAGATGTGAACAAAATGAGGAGATCTAAGTGGCAATTAATGCAGAGACTGAGCTCATTATATAGGGGCCGGCAGAGCTTGATACAACTTGTAAGAAGGACGCGCAAATGAAGCCATAGGGTACAAAGAGTTGACAATCCTGCTCTGAACAACAGAAAGAACGACTTATTCTACTATAAGGGGAGAAAGGGGGAGTGAGGTAGAACACGCTTGTGATCAAACATGCAGCATACTGTACGTTAGAATTATACAAAGGATGATGAAATCATAGGCTATATAACAACAGTGACAGTGAAAGAGTAAGGTCAGAATAATATAAGTGACACGCAGTGAGACAAATACCCAGGCAGAACAGAAGACTAGTAAACACGGGTACAGGTATATAAAGAAACAAGAGCGCGAGGAAAAACCAAAAACTTGATTTTTGTTTTCTTGTTTTGTTTTCTTTAATTAATGGCTATCGGCCATATGTGGCCATTAAGCCAAAAAGTCTATGTACAAGACACATACAGAACAAATGCACAAAAGACACTGAAATACACTAAAGGTACAAGTCCTCAAATATACAAAAGATGCTTAATTACAAAAAGACAGTTAAACAAAAGGACACGTGTATGGTCATCTAAAAAACACGGCTGTGGAGGGCGTAGTCACACGGGAGGCAGTGGTATGAGGCTGATGTCCGAAGGCTGGTTAGACCTCGGAAGACACAGAAGAGCTGGAGCCTGAGTCAGAAGCAGAGTCTGTGCCATTGAGGTGTGAAAGTACGATCCCGAGGGTGTAGGACAGGATTCGCACCTTCTCGGGGTCGGTGACAGCCTGAATGGACCCCTGGCGCAACTCTTTGAAGGAAAGCAAGGCCCGCTGGTAGTCCGCCTTACTGAACTCCTCCTGTCCACACTCCTCAGGTGCCTTGCCCTCGTAGTATTGCAGCTGCTGCTCCATGCTCTTGAGGCCAAACCGGGTGAGGGAGGCAAAGTTACCCCAAGAGAGTCGCCGAGCCGAAGCAGAGGGAGTGGGACTCGCCGGTGCCTGAACCTCAGATGAAGGGGGAGGTACATCTTGAGGCACCACGGGAGACACAGAAGGGATGGGAACTCCAGCCTCAGGTGATGAGGGCTCATCGTCCCCAACTTCCATTGGCACTACAGGGAGGGGCTGCGAGGTAGACCGGCGAGAGACAGCATGCCCCGACAATCGGATCCTCGTTGGAGGAGTTGAGGGCTGCAGCTGCAGCACTCTCGGGACCAATGAGGTGGGGGTCACAGGGGGCCCAGAACGACGACACGGGGCCTTCCTTCCAGGCCTCCTCTGCACCATGGGTGGGGAGGAAAAAGACTCGGGGATGATGATAGCAGGGAGCCCATTGGCCTGGAAAATGGCAGGCAGGCGCTGGGCAAAAACCGCCAAATCTCCCCCAGAGAAGGCCTTGGCAACCTCCACACACATAGTAACGATGGTGGAGGCAGAGGAGGCAGGGAAGGAGGCAGAAGCCGCAGCTGGAGGCTGGAGCTGGCGCCGACGACGGGAAAGGGTGTGTGGAGAGCCCCGCACCACCTGGCCTGCAGGGCCAGTAACAAAGGCAGCTGCAGGACCCTTGGCGCTCTCCTCCACCACGAACTCCACCACCTCGCCAGCAGCAACTGAAGGCACAGGATGTTCTGGGTTAGGGGTCACAATGGAGGAACGGTGGATAAAAACGTCGTCGCCTGTGTCCCGACGAGTCAGGAAGCCGTACCCCTTCCTAACGTGGTACCACCGTACCTGTCCCACCACCTTACGCCCCATGCCTCCGTGATCCTCATCCTCAACTAGCTTTACGTTCTCCTTGGTACGAGCCATGGTCCTCCTTTCGTCCTCTCAGGTCAGGAGCTTTTTTAGATGCAACGACTGCTCAGCCAAAAACTTGAGAAGTGTCTCCGCGACTAAGTAACTATCCCGAGTGTCGCGACTCGCGCTCTGACAAGTTATAATAATATTCACTCTCACGACCCCTGGCCCTCTTTATCCCTAGTGCATCTGGTTTAGACTATTAAATGTTAATTCTGCTTAGGGACATAATACGGGTATATGGAAATTACAACTCACCGTCGATGTATAATTGCAGAACTCTGCTCTGCCTGTGCTGTGTGTGGTACATTATATTGAGAAGCTAACTCTGTAAACCTGTCTCCATCATATCCTGTACCTCTGTTTTTATTGTAGCAGTGTATTGAATTAAGACAATAGATGTGTTATGCACTGCCTAGTTTTCATGCCCAGTTCCTTTGTGGGTGCTTATTTCCGGTCCGGAAAGAGGACCCCGCTCGGTCGCGTGCGTTTTTAGGACTAGGAGTCGGACTAAAAACATCCCGCATAACAATCTTATTCTGCTGAAATGGTCCTCAGCCACGTCTTAAAAAAAAAAAAAAAAAAAAAAAAAAAAAATAATAATAATAATAATAATCTGGACTTTCAACTGAAAATCAATCATACGGATAAAAACTTGTACAATATATTTGCTTGAAGTTTAACTGCATGTTGAAGTTATCAGTAATGTTGTGTTGCTGGGTGAAATTAAATTCAATTGTCACAGTGTCAAATACCACTTGTTACTAAACTTTGCCTTTATTTTTGGAATTTATATTATTCGGTGCGTTATACTTTTTTTATATATATATATATATATATATATATATATATATATATATATATATATATATATATATATACACACACACACACACACGCATATATATATATATATATATATATTATATTGTAATGCTAGGTGGAAAAGGCCCAACTTCTCGGTCCTAAAGCACCTAACGTGTAGCGGGGTCCTTTTTCGAGACCGGGGTTTAGTACAATAAAGAGAGGGTGGACACGAAAACTTCAGGCAATAACCTTTACACGTATATTACCACAGTCAGACACAAGACAAAAACAGCAGATATTACAACACAGTATATGGCAAAACAATGAAACCTTAACTAGGATATTAGTATCTCTCAGGATACTGGCTTAACTGATACTGATGCCAATACAGTAAATCTAGTGCACAGGTGTACAGGGAATACAGGCGAGCATGGGAGCGCTGGAAGTATCACAGTGGGGGGGGGGAGGGGAGTTACTCGCGTCGGATCAGGACAGAGTTATAGTAATACTGGGAGAAAGTAAGTATTATTAATTCAAACTTGGTATTTTCTAATGGCAAAGGGGTTTTGGCAATTGATTCTATTTCTCGTTTACGTTCACGCTAGCTGCTGGGAGGAGATTTGTAGAGAGAGAGGATGATACTGGGAATTCGCTGTTTACGGCAATACAAGCGGGAGAATATTAACATTTTCTCTACTGTTTTCTTGTAACAAAGGACATTGGAGTATCTTACTACAGAGGATTTCTTAGGAGAGTAGTCTTACTGGTTTTCTTCAAGGGCGTCACTCGTGAGTCTGATTCACCATAACTTAGTTTCTGCGCTCGTCCTTACTCATCCACCCGTGATTTCCCTAGCCCCGATATTCAACATATATTAAGTCATTGTATCACTGTTACACTAATTCTAGGGCAATCGTCACACTTAACATAAGTCAACTCTCTAGTTCTGGGGCAACACCACACTTAGCATGATTCATTCATATAGTGCGGGCGGCGAGGAGACACGCCGGCGACAACTCTGCCGGGATAGGGGCACCGCCAAGGGAGGGCCTGCCGAGAGGGCACGGGACGACTCGCAGGGGCGTCCTCTCGCGTCCAGGGCTGCAGGTGGCGAAGGAGCCCGCAGTCTCCGGGCTAGGTTCAGGGGTGTGGCCCTCAGGGCTGGGGCCGAACAGGTCCAGAAATCTCTGGCGCAGGTCTCGGCTGGAGGTGGTCTTACGCTGCCTCGTGGGCGTGGAGAGATCATGCCCTGGCGTCCTGGGGAAGGTCTGGAGTGACTGAGGACTGTGGCCCCCAGAGTCGAGGGGCGCCGTCAGGGAGGGGCTGTGGCACCGACCTGAACTAGGGTCCATCAGGTGGGTCTTCTCGAGGGCCAGGCATAGGGAGCGGAGGCCAGGGGAAGCCGTAAGGCCTTGCTGGGGTTCTCCGATACTAGAGGTCCGGACGCTCGTTTCACGCTGGGGCAATGACATTATCGACACCTCTCTTTGGCTGTGGGGCCCGGCAATTGGCCGTGGCTGCCCAGGGGCGCAACTATGAGGCGCCAAGGCCCGGCAATTGGCGGTGGCCTGGGTGGGGGAATCAACACGCCTCTGGACACCTTTGCAGCGGCAATCGGCCGTCTGACGAAGGCGGGAGTGGCAGTAGACTATCTCCTTCTGGCGGAGGGAGGAGCAGCAGTAGGTCATCTCAAAGGAAACACCTTCGGAACGGCAATCGGCCGTCTGATGAAGGCGGGAGCGGCAGTAGGCCATCTCTTTCTGCCGGAGGGAGGAGTGGCAATAGGCCGGCTTGGGGGCAACACCTTCGGAGCGGCGATCGGCCGTCTGGCGAAGGCGGGAGTGGCAGTAGGCTGTCTCCTTCTGCCGGAGGGAGGAGTGGCAATAGGTTGACTTGGGGGCAACACCTTTGGAGCGGCAAGCGGCCATCTGACAAAGAAGGGAGTGGCAGTAGGCCGTCTCCTTCTGCCAAAGGGAGGAGCAGCAATAGGCCGACTCAGGAAAAACGCATTCAGAACGGCAATCGGCCATCTGGCGAAGGTAGGAGCGGCAGTAGGCCGTCTCCTTAGGGGTGCTGTCTGGAGCTGAATGAGCAGCTCCATGCCTAGCTGATCCGGCAGTCCCATTCCCCGAAGGTAGTGTCCTCTTCCTGCTAGGGTGATGGTGCGATGGCTGGGTGTTATAGGGGCTCACGGCCCGGGCTGACTTACCAGTACGATATACACACGTATATGACAATAATCAAACCCTTACTGGATATTGCCTTTGATAATGACCAGCAGAAAATTGCCGATAACTGTGAATCCTCTTTCAGCAAACTTAAAGCTATCCTATTAAGTCAGCCAGTGCTCGCTACTCCAAATTTTGCTAAGCATTTTAAGATGGCTGTTGATGCAAGTGATACAGGAGCTAGGGCTGTTTTGCTGCAAGAGGATGATCAGGGTATTGAACACCCTGTATCTTATTACAGTAAGAAGTTCACTCCACCTCAAAAGAACTACTCAACTATTGAGAAAGAGCTTTTGGCCTTGATTTTGGGTTTACAGCATTTTTCATTTTATTTGTGTTCTGGTTTTGACCCCATAGTCATTTATACCGATCATAACCCACTGAAATTCCTTAGTAAGTTTAAAGATAAAAATCAGAGATTGACAGGATGGAGTCTACTTCTTCAGGAGTATTCATTAGACATACAACATGTCAAGGGGAAAGAAAATGTTATTGGAGATTGCTTATCTAGACTTTAGACAGATTGTTTTAGAGTAATAAGAAATTTCCTTTGTAAATTTCTTTTTCTTTGTGGGGAGGTGTTACATAGCCTATGATTTCATCATCCTTTGTATAATTCTAACGTACAGTATGCTGCATGTTTGATCACGAGCGTGTTCTACCTCACTCCCCCCTTCTCCCCTTATAGTAGAGTAAGTCGTGCTTTCTGTTGTTCAGAGCAGGATTGTCAACTCTTTGTCCCCTATGGCTTCATTTGCGCGTCCTTCTTACAAGTTGTATCAAGCCCTGCCGGCCCCTATATAATGAGCTCAGTCTCTGCATTAATTGCCACTTAGATCTACTCCTCACTTTGTTCACATCTCTGTCCTCCCCTGTACAGTTGTTATTATTTCTGTGAGTGCTCAGGAAGTCTCCAACCATCTAGCTGCTGTGTAATTTGAGTATAAGTGTTATTGCATTTTTTCTTTTACTGTGTAGCATAAGGTGTTGATTCGTGGGTCTGGTGAGGTTTTTGTGATTAATGTGGGGTTTTGCTGTCAGCCAGTAGTAATAATATTTTGTATCTATAATAATATATCTTGCATTAACTGAGCATTATCCGGGTTTCTCATTTTATCAGGGCTGACTTAGATAAATTTACTCTTGCTAATTTCGTGGTAATAGAAGCTATTGCAGTTAACCATATATTTAACCTGTTTTTTGCCATTACATTATCACTATGAGTCCTGAATGTTTAGTTGTTAGTTTGAGCATTAAACTTTAACCTGTAATTTTACCTAACTCTTCTGTTTTGAACCTGGAACTTTGCGGGACAGTTTTCTCTGTTCCGTAACACTGTTCACTCCCGTCTCTGTGTTTTTTCAAGGCACACGAGATGCGTTAAAGTCACTACTTGCCCTTGTTTCCTGGGCTTAACATAGGAGGCGCCTGGGCATGGGAGGGGGCTCTACTGGGGAGCCCTCCTGCAGGAGACAGTGCACTACCCGTAGGCGTGTCAGGGGGGTGCAGGGAGGCTCTCCCGTCTGAGGGCCTCGACCTGAGAGGCCCTCGTGCTGGAGCCTCATCGGTGGGGTGCAGGGAGGCCCTCCGACCGGGGGGCCTCGACCTGAAGGGCGGCCCTTGGGACTGGGACCGAACAGCTGCAGGAGGCAGGCCTGTCGCCTCTTACTCTGGGTGGAGAGCCGTGAGGGAGTGCAGCCCAAACGGCCTGGCTCTGGGGCCCGCCAGTCCGGTCTGGGACCCCAGGTGCTACGGTCGCCTGTAGGGAGGGGCGCCGTCAGGGGCAGACTGCGGCACCTCTTCTGTCTGGCGTCCATCAAAGACCGGGGCCGACCAGGGGTAGGCGGCAGCACTGACACAGGGCTGGGCCACCACTCCGGCAGCACCTACAGGGAACCACACCTGGAGGGAGTGAGGGGCGTCCCACACAGCCGAGAGGTGAAAGGCTGGCCACGCAAGGGACCTTCTCCGGGAGGATCTCAAGAATCACGGATGAAGGGCGTACAGTGGCCGCTCCTTCCCCCACACATACAGTGGCTGTTGTGGAGGTTCCGCAATTCCTAAGGTCCACAGCTGAAGGGCATACAGTGGCCGCTCCTTCCCGCATACGTACAGTGGCCGTTGTGGCGGTGCTGCTCCCAAAGTAGGAAGAGGCAGATGAGGGGCGTACAGTGGCTGCTCCCTCCCCGGCATGTACAGTGACCATTACAGCGGGTCTGCCTGCCCCATGGGAAGTAACTGAAGGACGTACAGTGGCCACTCCTTCCCCAGCACGTACTGTGGCCGTTACTGTGGTGTTACTCCCACAGGAGGAGGAGGTAGTGGATGAGGGGCGTACAGTGGCCACTCCCTCCCCGACACATACAGTGGCCCTTATCGCGGTTCCACTCCTCCTTCCTTTGCCAGTTTTAGTGAGCTCAATAGCTAAAACTCCGAGGCTGTCTCCAGATGTGGCTGTAGCTGAAGGGCGTACAGTGGCCGCTCCTTCCCCCACACGTACAGTGGACGTTGTGGCAGCGCTACAGGGGGAAACAACTGAGGGATGTACAGTGGCCGCTCCCTCCCCGGCATGTACAGTGGCCGTTACTGCGGTGTTGCCTGGGACTGAATCTGGCTCAGTCCCGCCCCGAACCTGGTGAAGGCTGCCCCGCCTGCAGGGCCGTGTCTCTTGCCGGAGTAGCTTCTGTCGGACTGGTTGAGTGACAGAGGGACTTAGGACAGGGGAGCACCGGTGCCCTTCTTGTCCCGGGTTGACCTCTTGGTGATCCGGCCCTCCATGGTGTCCTCCTGGGGTGGTGGTGAGGCGGCAGCTCGGTGGTAGGGTGGAGAGTGGTTGGTCCTGCAGTGGCGGGTATTTCAAAGATGAACAGGAATATTGTTACGAGTAATTCCCTCTATCATTGAAAACGATAATATATCAGGTGTTTGAAGGAAAACTAAACTGTGCTTAATTTCATGCTACTGGTAACTCATCCTGTCATGATTTACGATTCCTTTTATTTCATGGCACAATGTCGGCACAATTTATACTTGGATCTTTATTTGTTATTTCATTTTCCGGACATTATAATAAGTAAATATTTTTGTTACTCTGTTGTATGTATTCACTGCTTTTGAATTTTCCTCATGTACTGTCATGTCTCCTTACTGTGTTCAATAGTTAAAGTAAATATGTAACTTTTGCACCATCTATGAGCCAATGTATCACTTTGTTTTCTAATACTAATTCTTGCTTGGCTTTCAGTGACAATGTTCCAAAAAGTGTTGGGGCTTGTCTGTATAATACGCGCCTCCGCCACTGGATCCCCACCCCGCTACAGAGCCGCAGCCCTACCCCCACCCCGGGAGAACACCACGGCGGGACTGGCCCAGAGCAAGACGGGCGCCGGGGCACCTCTAACTTGAGTCCCTCTTCCCCTCAACCTACCCAACTGCGACGTCACAGGAATGTGACACTACTTCTCGGCCGGAGTAGCCCTCACCAGGATCGGGGTGGGACTGGTCCAGATACAGTCCCAGGCAACACCACGGTAACAGCCACTGTACGCACCAGAGAGGGAACAGCCACTGTCCGTCCCTCAGTTGCTTCCCCCTGCAGCTTCGCGACGATGGCCACTGTACAGGTCAGGGAAGGAACGGCCACTGTACGTCCTTCTGCTGCAGCCACATCTAGAGTCCACCTTGGTGTGCTTGCTATTAATCACTGTCTCCTGCAGGAGGGCTCCCCAGTAGAGCCCCCTCCCACGCCCAGGCGCCTCCTATGTTAAGCCCAGGAAACAAGGGCAAGTAGTGGCTTTAACGCATCTTGTGTGCCTTGAAAAAACACAGAGACAGGAGTGAACAGTGTTACGGAACAGAGAAAACTGTCTCGCAAAGTTCCAGGTTCAAAACAAAAGAGTTAGGTAAAATTACAAGTTAAAGTTTAATGCTCAAACTAACAACTAAACATTCAGGACTCATAAGGATAATGTAATGGCAAAAAACAGGTTAAATATATGGTTAACTGCAATAGCCTCTATTAACACGAAATTAGCAAGAGTAAATTTATCTAAGTCAGCCCTGATAAAATGAGAAAACCGGATAATGCTCAGTTAATGCAAGATATATTATTACAGATACAAAATATTATTACTACTGGCTGACAGCAAAACCCCACATTAATCACAAAAACCTCACCAGGCCCACGAATCAATACCTTATGCTACACAGTACAAGAAAAAATGCAATAACACTTATACTCAAATTACACAGCAGCTAGATGGTTGGAGACTTCCTGAGCACTCACAAAAATAATAACAACTGTACAGGGGAGGACAGAGATGTGAACAAAATGAGGAGTAGATCTAAGTGGCAATTAATGCAGAGACTGAGCTCATTATATAGGGGCCGGCAGAGCTTGATACAACTTGTAAGAAGGACGCGCAAATAAAGCCATAGGGGACAAAGAGTTGACAATCCTGCTCTGAACAATAGAAAGAACGACTTACTCTACTATAAGGGGAGAAGAGGGGGAGTGAGGTAGAACACGCTCGTGATCAAACATGTACGTTAGAATTATACAAAGGATGATGAAATCATAGGCTATGTAACACCTCCCCACAAAGAAAAAAGAAATTTACAAAGGAAATTTCTTATTACTCTAAAACAATCTGTCTAAAGTCTAGATAAGCAATCTGCAATAACATTTTCTTTCCCCTTGACATGTCGTATGTCTAATGAATACTCCTGAAGAAGTAGACTCCATCTTGTCAATCTCTGATTTTTATCTTTAACCTTACTAAGGAATTTCAGTGGGTTATGATCGGTATAAATGACTATGGGGTCAAAACCAGAACACAAATAAAATGAAAAATGCTGTAAATCCAAAATCAAGGCCAAAAGCTCTTTCTCAATAGTTGAGTAGTTCTTTTGAGGTGGAGTGAACTTCTTACTGTAATAAGATACAGGGTGTTCAATACCCTGATCATCCTCTTGCAGCAAAACAGCCCCAGCTCCTGTATCACTTGCGTGAACAGCCATCTTAAAATGCTTAGCAAAATTTGGAGTAGCGAGCACTGGCTGACTTAATAGGATAGCTTTAAGTTTGCTGAAAGACGATTCACAGTTATAGGTCCAGACAAATTTAACTCCCTTTTTCAGTAGGTCTGTAAGTGGTGATACAAGAATTGAAAAGCTAAGAACAAATCTCCTGTAATAACCTACCATTCCCAAAAATGTTTGTAGCTCTTTCCTACTTTTAGGTCTGGGAAGATCACTTATAACCCGAACCTTAGCTCCTGGTGGTGCAACGTGTCCATCACCAATTACGTACCCAAAGTACTGAAGTTTAGCTTGACCAAACTCACACTTTGATAAATTAGCTACAAGATTAGCCTGAACCAAACGCTCAAGAAATTTACTGACATGGCACAGGTGATCTTTCCAGTTGTCACTGAAGATTAATACATCATCAATATAAACAACACACCCTGCCAAACCCTCTGTTACAACATTCATGAGCTTCTGAAATGTGGCTGGTGCATTCTCCATACCATATGGCATTACAGAACATGCAAAAGTCTTTTCTAGTGTTACAAAACATGAGATCTGCCTAGTTCGTTAAGTCATAGGTACTTGCCAGTATCCCTTTAACAAATCAAACTTCCTTATGTACCTAGCCTTTCCGATCTTGTCTATGCAATCTTCCACACGAGGGAGAGGGTAAGTGTCTGTTTTGGTTATCTGATTAACACGTCTGTAGTCGATGCAAAGCCGCTGTGACCCACCTGTCTTAGGGACTAGAGTGACAGGAGAACTCCACTCGCTCTGACAGGGCTCAATCATCTTGTGGTCCAACAGGTAGCCAAGCTCCTTCTGGATGCGAGGAACTTTCACTGAGTTCACACGGTAAGGAGGCAGTTTAATTGGCTTTGTGTCTCCAACATCGACATCATGCATCAAAACAGTGGTTCTTCCTGGAGTGGCACGGAACACTTGCGGGTACTCCTGCAGTAATGCCGAAAACTCCTGCCTTTCCTCGGGAGCTAGATGAGAAAGCTTAGTCTGGAGATCATTCATGATATCAGGATTCTTCCCCAAACTATCACTCAGGCTCATGCTGCATGGGAGAACTTCACTTGCAGACTCGGGTGGAAAAGCTACAGTGCAGACTGGGTTGTTTTCGTCCCGCCTGTGATATAACTTTAGCATGTTGATGTGACAAAGTTGCTTGTTCTTTCTGCGATCTGGTGTGGCGATGACATAGTTGACATCACTGAGTTTCTTCTCCATGAAATAAGGACCACTAAACTTGGCTTGAAGAGGTTGCCCATGCACCGGTAGCAGAATCAAAACCTGATCTCCTGGCTGAAAGTGGCGTAACCTGGACTTCTTATCATACCAAGTCTTCATCTTCTCCTGAGCAGCTCCTAAATTCTCTCTCGCCAGCTGTAAAGCAGTGGACAGCCGTTCTTTGAACTTCATCACATACTCCAGCAGGTTGACGTCATCTTCCTCCGACAGCCAGCATTCCTTGAGTAGCTTAAGGGGTCCTCTTACTTCATGGCCAAACAGTAGTTCAAAGGGTGAGAAGCCCAGTGATTCATTTGGAGATTCTCTTGCGGCAAATACAACAAATGGAAGACCTTTATCCCAGTCTTTCTGATGTTCTAAACAGTATTTCTTGAGCATCGATTTGAGTGTTTGATGATATCTCTCCAACGCTCCTTGGGTCTGGGGATGGTAAGCTGAAGACGTGATCTGGGTGATGCCCAACTCTTTCAGAGACTGCTTGAAAACATTTGACATGAAATTACTTCCCGGTCTGACTGTACCTCCTTGGGCAGACCAAACATTGTGAAGAACTCTAGCATTTCCTTAACCACGTTCTTTGCTGAGATATTTCTAAGTGGAATGGCTTCAGGATAACGGGTAGCCATATCAATCAGGGTCAACACATAAGAAAATTCTGAAGAAGTCTTAGGAAGAGGGCCCACAATATCCACCAACACACGGGTGAATGGCGCCTCAAAAGGAGGAATGGGAACTAAAGGTGCAACCTTTTCGGTCTGATTACACTTTCCCACAACTTGACAGGTGTGACAAGACTTACAATACTCGGAAACATCCCTGGCCAGTAGAAGTGTTTCAAAATGCGTGCCACAGTCTTTCTCACTCCAAGGTGTCCTGCCAAACTGGAATCATGAGCCACTCTAATGATATCCTGCCTACAAACACGAGGGATGACAACTTGATGTACAACCTCCCATTCACAGTCGGCTGATGCTGTTGGGGGTCTCCCATCATCATTATCCTCTAAATCACCAGTAATTTTAGACTTAGCCCTAGTGACAGCACATGCAGAGAACACATCAGGGATATCACAATCCTGGGCCGCAGCCACTGGTTCACTAGACAACTGAGGAGCTGGACACACTTGACTTCCACCAATATCATTTCCAAGTAAGAAAGTTGCACCTGACATTGGGAGTGTCTCAACCAACCCAACCATAACGGAACCATTAACAAAACCAGACTCTAAATTCACTCTGCACAGAGGGACAGAGAAGTAATTATTCCCTACACCTTGTAAGATTACAGTTTCATCAGAGGAATTAACATTAGAGCCTAGAACACTGGTCAGCATAAGGGAATGGCAAGCACCTGTATCACGATATATTTTAACTGATTTCCTGTCATTACTGTCCAGAGGACTGACAAAACCATCAGACAGGAAATTAGCACATGAACTCTTGAGAGTGTCACCCACGTTACTGCTCAAAAGAGGAGCTTCATCATGAGAATTTAATTTACCCCTCAAAGCTGGTTCAGTTAACTCAGTTAAAGAATTCTGGGAACTCTCAAGGGTGGACACTAGACCAATTGACTGAATATTTAAAGACTCCTTTTTGTTCACATCACGCTGTCTCCTGAAACATTTCTCCGTAGTATGACCAAGCTTACTACAATAAGTACATTTACTTTTCTGAAATCTAGAGGTGAAGCTGGTATTTACTTCCTGAGAAACATCATCTTTATTCTCTTTCCTGTTACCTGTACTCTGAGTAGAGGCAACGTACTTACTCTCAGCTTTCCTTTTTTCTTTAGAATATCTCTTGTGAGTGAGAACATATTCATCAGCTAAAACTGCAGCATCAAAGTATCTGTTCTTTTCTCATCAAGATATAGGCTTACATCCTGTAGGCTTACATCTTTATTAATACACCTTTTGAAGTCCTCCAGCAAAATCATCTGCTTAAATTTATCAAAATCAGAATTTACATTCTTAGAATTTAACCACTGCTCTAACAGATCTTCTTTGATTTTTGCATACTCAACATGGGATTGCTTATCTTGCTTATAAGTTGTCCTAAATTTTACTCTATAGGCTTCAGGAACAAGCTCATAGGCCTTAAGAATCAAGCTCTTAACTACATCATAATTATCAGATTAATCCTGAAGCAAAGATGCATAAGTTACTTGAGCTTTACCGGTGAGAACAGTTTGAAGGAGTACTGGCCAATACTTTTTGGGCCAATTAAAACCTATAGCTACCCTCTCAAACAACTGAAAATACTTTGTTAAATCAGATTCATGAAAAGGAGGGACAAGTTTAACATTTTTAGCCGCATCAGAGTCATCAGAGCTAGATGATCCAGTTCCACCTAGTTTCATGCGATACTCATGGTCTGCCTGAATCTTAGCAAGTTCAACTTGTGCGTGAAAATCAGCCTCCTTAGCACGAGCCTGCTGCAGGGCTAGCTGTAACTTAGCTATTTCAATCTGCGGTTGCTCATCTGGAGGAGTTACATTAAACAAGCTTTTATTAATTATGTCAACAATTTGATCTTTAGAATGATGAGAGCGAACAGCAATTCCCAATTGTTGAGCAACAAGCTTAAGTTCATTCTTTGTTCTGTTTTCTACATCATACACTGTTTGCACATTTGACAAAAAATCTTTGGCTTCATCAAGCGTAATAATAGCAGACATCATGAATAAATCACAGTCACAAAATATCAAGCAATATCCTTATGATAATATCTTGAATATCCTGATAAGAGGTCGCCAAATTTATGTTACGGAACAGAGAAAACTGTCCCGCAAAGTTCCAGGTTCAAAACAAAAGAGTTAGGTAAAATTACCAGTTAAAGTTTAATGCTCAAACTAACAACTAAACATTCAGGACTCATAAGGATAATGTAATGGCAAAAAACAGGTTAAATATATGGTTAACTGCAATAGCCTCTATTAACACGAAATTAGCAAGAGTAAATTTATCTAAGTCAGCCCTGATAAAATGAGAAAACCGGATAATGCTCAGTTAATGCAAGATATATTATTACAGATACAAAATGTTACTACTACTGGCTGACAGCAAAACCCCACATTAATCACAAAAACCTCACCAGGCCCACGAATCAACACCTTATGCTACACAGTACAAGAAAAAATGCAATAACACTTATACTCAAATTACACAGCAGCTAGATGGTTGGAGACTTCCTGAGCACTCACAAAAATAATAACAACTGTACAGGGGAGGACAGAGATGTGAACAAAATGAGGAGATCTAAGTGGCAATTAATGCAGAGACTGAGCTCATTATATAGGGGCCGGCAGAGCTTGATACAACTTGTAAGAAGGACGCGCAAATGAAGCCATAGGGTACAAAGAGTTGACAATCCTGCTCTGAACAACAGAAAGAACGACTTATTCTACTATAAGGGGAGAAAGGGGGAGTGAGGTAGAACACGCTTGTGATCAAACATGCAGCATACTGTACGTTAGAATTATACAAAGGATGATGAAATCATAGGCTATATAACAACAGTGACAGTGAAAGAGTAAGGTCAGAATAATATAAGTGACACGCAGTGAGACAAATACCCAGGCAGAACAGAAGACTAGTAAACACGGGTACAGGTATATAAAGAAACAATAAGAGCGCGAGGAAAAACCAAAAACTTGAGAAGTGTCTCCGCGACTAAGTAACTATCCCGAGTGTCGCGACTCGCGCTCTGACAAGTTATAATAATATTCACTCTCACGACCCCTGGCCCTCTTTATCCCTAGTGCATCTGGTTTAGACTATTAAATGCTAATTCTGCTTAGGGACATAATACGGGTATATGGAAATTACAACTCACCGTCGATGTATAATTGCAGAACTCTGCTCTGCCTGTGCTGTGTGTGGTACATTATATTGAGAAGCTAACTCTGTAAACCTGTCTCCATCATATCCTGTACCTCTGTTTTTATTGTAGCAGTGTATTGAATTAAGACAATAGATGTGTTATGCACTGCCTAGTTTTCATGCCCAGTTCCTTTGTGGGTGCTTATTTCCGGTCCGGAAAGAGGACCCCGCTCGGTCGCGTGCGTTTTTAGGACTAGGAGTCGGACTAAAAACATCCCGCATAACAATCTTATTCTGCTGAAATGGTCCTCAGCCACGTCTTTAAAAAAAAAAAAAAAAAAAAAAAATAATAATAATAATAATAATAATAATCTGGACTTTCAACTGAAAATCAATCATACGGATAAAAACTTGTACAATATATTTGCTTGAAGTTTAACTGCATGTTGAAGTTATCAGTAATGTTGTGTTGCTGGGTGAAATTAAATTCAATTGTCACAGTGTCAAATACCACTTGTTACTAAACTTTGCCTTTATTTTTGGAATTTATATTATTCGGTGCGTTATACTTGGTTTAAATATATATATATATATATATACACACACACACACACACGCATATATATATATATATATATATATATATACACACACACACACACGCATATATATATATATATATATATATATATATATATATATATATATATATATATATACACACACACACACACACACGCATATATATATATATATATATATATATATATATATATATATATATATATTATATTGTAATGCTAGGTGGAAAAGGCCCAACTTCTCGGTCCTAAAGCACCTAACGTGTAGCGGGGTCCTTTTTCGAGACCGGGGTTTAGTACAATAAAGAGAGGGTGGACACGAAAACTTCAGGCAATAACCTTTACACGTATATTACCACAGTCAGACACAAGACAAAAACAGCAGATATTACAACACAGTATATGGCAAAACAATGAAACCTTAACTAGGATATTAGTATCTCTCAGGATACTGGCTTAACTGATACTGATGCCAATACAGTAAATCTAGTGCACAGGTGTACAGGGAATACAGGCGCGCATGGGAGCGCTGGAAGTATCACAGTGGGGGGGGGGAGAGGGGAGTTACTCGCGTCGGATCAGGACAGAGTTATAGTAATACTGGGAGAAAGTAAGTATTATTAATTCAAACTTGGTATTTTCTAATGGCAAAGGGGTTTTGGCAATTGATTCTATTTCTCGTTTACGTTCACGCTAGCTGCTGGGAGGAGATTTGTAGAGAGAGGATGATACTGGGAATTCGCTGTTTACGGCAATACAAGCGGGAGAATATTAACATTTTCTCTACTGTTTTCTTGTAACAAAGGACATTGGAGTATCTTACTACAGAGGATTTCTTAGGAGAGTAGTCTTACTGGTTTTCTTCAAGGGCGTCACTCGTGAGTCTGATTCACCATAACTTAGTTTCTGCGCTCGTCCTTACTCATCCACCCGTGATTTCCCTAGCCCCGATATTCAACATATATTAAGTCACTGTATCACTGTTACACTAATTCTGGGGCAATTGTCACACTTTAACATAAGTCAGTTCTCTAGTTTTGGGGCAACACCACACTTAACATGATTCATTCATATAGTGCGGGCGGCGGGGAGACACGCCGGCGACAACTCTGCCGGGATAGGGGAACCGCCAAGGGAGGGCCTGCCGAGAGGGCACGGGACGACTCGCAGGGGCGTCCTCTCGCGTCCAGGGCTGCAGGTGGCGAAGGAGCCCGCAGTCTCCGGGCTAGGTTCAGGGGTGTGGCCCTCAGGGCTGGGGCTAAGCAGCTCCAGAAATCTCTGGCGCAGGTCTCGGCTGGAGGTGGTCTTACGCTGCCTCGTGGGTGTGGAGAGATCACGCCCGGGCGTCCTGGGGAAGGTCTGGAGTGACTGAGGACTGTGGCCCCCAGAGTTGAGGGGCGCCGTCAGGGAGGGGCTGTGGCACCTACCTGAACTAGGGTCCATCAGGTGGGTCTTCTCGAGGGCCAGGCATAGGGAGCGGAGGCCAGGGGAAGCCGTAAGGCCTTGCTGGGGTTCTCCGATACTAGAGGTCCGGACGCTCGTTTCACGCTGGGGCAATGACATTATCGACACCTCTCTTTGGCCGTGGGGCCCGGCAATTGGCCGTGGCTGCCCAAGGGCCCAACTATGAGGTGCCAAGGCCCGGCAATTGGCGGTGGCCTGGGTGGGGGAATCAACATGCCTCTGGGCACCTTCGCAGCGGCAATCGGCCGTCTGACGAAGGCAGGAGTGGCAGTAGACCATCTCCTTCTGGCGGAGGGAGGAGCGGCAGTAGGTCGTCTCGGAGGAAACACCTTCGGAACGGCAATCGGCCATCTGATGAAGGCAGGAGTGGCAGTAGGCCGTCTCCTTCTGCCGGAGGGAGGAGTGGCAATAGGCCGGCTCGGGGGCAACACCTTCGGAGTGGCAATCGGCTGTCTGATGAAGGTGGGAGTGGCAGTAGGCTGTCTCCTTCTGCTGGAGGGAGGAGTGGCAATAGGCCGACTTGGGGGCAACACCTTTGGAGTGGCAAGCGGCCATCTGACAAAGAAGGGAGTGGCAGTAGGCCGCCTCCTTCTGCCGAAGGGAGGAGCGGCAATAGGCCGACTCAGGGAAAACGCATTCGGATCGGCAATCGGCCATCTTTCGAAGGTAGGAGCGGCAGTAGGCCGTCTCCTTAGGGGCGCTGTCTGGAGCTGAATGAGCAGCTCCACGCCTAGCTGATCCGGCAGTCCCATTCCCCGAAGGTAGTGTCCTCTTCCTGCTAGGGTGATGGTGCGACGGCTGGGTGTTATAGGGGCTCACGGCCCGGGCTGACTTACCAGTACAATATACACACGTATATGACAATAATCAAACCCTTACTGGATATTGCCTTTGATAATGACCAGCAGAAAATTGCCACTCAACCCCAAGCTCCTCCAACCATGCCACGACCGCCCTTGCCTCACACCAGCCCTGCCTCGGCACCCAGTCCACCTAGGGCACACCCCTCCCGCCGGCGTCCCGCCCCGTGGGAAAAACCAAATCTGATCCTAGTGAATCCGTGGGAATTCACAGCCAGCAGCTCCCGCTGTCCCCTACATGACATACGGGACCAGCTTAAAGCTGCTTCCTGCAGAACCACAGCCCCGGGTTCATGTAAGGTGTCCACTTTAGAAGGTGAGACCCCAGAAGACGAACTGGCACCCATGGACGAGCCCCATCTGGGAGAACAGGAGCAGGAACAGGAGAATGAAAGCCCCAGACAGCTTGATTTTTAGGCTCGCCCCTGCACCAACCCATGGTGGCGGGGGCCATTACCCCTAAGTATCACCCCCCAGTGTACCACAAGATGAAATTAAATGACGTGAAGGCCAGTCTGCTAGTTGATATGGGAGCACCCAGGTCCTGCCTTTACAGCCACTATTTCTCCCACCACAGATTGACCTTTGGCCCACTCCGCCCTACTGCCACTCACCTTGTGGATGCGGGGGATGGCCCCCTGCCCATCCGTGCAGAGACTCGGACCCTACAGGTCGACACCCACCAGCCGGTGTCCACCCAACATCAATTCATTAATTTCGACTCCTCCTGCTGGAGCTACGACGGTTATTTAGGACTGGACTTGCTCCAAAAACTCAGAGCTACAATTGACTGCCGCTACCGACAGCTCCAGTTCTGTCCCCCACCCCGCCCCACCCAGGCCATTAGCACCTGTATGCCCCGGCCCCGGCCGAAAGATTCGTCCCCTCCCGTGCCCCCCTCCTCCTCCCCTCCTTCTGCCCCCTCTCCTCCTCCTCTAGTGCCCCCCCCACCACCCCTTCTTCCTTCCCCGCCACCATCTCCACCGCTGTTACCATTCCCTCCCACAACAAGGCTTGGGTGCCCCTTAACCGGCCCTCCGGTCCCTCTGTTTTGTTTTCCCCCCTCCTCCCGCTGGGAACCCCTTTCTGCCTCCCTTTTATCTCCCACTTTTCTCCCTCCACACCACACTGCCGTCCACTTAGCCAACCCCACCCCTTTCCCCCTTACCCTCCCCAAAGGGCTCGTTATCGGAGAGATGGAGGAAGCCAAGCCCTGTACCCCATCCTCCTCCCACTTCCCTGCCCCCCTACTCCCCATTCCTGACCATCTCTCCGCCCAGCAGTCAGACACCTTATGTTGCCTCCTCCTGGATTTCCAGGACTTGTTTGCGACAGAACCAGCAGACATAGGGCACACCATGTACCTGTGTCATGAAATTCACACGACAGGCCCACCCATTAGACAGCCTTCCCGATGGAAGAACCCCCGACAAAAGGAGGAAGAGGACCACCAGGTACGTGAAATGATAGAGGCTAGCGTCATTTCCCCCTCCACCAGCCCTTGGTCTTCCCCCGTTGTTCTAGTAAAGAAGAAAGATGGCAGGATGCGATTTTGTATTGATTACCGCCGCCTGAACGACGTCACCATCAAAGATGCCACTCCTCTCTCACGAATTGACGATTCCTTAGATTCCCTTTATGGGGCATCTTGGTTTTCCACCCTCGACCTCCATTCCGGGTACTGGCAGGTCCCTGTACATCCAGAACACCGAGGCAAGATGGCTTTTTCCACGAGCAATGGCAAACATTACGAATTCAATGTCCTGCCGTTTGGCCTCTGCAGTGCCCCTACCACTTTCTCCAGGCTAATGGAACCTGTTCTGAGCAGCCTCACTTGGGAGATATGTCTGGCCTATTTGGATGACATCATCATTTTTACCCAGACCTGGGCTGACCACGTGCAGTGCCTTTGCTGAGTCTTCACTAAGATTCGCCAGGCAGGCCTCAAGCTTCATCCCTCTAAGTGTGTCCTGGCAGCCAGGACCGTCTTGTTCCTGGGACATGTTATCTTTCAGGCAGGAATCTCCCTGGATCCCGACAAGCTCCACGCCATAGTGGACATGCCACCACCACAGGACGTCCATGGTGTCCACGCCATCCTAGGACTCACGTCCTACTACCGTCGCTTTGTGAAGGGGTTCACGCAAAATGCAAAGCCTCTTCACGATCTGACCAGGAAAGGGGAGCCGTTCATCTGGACTGAAGAAAGGCGAGTTGCCTTCCAACAGCTAAAAGACAAGCTCGTCTCTGCCCCCATCGTGACCTTTCCCGATTATGCCCTCCCTTTTTGCCTCTACACCGATGTTTCCCTCACCGCCATAGGCACCGTACTAGCCCAGGTACAAGCCAGCCGGGAGCATATCATTGCCTGCGCCAGTCACACCTTGAATCCAGCCGAGAAGAATTATGCCACGACCAAGCAAGAGTGCCTCGGCATAATTTGAGCCCTCCAACACTTTAGGGCTTACCTTTCCGGGACCCAGGTCACGATCATCACTGACCACCAGTCACTCCAGTGGTTATGCCAGTCTGACTCACATAACGCCCAACTCGTCAGGTGGCGCGAAACCCTGGAGGAATTTCAGTATGAAATTTCCTGCAGTCCCAGAAAGCTCCACACCAACGCAGATGCTCTCTCCCACCTCCCGATCCATGCGGTACAGCCAGATCTGGACCCCCTACAACTATGGCACCGCAAGGAACGGCCCCTCTGGATTCCCGCCCACCTGTTCACCAAACTATGCCGACAGGGTGACCACCTCCTAATCCCATCCGGGCATATCCTCCTGACCCCCAATGTGGTGTGACACCCTGTGACACCTTCATGCCCATAATGGCATCCACCTGGGCACTAAGAAATTATTACAAGTGTTTAACGACACTTACTGGGTGCCAAACCCCTCTGCCCTTGCCAAGGAAATCATTCAAACTTGCTGCACCTTTGCACTGGGAAAAGATGTCACCTGGACCGCTGGACCCTCGGGCCACATCACCGCCCGCAAGCCCTGGCAACTCCTGGCGATAGATGTAGTAGGCCCCCTCCCTCCCAGATCTGGATATAAATATGTGATCACCTTTGTGGACACATTCGAAATTTGTAGTAGCCTGTCCGGTGAAAGAGCATCATGCCGTCACCGTCACTGATGCCCTTCTCCAACATGTGTTTCCTTATTTTGGCATCCCTCAAGCCATTCATTCTGATAATGCCTCTGAATTCTCTGGAAAAATCTGAGAGGAACTTGCCAGAATCTTTGGGTATAAAATCTCCCACTCCTCTCCTTACTGGCCACAGTGGAACGCAGTATGTGAAAGTAGCCATTGTACTCTCATGAATCAATTACGCACACGCATCGAGGCTACAAAATACAATGACTGGCCGGCTCATGGGAAGATAGTTCAGTGGGGCATGAATTCCTGCCCCCGAGAGGACGGGGTTTCCCAACATGAAAGGATATTCGGCGAAGCCCCCCTACTACTACCACTGTGCCAACACCTGCAACCACCCATCTCTGCTCCCAGTACAGACCCATTGCACCTTCTGAAAGACTGACTGCACCACCTACAAAAAGCTCTAGACCTCGGCCCTGACACAGCCTCCAACCCCTTCAGCTCGGGCGACACCGTCGTCATCGCCCGACTTCCCAACCCCTACAAACTCACACCCCGCTTCATGGGGACCCACACAATCACCCACATCCCCAACCCTTACCAGGTTGTCGTAGATTATCACGGCACCCTGCGCACCCTCCGAAACCGCCACATGCGTCCTTTCCGCACGCCCGTCTCTGCCACCCCGATCCCACACTCCCAACCTCCCCTTGCTCCCATGCAGCCCTCCACTTCCACATACGAGTGCTACATTTCCTCCTCGCCCTCCCCCTCCACCCCCATACTGCTTCAGCCTCCTCAGCTGCCACCACCCGCTGCACCTCACCTAACATCTTTCCCACCACACCAACCTTCCCTTGCTCTCCCTCACCCCTTCTCTCCGCTGCCCCACCCTCACCACCCAAACCCATGTGTCCCACCCATGCCGCCACACTCTCACCACAACCCACTACCACTGTCCTCCGCCCACCGCCCTTGGGTACGCCCACACCGATGGCCTCACCCCTCACCGTGCCCCCAACACACACAGCAGCCCTGTACTACCCAACCCCGCCCACCCCGCACGCCCACTTCCCCACCCACCCCACCCTCAAAACCACCACCACCCACTCAGGCCGTCTCTCACGCCCACCTGCCCAATACACCCATACTCCTACACCACCTGCCTCCCCATGACTTCACACTGTCATGATACACCAAGCCCAAATCCCCTCCACCTACACTCCCCAGAGACTCGACGCCGCATTACCCTGGCACAAAACCCAATCCCGACCCTCGGTGTCCAGCATACAGCTCCCTACCACACCAGCAGCAACACCGAACAAGATGAAGGTGAGACGGGCCATATGGGTGCCTACCCTCGGCAAGAACCGCTGGCTCCGCGGACCACACCACCTGCTAACCCTCCTCCATTTGACCCTCACCACCTCCACTCTCTTCCTCACCTGCGATGCAGAGCAGAAAGAAAACCCCTACACCGCCGCCTGGCAGGCCCTACTACAACACCTCCAGCCTACGTACGCCACACACGACACTCACGTATACCACCTCCAGGCACAGGGTCCTGACTTTTCCCATGGGGAGAGTGGTGAAATGCGTGGCGTACAGCATAGTGGCCCCAGAAACGAGATGCGTGGTGTACAGCATAGTGCCCCCAGAAACACACCGACACCCCCCCCCAGACCCCATGGAGTAGCTGCAGCCGAACCACGGGATGCCGTGCGACACTGGCATAAGTCGGCCCAGGCCGTGCACCCCTATAACACCCAGCTGTCCCACCATCACCCTAGCAGGAAGAGGACACTACCTTTGGGGAGTGGGACTGCCGGATCAGCTAGGGGTGGAGCTACTCATTCAGCTCCAGACAGCGCCCCTCAGGAGACAGCCTACTGCCACTCCCGCCTTCGCCAGATGGCCAATTGCTGCTCCGAAGGTGTTTCTCCCAAGTCAGCCTATTGCCGCTCCTCCCTCCACCAGAAGGAGACTGCCTACTGCCGCTCCCGCCTTCGTCAGGTGGCTGATTGCCGCTCCGAAGGTGCTGCCCCCGAGTCGGCCTATTGCCGCTCCTCCCTCCAGCAGAAGGAGATGCCCTACTGCAGGTCCCGCCTTCGTCAGATGGGCGATTGCCGCTCTGAAGGTGATGCCCCAGAGTCGGCCTATTGCCGCTCCTCCCTCCGGCAGAAGATGGCCTACTGCCACTCCTGCCTTCTTCAGACTGCCGATTGCTGCTGCGAAGGTGTTGCCCCCAAGACGGCCTACTACTGCTCCCGCCTACGTCAGACAGCTGATTGCTGCGGTGAAGGTGTCCAGAGGCGCACTGATTCACCCACTCAGGCCACCGCCAATTGCCGGGCCTTGGTGCCTCATAGTTGTGCCCATGGGCAGCCACAGCCAATTGCCGGGCCCCACGGCCAAAGAGAAGTGTCAATAGAGTCATCGCCCCAGCGTTAGACAAGAGCCCGAACCTCCAGTATCGGAGAACCCCAGCGAGGCCTTATGGCTTCCCCTGGCCTCCGCTCCCTATGCCTGGCCCTGGGGAAGACCTACCTGATGGACCCTAGTTCAGGTCGGTGCCACAGCCCCTCCCTGATGACGCCCCTCGACTCTGCAGACCGCAGCTCTCAGTCACTCCAGACCCTCCCCAGGACGCCCGGGCGTGATCTCTCCACGCCCACAAGGTGGCGTAAGACCTCCACCTCCAGCTGAGACCTGCGCCAGAGATTCTTGGACCTGTTCGGCCCCAGTCCTGTGGGCCACACTCCTGAACCTAGCCCGGAGACTGTGGGCTCCTTTGCCACCTGCAGCCCTGGACGCGAGAGGACGCCCCTGCGAGCCGTTCCGTGCCCTCTCGGCACGCCTTCCCTTGGCGGTGCCCCTATCCCGGCAGAGTTGTCGCCGGCGTGTCTCCCTGCTCCCCCACTATATGAGTGAATCATGTTAAGTGTTGTGTTGCCCCAGAACTAGTGAAGTGACTTATGCTATGTGACATTGCCCCAGAATTAGTGTAACGCGATACAGTGATTTAATGTATGTTGAATATCGGGGCAAGTGAAATCACGGGTGGGTTTAGTAAGGACGAGGCAGAAACTATAAGTTCTGGTGAATCAGACTCACAATTGACGCCCTTGCAGAAAACCAGTAAGACTACTCCCCCGAGAAATTCTCTGTAGTAAAATACACCCATGTCCTTTGTTACAAGAAAACAGTAGAGAAAGTGTCAATAATATTCTCCCGCTTGTATTACCGTAAACACAGTGTATTCCCAGTGTCCTCCACTCTCTTTAAGAATCTCCTCCCAGCGACTAGCGTGAACGTAAACGAGGAATAGAATCAATTGTCAAAACCCCTTTGCTATTAGAAAATACTAAGTTTGAATTAATAATACTTACTTTCTCCCAATATTAATATAACATTGTTCTGACCAGCGGCGAGTCACTCCCCTCCCCCCCCCCCGTGTGAGACTCACTCCCCGCGCTCCAACGCGCGCCTGCATTCCTTGTACACCTGTGCACTGGAATTACTGTATTGGCATCAGTATCAGTTAAGCCAGTATCCTGTGAGAGACTAGTATCCTAGTTAAGGTTTTATTTCTTTGCCATATACTGTGTTGTAATATCTGCTGTATTTGTCCTGTGTCTGACTGTGGTAATATACGTGTAAAGGTTATTGCCTGGAGTTTGTGTCCTACCTCTATATATTGCAATAAGCCCCGGTCTCGAAAGAGGACCCCGCTACACGTTAGGTGTTCTAGGACCGAGGAGTCGGGCCTTTTTCACCTAGCATTACAATACATACATATATATATATATATATATATATATATATATATATATATATACATTTTTTTTTATGCAAGGAAGAAGGAACCAAATTCCATGAGCCCGCAGTAACAGTTCCCTCCAAGAGAAAAACAAAATACAATAGAGAGCCAAATTCAAGATCCGATCATTTTGAGATGCCTGGACACACTGCGTTTGAAAGACTGGAGATCATAGGCAGCAGGAGATACAGACAGAGGGAGACAGTTCCAGAGCTGACCTGTTGCATAAATGAAAGACTGGGAGTAACGGTTAACTCTTGCATTGAGAGTTGGACAGAAAAGGGATGAGAGTTTGCTGCCAGACGGGTGCTACGCGCCCGTCGTAGAGGTGGAGGAATGCAAGCAGACAGCTCAGAGGAGCAGTGACCATTAAAGTAGCGATAGAAAAGAGTTAAAGATGCAACACTGCGGCGAAGAGACAGAGGTTGAAGGGAGTCAGTAAGAGGAGGAGAGTTAATGAGACGAAAAGCCTTTGGCTCCACCCTATTGAGAAGAGCTGTATGTGGGGAGCCTCCCCACACATGAGAGTTGTACTCCACACAGGGGCGGATAAAACCCCTGTATAGAGTCAACAATTGTGCAGGGGTAAAGAAAGAGCGGAGTCGACTTAGCACACCCAATCTCTTGGAGGCAGATTTTACAAGAGATGTAATATGATCTTTCCAAGATAAGTCCCGAGTAAATGAAACCCCAAGCATGTTCAAGGATGATGCAGGATTAAGCTGAATATTATTAAACATTAGTGGGTATACCTGTGGAAGATTTTGTCGGGTTGATAGGTGTAAGAACTGAGTCTTAGATGCATTAAAAACAACCATATTATTTTTACCCCAGTCAGAGATACGAGCCAAGTCAGACATTAGGTGTGCCATAGCCTCATCCCTTGTTTGTTGAAGTAACTGTTGAGATGGGCGTTGTGGGAACCGAATGGAAAGGTGAAGGGTGGAGTCATCAGCGTATGAGTGAATAGGGTTAGATGTACAGCTTAGAAGATCATTGATGAAAAGAGAGTTGGTGATAGGACAGAGCCCTGAGGAACACCACTGTTGATAGATCTAGGAGAAGAACGATGGCCATCCACAACAGCGGCTATAGAACGACCAGAAAGGAAGCTAGCGATGAAGGTACAGATAGAAGGATAGAAACCGTAGGAGGGCAGTTTGGAAATTAAAGATTTATGCCAGACTCGATCGAAAGCCTTTGAGATGTCAAGTGCAATGGCAAAGCTTTCGCCAAAGTCCCGAAAGGAGGATGACCAGGAGTCTGAAAGGTAGGTGAGAAGATCGCCAGTGGAGCGTCTCTGACGGAACCCGTACTGACGATCGGAAAGAAGGTTGTGATAGGAAAGATGCCTTAAAATTATTCTATTGAGAATTGACTCGAAAATTTTTGAAATACAGGACGTTAAAGCAATTGGACGATAGTTGGAGGGTTGGGAGTGGTCACCCTTCTTTGGGACTGGCTGAATGAGAGCAAACTTTCAGCAAGAAGGAAAGGTACAAGTTGACAGACAAAGGCGAAAGAGTTTGCCTAGGCTGGGTGTAAGCACAGAAGCACAGTTCTCGAGAACAACAGGAGGGACCCCATCAGGCCCATATGCCTTGTTAGTACTGAGGCCAGTGATGGCAGAAAATACATCAACTGAAGAAATTTTAATGTCAGCCATGAGAAAGTCAGAGGGGGGAAGTGATGGAGGAACAGCACCGGAATCGTCTAAGGTGGAATTGGAGGAGAAAGTTTGTGCGAAGAGATCTGCTTTATCAGTAGAAAAAATAGCTACAGAACCATCAGAGTAGAAAAGAGGAGGGAAGGATGATGAGGAAAAGTTGTTAGAAAGATTTTTGGCAAGGTGCCAGAAGGAGCGGGAAGAATTCGAGTTGGAGAGTTGAGAGCATTTAGTATGGATGAAATTATTTTTAGTAGAGTGAAGAACAGACTTAGCACGATTCCGGGCAGAAACGTAAAGATGATGTGATTCAGGGGTGGGTTGGCTCCAGTACCTTTTGTAGGCCTTCTCCTTGTTGCGGACAGCATTAGAACAAGTGTGATTAAACCAAGGCTTTTTTGCGTTAGTCAAAGGATATGAGAAAGGAATGTATGCTTCCATGCCTGAGAGAATAACCTCCGTAATGCGCAAGGCACACTCAGATAGCTCCCGGCCATGGAAGCAATAATCATTCCAGGGAAAATCAAAGAAGTACTGCCTGAGGGCCTCCCAGTCCGCGGCTCCAAAATGCCACAGACAACATTTCCCTGGAGGGTCCACAGGCCATACCGGAGTGATAGGACAGGTTAAGGTAATAAGGTTGTGATTGGAGGAGCCCAATGGAGAGAAAAGATTAACAGAGTAAGCAGAAGGATTAGTTGTGAGGAAGAGGTCAAGTATGTTGGAGCTCTCTCCAAGACGGTCAGGGATACAGGTAGGGTGCTGTACAAGCTGCTCTAGGTCATTAAGGATAGAAAAGATGTAGGCTTGTTCACCAGGTGGATCTGTGAAAGGAGAGGAGAGCCAAAGGTGGTGGTGAACATTGAAATCTCCTAGAATGGAGATTTCAGAGAAAGGAGAAATGGATAGAATGTGTTCCATCGTAGAAGTAAGATAGTCGAAGAATTTTTGATAGTCAGTAGAATTAGGGGATAAGTAAAGAGCACAGATATATTTAGTCAGAGAACGACAGGAAAGCCGAAGCCAGAGTGCGGAAAATTCAGAAGAATCAAGTTCAGGAACACGAGAGCAAGATAAGTCGGTGCGTATATATACACAACAGCCACCTTTGGCTTTGAAATGAGTATAGAGAAAGTAGGAGGATACAGAAAAGGGTTTGCTGTCATTTGGCTCAGACAGCTGAGTCTCTGTTAGGAAAAGAAGGTGAGGCTTAGAGGAGGAGAGGTGGTGCTCAACAGAGCGAAAGTTAGAGGAAAGGCCGCGAATGTTGCAGAAATGAAGAAGAAGAGAGTCAGACAGTGGTTCCAGGCACATCGAGTCGTCACCGGGAGAGGGGCGGATGGTGGGGGCATTTATGGTCCCCCCCCTGGGGACTCCAAGGCTCTGTGAAGAGACGCCATTTTTTTAAAATTTTGAATAGGAAGTGTAGTGTGTACTGTGCATGTAGTTTGGTGTAGATAGAGAAATTTGTACTGGAGAGCATGCTGGCCTACTCTCTATGTAACTGAGACACTGAAAAAGTTCAGCAAAGGGGGATGGTCAGGAACTAGTCCTGAGGGCTGATGAAACGGGAGCTCCAGCATTCCCTGTCATTAGCTTTCCATCCACCTCGGGAGTACTGCCCTGCTCGACTGGTGCTACAGTCTACTCCTCTGATAGGGAGGAGATCCTGGTTGGGGAGGTGGGGGAGAAGGAGTGCGGAGGGCTTCCCCACTGTCACTCCTCTTCCCTTTGCCTTTACCCTTTCCCTTTCCCTTACCCTTATGGCCTTGAGGAACATTAGGGGGCTGTGGGGATGAAGTAGTGGAATATTGGGGAGCAGAAGACGTGCTGGAGAGTGGTTCCTCCCCACCTTCCCCCTCCATGACAACACCACGTGCTTTCTCACGCACCCTAGCTCGACCACGTGTTAGGGGATATTGGGGAGCATAAGACATGCTTGGGAGTGGTTCCTCCCCACCTTCCCCCTCCCTCACAACCCCACGTGATAATGAACGCACCCGCACTCGCCCACGTGATACACTACGCCGCCTCACACTACGTAGGGAGAGCAATGACTCACTTGCGTCACTCTCACTTTCCCTAATCCTCCCTGTACTTTCCCTTTCACTCTCCACTCCCTCCACTTCACTTCCTAACTCCCCAAACAAAATGCTAGGCCCATACCTGCTTGTCCGACGTGGTGTGCGCTCTGGGCCACGATGAGTGATGACCTCACGTCCATACCACGTGGCAGCACGTCCCACGGCTCCGTCATCGTCATTGTCCTCGTCCTCGTCCTCGAATTCTGGTTCCAAATCACGTTGCGGATAGGGATAGGATGTTGCACATGCCTTCTTTGCCTGCTGCCCCTCTCTAGCAGCATGGTAAGTCACGTACTGCCGCTTTCTGGGAGACGGAACTTCCTTGTCACTGCTGGTGGTTTCTTCCTCCTCTGGCTGCACATAATCCTTATCCACAACCTCGTCATCCAGTGGGGAATCACTGTCACCTGTAAAGGTGTCCAGGGTGGCTTGAATTTCGCTGTCTGAAAGATGTCTGTTAGCCATGTCTGAGCAGGACCGTTGCTACCAGGTGAGTGGACGAGTGGCGGGTTAGCGCGGGTCGCGCGGGGTCGCTGAGTGTCCCCGCCTGGTGGCAGGTAGGGGAAGGTCATGCGAGGATACGTACCACAAATCAAGTGAGAAATTCGAAAATTGTCGAAATTATGCACATTGCAATTGCACGACGTACCGGTACGTCGCCGGGACTGGCAAATGCAAATCGTTGCAATGTACCCATACGTCGACGGGACGGGGCGGGTTAAACTGGGGTATGCTTGTAGTCTAATTGGACTAGTAACCCCTCAAATTTGTCAGTTTGGGCCAGATTGTACTAGTCCAACCAATTTCAGTCATGTACCAATAATAGTGAACTAAAAAACTGTTACAATGTATTGCAGTGTTGATATATTATTCTCACAGGAAAGCTCAGCATTGGGTTACATTTTATCTGAACAATCACAAATGTTCACTTTTACACAATGATACATCTTAGTGATTAGCAATCCTATCAAAACATTTTCACAGTCCTGTACATCAGCGTTGTAATCTGACTCATAGTCAGCTCAGTTTGGCTTTGTGTGCTGGTACCTTTGTAGGGTTGCTTTCAGTGCAAGTGTTCGTTGCTGGATTCATGGTACTTGATGGTCTCCAACTGAAAATTTGAGCATTCTTGGACAAAAGCATTTTTGTCACTTCTGGATCAAATCTTCTTGCACACATCACAGTGCATCTTTCCCTCTCCATTTTTATCTTGACACATTTTGGGCCAGGGGTGATCCTTTTTCCATTCTTCTTGGGGACTGGGTAGCTCAGTGGTAGAGCATCAGACTCGGGACCAGGGTGTCGTGAGTTTGAGCCACGTCCAGTAGCTGCCATGCTAGGAGGGGTTGTGCCCTCCAGTCACCTAGCGGAGCTATATGATCTAATAAGGTCTAGCTCAGGGGAACATTTCCCTTTTTGAACTGTCTTTTTCTTGTCTTCTATTCATATTCCTGATCTTTGGTTCTTGCTTCATCAGGGGTTTGTTTCCTTTATAGTTGTGGTTGTGACACACCTTTCAGGTATCATCACACACTGAAGCCACTAGTCCCAGTGTAGGAGTACACAACAATGAAAATTCACAATCAGTATGCCTTTTAGCATCAACTGTGTCCTCAGTAATCCTTGCTGGCTGGAGTAATCCTGTGTCACAATTTATGATGCAAAAAATCCTTTTTTTTTTTCTTTTTGCATGTTAAAAACTAAACATTTTATTTTTGTTTTGTTTTTTATTTTTATTCTAATCTGCTTTTATTCAGTTATGTAAGGTCTAATGTTCCCTTTTTAGTTGTTTTAATGTTATGCTCTTTGGCTAGTCATTGCAGATTACAGGTTAAGTAGATATAACAATGTCAATATAGTAAAATACTGTTATACTGTGTTATTTTTATTGCATTTCAGCATATAGTGGTAGGTATCAGTATCTAGTAAAGTACTGCCACTTTTCACCTAATAAAAAAACAAGACAGTGTATCATTTAACCCACCACGTGCCAGAAACCCCAGACAGAAAATGGCACGCCAGTGCCAGCCAATTTTCGTTTTTTTTTTTTTGGGGGGGGTGTTAAAATGATAGATTTCGATGTGAAAAAAACGAGTATGACCATTAAAAGACTCACCGGAGGCTAGAAGTGCGTTTTCTGGAAGACTCTGGTCTTCCCCTCAGGTGTGGTTTCCCAGAAGAACCGCAGCGGTGAGAGAGAACCTCGTTTTCTATGATGGTGAACTCAGGTATTCTGGCTAACATTACGCAGGGAAGGTCTAGAAATATTTTTTACACTTCAATTCACTTCATACGCATAATTTTTTTTTCCACTGGATTTCATACAGAAAACATCTTTTTTCACCTATAAATCACTTAGTACTGCAACACCTGTCAACTGTCACGTATCTCTTTCACTGTGCAGCCTTCGTCTTACATTTACAGTAACTTAAATACAACTTTACTTCACTATGTACTGCACTTACACTTACGGTAAATTACTTACAGCATGCCTTCAGTATACACAGACACTGTAAGAGTATTTCTGAGTGTTTCACTGTGAATACATCGTCTTACACTTACGATAACAACATTATTTCACTACGTACAGTCCTTACACTTACGAGAAAATATTTATAAGGGTCTTTCACTGTCTTACTCAATAGTTTTGAAGAGTGTGGTACTTCTCAAAGCAAGGATAGATGCAGAGCAAGGTTGCACTGCGCACACATATACCTAGAGTCCTTTTATTGAGTACGCGGCCTTGTGGTGCTATTTGCGCACACATGACACCTTTGCTGCAGATTCTGAAGAGTTTCAGTAGGAGGGATGATCTTGGGGAAGTGGCGACCGGTGAGGCGGATAGGTGTTGCAGCAGTGTGGCGGTGGTGAGCGGCAGTCCTTTCCTCTGAGTATTCCCCCAGTATTTCCTGCACCAGCTCATGAATATAGCCCTCAAAGGTCTCCTTTATGCTGGTTACCTGAGCGTGGAGTAGGTGAGCATTTAGGACTGTGATGTCGAGGAGGTGGAAGAATAGTTTCTTGTACCACTTCATCGTAGGCCTGGCACAATCCACGCTGGAAATCATTGCATACGACTGATCTACCTGTGGCATATTCACATTGTAGGCCAGGACAGGCTCTGGTTTCCAGATGTAGCACCGCCCTTCTGTCCTGTAGTCAATGCTGTCGGTGTGGTGTACGAGTGGCTTGTGTATAGACGAGAGGAGGTAGACTTCTCCGTTGTGATGCCAGGCTCTTGCAAGGATGTTATTGGGCTTGCAAAATACAACTTCGTGCTTTTGCAGCTTCCTCCCCACCTTCACCATGTGCCTGTGGCTCTTTCACAGTGCCACACAGACCTGTCTCCTGAAGGTGAAGGTACTTGGCCAGAAGGGGGCTTGTGTACCAGTTGTTCAGGTACAGAATGTACCCAAGATGAAGGTACTCATCGATCATCTTCACCACAGCCCCAGACAGTCCCAAGGATCGATCTTCGACGATGTCCGTCTGAACACCTGTGTACAGGACTGTGTCCTGCATATACCCAGTCTTAAAGTCGCACATCACGAAGATTTTGAAATCAAACCTGTGCCTTTTGCTGGGGATACATTGCCTGAAGGCAATATTACCTCTCCATAGCACAAGACTCTCGTCTATGACGAGGTCTCTGTATGGAGGAAAAGAGGTACGAAATTTCTCACGTACGTGCTCTAAAACCACACGTATCCTCATTCTGCCCGTGTTGTTTGCATTTGCAGGGTCAAGTTGGTCAAAGAAATGCAATCGGCTCAGGATGTATTGGAACCGATTCCTTCCCATTAGTTTCCCAAAGTTGGGTGTTTCCATTAGTGGATCTACGGTCCAGTAGGAGGGGTGCTGGTTCTTTTTAAAAATCCCCATCAAAAGTACCAGGCCTAGGAACACATACATCTCATTTAGGCTCATGTCCACCTCAAACAACTGGCTATGTGGCGTCTGTGTTGCCCCTGCACACTCAAAGGTAGGAAAGGCATTAGTTAGGGCAACAATTCTCATTACAAAGTCCACAGTAATGAAATTTATGAAGAAATACAGCCTACTTGAAGTGGGGGTTAGTTCAGGTACAGTACACCCAGCAACATGCTTGTATGTGAATGGGTGTATTTCTGGAACAGTCACTCCCGTCCTCCCACTCCCACGTCAGTTCCTCCTCATCACCATCACCACCTCTCTCATCCCCGAGCCATGGGGAAGTCTACGTAGGGAAGGAGGGAAAAGTCTCACTGGAGGTGCTGGGAATTGTGGGGGATAGGGGAACACTTTCCCTCGATGTGCTGGTAAATGTAGCAAAAGAAGGAACACTTTCACAAGATGTGCTGGGTGTGGGGAATTGGGAACACTTTCTGTGGGTGTGCTGGGTGCAGGGAATGGGGGAACACTTTGTCCTGAGGTGCTAGGGCGTGCTGGGTTACATGGGTCTGAGGGATAGCACGGGTGAGATGACTCACTCGTGTCCCCCGTCAGTGGAATATTCCCCAATCTCCCTCTCTTCCTCCTAACACTTCCAACCCCACGTGGGGAAATCCTCCGGTTCTCCAGCCACCCAGGAATACTAGAAGCCTCACCTTCCTCCTCAGAATCCTCCTTGTCATGTGGGGCTAGGCAACGACGTGCTGATGGCCTCATCCCTCGGTTACCTGGATTTTCTTGGTGTGGGTATTTCCTCCTCACTAGTACTTTCATTTTCCGGTTGCACATAATCTTTATCTTGCACGTCATCGTCAACGTCGCTTTCGCCAGCATAGGGCACCTTCAAGAGCTCCTGAATCTCCTCATCAGAGAGACTGCGGTGAGACATGACTGTACTGTATGAGTGGTACAAGCAGAGTGAGGCTGAGCGAGGGCAATGACTCAGCGCGTGGGTGTATTGGCCTGAGCGCCTGAGGCAAGGTGGTGGAAGAGTAGACGTACATCCTCACCACCAGTTTTTGCGTGCCTAATTTGAAAATTGCGCTCTCCATGATTTTTTTTTGAAAAAAATGGCATTTTAAAACGGCACTAGCATTGAGCGCAGTTGCGTAATGCAGTTTTAAAATGGCACTGGCATGGGGTGGGCTAATATTCACAATAAATGCTTTAAGAATCAAATTGACAATTTACTTTGGAAAAAGAAAATATACATATTCTTAAGTACTCAGATACCAGATATCTTATATACCTCTTGACATTTTCATGTAGACCTCCTCGGGAAAAATGAATAAAACAGCAGCCAATAGAGAAAACTACACTGTACCTGCAAAAACTGAAAAGAAAGTAACTGTCTTTGGATTTTCTTACTTTTAACCTTGCCTTGCACATAATAAACATACCATAAATACAGTGATGCACTGCTTGCTGACCAAAAAATATAAAATGAAATTATTCTATATTTTGCTGAAACAACTTTTGCAAAGTAGAAAAAAAAAAAATGGTTCTTTTTAGTTTCACTCCTCCATAAGGAAACGTGTGTTGATAATAGCTACCTCTTTCATAAATGACATGGGGCTTTAACTTATATAAAGACTAGAAAAATGTGATCTCAGTGAGCTTTCTTACTTTAATCAGTAATTAGTATGTTCTTGGAAGAAAAAAGTATAATCACACCTTTAGCTGAAAAATGGGAAAGCTGGGGTTGATGAGGTGTATGCAGAGATGATTAAGTGTAATGGAGAGAGCGGAATGAAGTGCTTGTTGGAGATATGTAAGAAGGCATGGATGAGTGAAACACTGCCAGCAGAGTTGAAAAAGGCTGGGATTATAACAAAAATAAAGGTGAGTGAAGTGAGTGCAAGAATTATCGTGGTATAAGTTTACTGAGTGTGGTAGGGAAGGTTCAGTATATGGAAGATTTACAGGTATTATAGAGAGAGAGAGAGAGAGAGAGAGAGAGAGAGAGATCAGAAGTCCTAGTGAGTGATGAACAGGGTGGCTTTAGGAGTGGCAAGGGATGTGTGGATCAAATATTTGCAGTTAGACAGATAGTGAAGAAGGCTTGTGAGGAGGACCTTAAGGTGTTTATTGCATTCATGGATCAGGAAAAAGCATACGACAAAGTGGACAGAGAACGATTGTGGAAAGTATTGGGCATGTGCAGTGTAGATGGTAAACTGATAGGTGCCGTCGAGTTTTTATGATGGTATTATGGCGCCTGGTGGTTTAGTGGGTAATTAAGGTGCTCCAATCGGATTGAGCCGGTGAAGGTTTATATCCAAGGGGTAGTTGGGGTTTATTGCTCACGTAATGCCACTCAGGAATGAGTGAGGCTTGTCACTCTCATCTTAAATGTCAGGACCAACTTGCCTATGCGCCTCATGGGACAACTCAGGATTAGATGATGGTTAATGATGTTAGTGAAACGTGGGTAAGAGTTACTGAGCATCTAAGTGAATGGTTTACGATCGGGGTGGGCGTGCGACAACGTTGTGTGATGTCCCCATGGTTGGTGTGTATATATATATATATATATATATATATATATATATATATATATATATATATATATATATTGTTACGGAACAGAGAAAGATAATGTACACTTTAAGTGAGAATACTAAAAATCACTACTGTCCCGTAAAGTTCCAGGTTCAAAACAAAAGAGTTAGGTAAAATTACAAGTTAAAGTTTAATGCTCAAACTAACAACAAAACATTCAGGACTCATAAGGATAATGTAATGGCAAAAAACAGGTTAAATATATGGTTAACTGCAATAGCCTCTATTAACATGAAATTAGCAAGAGTAAATTTACCTAAGTCAGCCCTGATAAAATGAAAATACACTGGGTAATGCTCAGTTAATGCAAGATAAATTATTACAGATACAAAATAATATTAAAACTGGCTGACAAAATGAATCCTACATAAATTACAAAAAAATCTCACTAGGCCTACAAATCAACACCTTATGCTATACAGTACAAAGAAAAAATGCAATAACAGTTATACTTAAATTACACACCTGCTAGATGGTTGGAGACTTCCTGAGTACTCACAATAATAATAACGGTACAGGGGAGGACAGAGATGTGAACAAAATGAGGAGTAGATCTAAGTGGCCATGATGCAGAGACTGAGCTCATTATATAGGGGCCAGCAGAGCTTGATACAACTTGTAAGAAGGACGCGCAAATGAAGCAATGGGGACAAAGAGTTGACAATCCCGCTCTGAACAACACAAAAAACGACTTACTCTACTATAACGGTAGAAGGGGGGGGCTGAGGCAGAACACGCTCCTGATCAAACATGCAGCATACTGTGCGTTAAAATTACACAAAGGATGATGAAATTATAGGCTATGCAACACCTCCCCACAAAGAAAAAGAAATTTACAAAGGAAATTTCTTATTACTCTAAAACAATCTGTCTAAAGTCTAGATAAGCAATCTGCAATAACATTTTCTTTCCCCTTGACATGTCGTATGTCTAATGAATACTCCTGAAGAAGTAGACTCCATCTTGTCAATCTCTGATTTTTATCTTTAAACTTACTAAGGAATTTCAGTGGGTTATGATCGGTATAAATGACTATGGGGTCAAAACCAGAACACAAATAAAATAAAAAATGCTGTAAACCCAAAATCAAGGCCAAAAGCTCTTTCTCAATAGTTGAGTAGTTCTTTTGAGGTGGAGTGAACTTCTTACTGTAATAAGATACAGGATGTTCAATACCCTGCTCATCCTCTTGCAGCAAAACAGCCCCAGCTCCTGTATCACTTGCATCAACAGCCATCTTAAAAGGCTTAGAAAAATTTGGAGTAGCGAGCACTGGCTGGCTCAATAGGATAGCTTTAAGTTTGTTGAAAGAGGATTCACAGTTATCGGTCCAGACAAATTCAACTCCCTTTTTCATTAGGTCTGTAAGTGGTGATACAAGAATTGAAAAGTTAAGAACAAATCTCCTGTAATAACCTACCATTCCCAAAAATCTTTGTAGCTTCTTCCTACTTTTAGGTCTGGGAAGATCACTTATAAACTGAACCTTAGCTCCTGGTGGTGCAACATGTCCATCACAAATTACATACCCAAGATACTGAACTTTAGCTTGACCAAACTCACACTTTGATATATTAGCTACAAGATTAGCATGAACCAAACGCTCAAGAAATTTACTGACATGGCATAGGTGATCTTTCCAGTTGTCACTGAAGATTAATACATCATCAATATAAACAACACACCCTGCCAAACCCTCTGTTACAACATTCATGAGCTTCTGAAATGTGGCTGGTGCATTCTTCATACCATACGGCATTACAGAACATGCAAAAGCCTTTCCTAGTGTTACAAAACATAAGATCTCCCTAGCACGTTCAGTCATAGGTACTTGCCAGTATCCCTTTAACAAATCAAACTTACTTATGTACCTAGCCTTTCCGATCTTGTCTATGCAATCTTCCACGCGAGGGAGAGGGTAAGTGTCTGTTTTGGTGATCTGATTAACACGTCTATAGTCGATGCAAAGCCGCTGTGACCCACCTGGCTTAGGGACTAGAGTGACAGGAGAACTCCACTCGCTCTGACAGGGCTCAATCATCTTGTGGTCCAACAGGTAGCCAAGCTCCTTCTCGATGAGAGGAACTTTCACTAGGTTCACACGGTAAGGAGGCAGTTTAATTGGCTTTGCGTCTCCAACATCGACATCATGCATCAACACAGTGGTTCTTCCTGGAGTGGCACGGAACACTTGCGGGTACTCCTGCAGTAATGCCGAAAACTCCTGCCTTTCCTCGGGAGCTAGATGAGAAAGCTTAGTCTGGAGATCATTCATGATATCAGGATTCTTCCCCAAACTATCACTCAGACTCATGCTGCATGGGAGAGCTTCACTTGCAGACTCGGGTGGAACAGCTACAGTGCAGACTGGATTATTTTCGTCCTGCCTGTGATATAACTTTAGCATGTTGATGTGACATAGTTGCTTGTTCTTTCTACGATCTGGTGTGGCGATGACATAGTTGACATCACTGAGTTTCTTCTCCACGAAATAAGGACCACTAAACTTGGCTTGAAGAGGTTGCCCATGAACTGGTAGCAGAATCTAAACCTGATCTCCTGGCTGAAAGTGGCGTAACCTGGACTTCTTATCATACCAAGTCTTCATCTTCTCCTGAGCAGCTCCTAAATTCTCTCTCGCCAGCTGTAAAGCAGTGGACAGCCGTTCTTTGAACTTCATCACATACTCCAGCAGGTTGACGTCATCTTCCTCCGACAGCCAGCATTCCTTGAGTAACTTAAGGGGTCCTCTTATTTCATGGCCAAACAGCAGTTCAAAAGGTGAGAAGCCCAGTGATTCATTTGGAGATTCTCTTGCGGCAAATACAACGAATGGAAAACCTTTATCCCAGTCTTTCTGATGTTCCAAACAGTATTTCTTGAGCATCGATTTGAGTGTCTGATGATATCTTTCCAACGCTCCTTGAGTCTGGGGATGGTAAGCCGAAGACGTGATCTGGGTGATGCCCAACTCTTTCAGAGACTGCTTGAAAACATTTGACATGAAATTACTTCCCCGGTCTGACTGTACCTCCTTGGGCAGACCAAACTTTGTGAAGAACCCTAGGATTTCCTTAACCACGTTCTTTGCTGAGATATTTCTAAGTGGAATGGCTTCAGGATAACGAGTAGCCATATCAATCAGGGTCAACACATAAGAAAATCCTGAAGAAGTCTTAGGAAGAGGGCCCACAATATCCACCAACACACGGGTGAAAGGCGCCTCAAAAGGAAGAATGGGAACTAGAGGTGCAACCTTTTCGGTCTGATTACACTTCCCCACAACTTGACAGGTGTGACAAGACTTACAATACCAGGAAACATCCCTGAAGATACCTGGCCAGTAGAAGTGTTTCAAAATGCGTGCCACAGTCTTCCTCACTCCAAGGTGTCCTGCCAAACTGGAATCATGAGCCACTCTAATGATATCCTGCCTACAAACACGAGGGATGTCAACTTGATGTACAACCTCCCATTCACAGTCGGCTGATACTATTGGGGGTCTCCACTTCCTCATGAGTACTCCTGACTTTACATAATAACAAGTAGAAGCACCAGCTGACTCTTCTTCACTGTAAGCAGAGTTAGCTAGACCTTTCAACTCAGGGTCAGCAACCTGCAACTCAACCAACTCTTGACGAGACAAATTATCAACACTACGGGGTACTGCCTCATCTGGTGCGTGGTCCAAATTAGCAAGAAAAGTGTCAGCTAGGATAACATCATCATCATCATTATCCTCTAAATCACCAGTAACTTTAGACTTAGCCCTAGTGACAGCACATGCAGGGAACACATCAGGGACATCACAATCCTGGGCCGCAGCCACTGGCTCACTAGACAACTGAGGAGCTGGACACACTTGACTTCCATCAATATCATTTCCAAGTAAGAAAGTTACACCTGACATTGGGAGTGTCTCAACCAACCCAACCATAACGGAACCATTAACAAAACCAGACTCTAACTTCACTCTGCACAGAGGGACAGAGAAGTAATTATTCCCTACACCTTGTAAGATTACAGTTTCATCAGAGGAATTAACATTAGAGCCTAGAACACTGGTCAGCATAAGGGATTGGCAAGCACCTGTATCACGATATATTTTAACTGATTTCCTGTCATTACTGTCCAGAGGACTGACAAAACCATCAGACAGGAAATTAGCACATGAACTCTTGAGAGTGTCACCCACGTTACTGCTCAAAAGAGGAGCTCCATCATGAGAATTTAAGTTACCCCTCAAAGCAGGTTCAGTTAACTCAGTTAAAGAATTCTGAGAACTCTCAAGGGTGGACACTAGACCAATTGACTGAATATTTAAAGACTCCTTTTATTCACATCACGCTGTCTCTTGAAACATTTCTCCGTAGTATGACCAAGCTTACTACAATAAGTACATTTACTTTTCTGAAATCTAGAGGTGAAGCTGGTATTTACTTCCTGAGAAACATCATCTTTATTCTCTTTCCTGTTACCTGTACTCTGAGTAGAGGCAACGTACTTACTCTCAGCTTTCCTTTTTTCTTTAGAATATCTCTTGTGAGTGAGAACATATTCATCAGCTAAAACTGCAGTATCAGACAAATTATCTATTCTTTTCTCATCAAGATATAGGCTTACATCTTTATAAATACACCTCTTGAAGTCCTCCAGCAAAATCATCTGCTTAAATTTACCAAAATCAGAATCCACATTCTTAGAATTTAACCACTGTTCTAACAGATCTTCTTTGATTTTTGCATACTCAACATGGGATTGCTTATCTTGCTTGTAAGTTGTCCTAAATTTTACTCTATAAGCTTCAGGAACAAGCTCATAGGCCTTAAGAATCAAGCTCTTAACTACATCATAATTATCAGATTGATCCTGAGGCAAAGATGCATAAGTTACTTGAGCTTTACCTGTGAGAACAGTTTGAAGGAGTACTGGCCAATACTCCTTGGGCCAATTAAAACCTGTAGCTACCCTCTCAAACAACTGAAAATACTTTGTTAAAACAGATTCATTAAAAGGAGGGACAAGTTTAATATTTTTAGCCACATCAAAATCATCAGAGCTAGATGATCCAGTTCCACCTTGTTTCATGCGATACTCATGGTCTGCCTGAATCCTAGCAAGTTCAACTTGTGCGTGAAACTCAGCCTCCTTAACACAAGCCTCCTTAGCCTGAGACTCAGCCTCCTTAGCACGTGCTTGAAATTCAGCTTCCTTCACACGAGCCTCCTGCAGGGCTAGCTGTAACTTAGCTAATTCAATCTGCGTTTGCTCATTTGGAGGTGTTACATTAAACAAGCTTTCATTAATCATGTCAACAATTTGATCTTTAGAATGATGAGAGCGAACAGCAATTCCCAATTGTTGAGCAACAAGCTTAAGTTCATTCTTTGTTCTGTTTTCTACATCACACACTGTTTGCACATTTGACAAAAAATCTTTGGCTTCATCAAGTGTAGTAATAGTAGACATCATGAATAAGTAACAGTCACAAAATATCAAGCAATATCCTTATGAAAATATCCTGAATATCCTAATATGAGGTCGCCAAATTTATGTTACGGAGCAGAGAAAGATAATGTACACTTTAAGTGAGAATACTAAAAATCACTACTGTCCCGTAAAGTTCCAGGTTCAAAACAAAAGAGTTAGGTAAAATTACAAGTTAAAGTTTAATGCTCAAACTAACAACAAAACATTCAGGACTCATAAGGATAATGTAATGGCAAAAAACAGGTTAAATATATGGTTAACTGCAATAGCCTCTATTAACATGAAATTAGCAAGAGTAAATTTACCTAAGTCAGCCCTGATAAAATGAAAATACACTGGGTAATGCTCAGTTAATGCAAGATAAATTATTACAGATATAAAATAATATTAAAACTGGCTGACAAAATGAATCCTACATAAATTACAAAAAACCTCACTAGGCCTACAAATCAACACCTTATGCTATACAGTACAAAGAAAAAATGCAATAACAGTTATACTCAAATTACACAGCTGCTAGATGGTTGGAGACTTCCGGAGTACTCACAATAATAATAACGGTACAGGGGAGGACAGAGATGTGAACAAAATGAGGAGTAGATCTAAGTGGCCATGATGCAGAGACTGAGCTCATTATATAGGGGCCAGCAGAGCTTGATAAAACTTGTAAGAAGGACGCGCAAATGAAGCCATGGGGACAAAGAGTTGACAATCCCGCTCTGAACAACAGAAAGAACGACTTTCCTATAACGGTAGAAGGGGGGGACTGAGGCAGAATACGCTCGTGATCAAACATGCAGCATACTGTGCGTTAAAATTACACAAAGGATGATGAAATCATAGGCTATGTAACAATATATATATATATGGATGGGGTGATGAGAGAAGGAAAAACACGAATAATGGAGAGGGGGGATGGCGTTGGTAATGAATGGTGATGGATGGAATATCTTACATTTGTTGTATGCTGATGCAGTACTACTTGCAAATACCGGTCAAGAACTCGGTAGACTAGTGCAGAGTTTTGCTGATGTCTGTGAGCATCGTGCCTTGAGAGTAAATGTAGAAAAGAGTAAAGTGATGGTTATTGAGAGAGAAGTTGACTTCCAGTGCGATGGTACAGTGAATGGAGACTAGTATTGGTGAGTGAGTTCAAATTCCTGGGTACAGTGATAGAAAAGAGAGGAAAATGTGCAAAAGAAGTGGAAAGTAGAGTGACACAAGGAAAGAAAGTAGCTAGTGCTATGAAGGCCTTGATAAGAAACAGAGGCTTGAGTGTTGCAGCTGCACGAGGCGTACATGAAGGAGTGTTAGTGCCAACACTAACATATGGATGCGAGACTATGGTGTGGCAAGAAAATGAAAAGTCAGGAGTGAGAGCAGTGGTGATGGGACTGCTGAGGAATGTATGTGGAGTACAGAGAGCGGATAGGATACAAAATAATGTGTTTCGTGAAAGATGTGGAGTGAGGAAGTCGGTGGACACCAGAGTGGAAGAGAATGTACTGAGATGGTATGGTCGTGGAGAGAATGGATAACAGTAGTGGTCAAAAGGGTATATCTGAGCGAATTTGAAAGAGGGAGGAGGTAAGGTAGGTCAAGGGGAAGGTGAAGAGATAAGGTGGATGAGTGTGTGAGGAAGAGAGGTTTGGAAATCAGTGAGACTAACGAACTGACAAGAGATCGAGCTGGCTGGATGAATATTGTGAGAAGTGCATGCTCAGGAATTTGGCACCCCTTTATAACGTGACTGGTCTGGATTGACTGTCGGATACATTTGTGTGAAGCTACAGAACGTGGTGAATGTTTTGGCATATCCGATAGAGCCAGGATTCCGGGGGCTTGAGTGATAAGTGAATGGAAGCGTGGCCCATTGGAGTGGGCAGATCTGGGCTGATTGGACATTGCTACTCCTCACCCTACCCTAGGGTGGGAAAGGAGATCCAGATGATGGTGATGATTCATTCTTTTTTAGTCTGCTAGGAGTATTCATAATTCTAAATTTCTTCCATATCATCTACTCATTCTCCTTCTCATAACCGGTACCGTCACTCTCTCCCCTTTCACTGCAATCGCTTTCACAGTTGTCTTCATAACTGCTTTCACTTACAGCAGCAGTTGAACGTTTGCCGGATTCTTTACATGCTGAAAGAATGCTTTCCTGTCTACCACTGGTTGTAAGCAACTGAGATGCAGTTGGAGTACATTTCTTGGGATGCTTCTGTTAACTTCAACTCCAAATGTAGAATTTGCTGACGTCTTTTGGTTGGATTGATATTCTGCTAATTCGTCCAAGACTGCAGACGCATCAACATCTAGCTTATTTTCAGCTACATCATGAATTATTTCAAAAGCATCCATGGTTTCATATTCATTGGGATGCCTACTTTTGTAATTGGGATCATGGAGGTTTGCTGCATAGTGAATTTTTGTGATGCAGAACACTTCTTTTCATGAATATTGCCTTCACTTCCTTTTCTTCATTCTTCACCAGAGGACTCTTTGGTATGTTTTCATCTAATCCTTTCTCTAGGTCTTGAAATATTTTCATTACTGCTGACATTTTACTAATGTCACTTTCTGCCTCAGATATGGCATTTGCCATGGGTCTTAGCAGAATAAAAATTCATATACTTATCCCCCCAAACTTGCTTTCTCTATCCTTCCTCCAAATGTTATAACTGTTACATCCAAATAATTTTGTATCAACATCTCGGGGCAATATAGTCTCCACTAACCAATTTCAGGTTTCTTTTCATTTATATAGTCTCCAGTTTCCCATTTCTTAGATATTAACCCATCTACATTACATGATTCTTAGATTTACTGCCCCGGTTTTCCTTTTTTTTCGTATTCACAGCCATCCCCCTTGTTTCCTTCACTTCTAGTTCCTCACATACCACTTCCTTACTTTCATATCCATCACTTCCCTCCCCCCCAAAAAAAAAAAAAAAAAAATCTTTGTCCTATCCTTTTTTCCTTTACTTGTTCCTGCAAAGGAACTTCTCTTTCGTCATCTTTCAAATCTTTTCATACTGCAATTCTTTCCATCCTTGCCTCTTAGTTGTCACGAATTCGCGAGATTATGTTATTATACAAATTTGTGACATTGTACTTTTGTGGGAAGCCACGAACTCTGGTGGAAGACCCACTGTGTATCATTCAGTTTAATCATCCTTGTATGCACTCTGATCGGGATGTTTTTTCAGAACTTTCGTCACTGCTTCAAAAGTGACTGTTCTTATGCACGACATTAGTGCTTCACTGTCATTACGCGTGTACATCGTTCGTCCTGCCTCTGTTAGCTGTTGAAGTTAGGCCACGCCCACTTCCGGTGAACATGCCCATTTCTCACGCCTCTTTGTCCAGGCATGAGAAGTTGAGAACATTGTTTCAGACCAGTTGGAGAGGGACCTTTATTAAGGATAGGTGTGTGCCGCAGCGAGGATTCCCGGGGATTCGCCTACCGAGCTGTGGGTCTTAGCTTGGCGACGCCATTCCCCTCCACTCACTATAGTTAGTAGTTACTTACGGACGGCCAAGGGTGAGATGGATAGCGTGTGTCTCGAGCTGTGGGCCTTTCCGAGGATTCCCGGAGATCACCCATCTCTACGTCGGCAGTCCAGGGAATGTGGTCATAGCTACGGAGGAGCAGACAGGAAGATCGTCTTGCGGTGTCTTAGCGACGACTCAAGTCTGCAGCCCCGTGAATCCACATCTCCAATTAACAGTATCTTTTTTCTGTTTCCTAGGCTTAAGATTATTAGCTAGCATGACTGATGAGTAAATATACTTTGCTTTGAGATTTCTGTAATGTAAATTTATTTTCTTGTAATTAATAAATTTACAGTTGTTGTTGTGTTGTGTAATATTCTCCCCACAACATGGTGGGGAACGGGCAAACAAAGAGCCCGTCACGGGAGAAAGCAAATAAAAAAGCAGACAAAACGACGAAAAAAAAAAAAAGTAAAGCAGAGACGGCAGCCAGAATAAAGACGAGGCAAGGGCGGCAAACAGGCAAGGGGCAACTGCAGAGGATGGAAGTGGGCAGTGACTGATGGAAGGCAGCAGGATTACGAAAGCAGTCTGACTGCGATGTAGTGGACCAATGCAGCTCTAGGTGGATCAAACTCGACGCCCTCACGGATCACGGCTTCCTGAGATGGAGAAAGGGAGTTGGAAAGATACGCCTCACGGAAATCCTTGTACAAATGCCGATAGACATGTGGCAATGTGTCCTGGTCGTTAATAGGATCCGTGAGGTCGTATAAAAGTTCTTCTAAGTCCGTATCCGTGCGGGCGTCGAGTGTAGCGATGTCAGAAAGGGGCGGTAGAAGAGCCTCGAGGCGGCGTGCGACAGTGGAGGGGTCAGCCTTGTCCTTCCCCCCTTTCTTCTTCGATATTGAGAAGAAGGGCGAGCAATGGCAGCAGGCGGTGGTGGAGGAGGAAGAGGAAGGGGCACCTCCTCTTCGTCAGGAGCAGATGGAGAAGGCAAGGAGGGCGGCTCTGCTTCGTCCAGATGGACGGAAGGGACGGGAGAAGAGACACGCTCCCCCTCAGCTCCTGACGAAGGGAGGTGAACCTCCACGACTGTCTCTCCATGCTCTAGTTCCATGGCCTGTATCGGTTCCGGGTCGGTAAGGAGTGGTTCGGTAGTGGTGGTGCCAGTCGCCCTGTTGAGAGGGGCATCCAGCCTCAGCCGTTTCCGCGGTGTTGTGCGGGGAGGTGGAGGCTGCGGCCGCCGGGCCTGACGCTCCTGACGAGGGGGGTGACGAGGATCGCGGGTGAAGCTCCGGGGAATAGTAAGGCGTGGAAGGCCGTTCTCCTTAAAGATTTGAGGAAGGAGAACAGCCAGAACCGCCTTACTACCCCCACTAAAAGCTTCAGCCGTCGCGATACACATCGCAACGAGTGTGTTAGTATCGCCAGAACTCCCAGGACCCCTAGGCTGGCGTCTCGGGGCCGGGGGGCGGCGCCGTGCACGAGCAGAGCCCTGCACGGCAACACCACCCGGTCCAGTGACATCCGTAGCCTCGGGACCCTTGGCAGCCTGAACGATACGAAACTCCACTGTCTCCCCATCGCCAAGAGAGCGCTGGAAAAACCGTGGATTAGGTACAGCGATCCCAGAGACGTGGACGAATACATCAGAGCCAGTGTCCTGGCGCCTGATGAACCCATAACACGCTCTCACGTTGTACCACTTCACGGTTCCCCGGATGGTAGAGGCTCCTGACGGCGCGGATCTGCTACTGGGTGCCCCCCTCAACGGGTCGAAGGCGTGAGCAGGTGAAGCAGGTGTCTCAGTAGGCTCGGGCATAGTGGCGACTGGCCAGGCCAAGCAGAGTGGAATGCAAATTTACAGACCTCTTTGCGCTCAGTTAAATGTAACAGTCTTGTTTGATTTCTCCACAGTGAGATTAGTTTGCTACTCCCAGTTCGCACAAACTTCTTACATTAATTAATACCGGTAGTTAAGCCAGTTCTTTCGTATTTGTTCATAATAAATCTGCTTCTGCCAACTATGAGTTAGCACCAGCAAGAACCTGTCTTCAAAATTAGTATTAGTTATCGATTGTCAGGGGGTAATGACACTTTCGCAGAGGCCAACAGTACTAACAATACAGCATTCGTGATTAGTCTCCGCTGAGTACTGTTGAGAAAGTTTATGAAATTCTCGTCTTTAAAGAAACGGCGAAGTAAGCCAGAATGTAAGTAAAAACTTTACTACTTTATTTCACAGATCGATACGGTACCTTTGTGTCAGTCGACTATTTGTTAGCATTTTACCAATAATTCTTTAAACCCCCTTGACGTTAGTTTCCAGGTCACTTTAAGTACTGTATATTGTTTACTACACTTTCTGATAACTCTCATTGGTCTTGCTTCCCCTTTCTTATACATCCCTATCCTCCTTACTTCCTGAATTTCTTTTTCCCCACTTGTTTCCTTCGGGATCGATCTTCCTCAATATTTTTCTCACTTGATTAAAGTCTCTCTCGAGTCTCACAGATCTAACCTTTTCCTCCTCTTCCGTGTTCTCAAATATTGCCACACATCTATTGTGTCTACTGTATCGCTTACTATTTTCTCCTTTTTCTTCCATATTTTCACTATTTTTGTTTTCGTTGTTCCTGAATGATTTCCCTTAAGCTGACCACATCTTTCTGTTCTTCCTCCACATGTGCCGACTTTGCCCATTTGCTCTTCTAACACAGTACTCACCTTCTCCGTTTTGTCACTGCTGTCATCTAGTTTTCTCTTTAATTCGATATTTTTTCGTTTCAAGTTCTCGGATCTCCTGATCTGCTGTCTCATTGGCCTGTATCTGCTGTCTCATTGGCCTGTATCAGTATTTTCAGGCATGTTTCTTGATACTAGATCCTCCACTTTTTTTTCTGATTCACTAATTCTCACAATTAACGTTTTAACTAAATCCATTACACTTGTTTCACTGTCAGATCCTGAAAGTTCGGGTCCCTCAATACTGTATTTACATTGTCGGCCGTGATTGATGGTTGGTTACAGTATTAACAGCTGTTGCTGAGATTCCTATCAACTTGTATTCTCAAATATTTACTGACAGTGGCTCTTTACATTTTTGGCCGACTGTATTAACAGACAATACTTTAAACTTTAGAGAAGGCTACAGGAGACAGGACAAACATAATTCCTGAAAACTACCCAAGGTTTGCAGAAGTAGTCGAGACACGTCCGTCCGCTCTGTCTGGTCGTGTGTGTGTGTCTTTTAATAATTTTTAGTGATGGAGAGAGGCGCATCACATGGTAGCATTGAAATAACTAGACATTTCCACTGCCTGGTTATGTTGCCCTTCTGCCCTATCCTGTGATCGTAGTGCTGTAAACCAAAGGTGTCTTTCCCCTGCATTCCACATTCCTCTATTTGGAGGATAGGGAAGGAGCTTAGGCAGTGGAGCCAGGTGGTTATATCTCTGTCACCACTTGAAGGTGTCCTTCTCTAACTATTCATTGACAAAGTTATTCAGTTTATGATAACCTTCATTAACGCTATTACGTACCATTTTCCTAAGTCTCTTTAACCCAAGTGCTGTTTTTATGTATTTTTTAAAATTCAGTTTATGGGAGACTGCTGCTTTCACCTTTGTTGGAGGACAAGTGTATTGAGACTGAATGATAAATTTTATATTGGCTGATAAACAAGGAGAGTCATTCCCACCTCACAACTAAAGTTCATGGAATTTCATGTAGCCATGACTATTAGTTCCATCATATGAACACAGACAAACTGTAACTATCTTTCCCTCATTGACAGATCACGTGTACCGTCGACACCTGACTGAGGAATACCTTGCTGCAGGAGTCCTCCACCTCCCACTGATGGTCCTGTATTCCAAACTGTTGAGGAGCGAGACCTACGAGCCGGCTGATCATCCACAGATCACAGAAATGGTGTGTTATTTGGCATCTGTTTACATCAGCTTACCCATTTAGACCTATTTTCAGTACCTTTTTTGCTTGTTTTATACATAATTAACACTTACCCCATTTAATTATATATTAGCATCTCTGTTTACACGTCCTAGTGACAGTATCTGTTAACAGTTATTCAGTACATATTTACTCATACCCTTTAACTCAGACTAAAATTACCATCTCTTGATTATGGAGTTGTAGCAAGAGATTAACACTAGAATATACTGCTATTCATGAAAAAGTTGAACGGAGAAAAGTATAGAGCTACAATGTTGTCTTATTCTGCCAATGGGCTATATCGAACAAAGTGTAAAAGGACATAAGTTTGGGCCATGTTAAGGTGAAATGCCATAGTTTGTTACACTTAGTATCTTTAAATATGACCAGTGGTGCTTGTGTTTTGTCCCAGGTCCATCTAAGTAACACATATGCGACCCACCACTCGAAAATGATGTTTCACTACAAAGGACTGAGGCTCGTTGTCCACACTTCCAACTTGGTGCCCAACGAGTTCATCAGCGGCTGTTGGATCTCGCCCCTGTTTCCTGCCCTGGGTGATTTTTTTTTTTTTTTTTTCTTCTTATTGTTCCATCCATCATCAAATCCTGTGTTGCCCTGAGCGTAGGAGCCCGGAGCTAGGCAAGTTGGTCCTGACATTTAAGGTGAGAGTGACCAGCTTCACTCATCCCTGAGTGGCATTACGTAAGCAGTAAACCCCAACCACCCTTTGGATATAAAATTACACAGGCTCAATCCAGTTGGACATTTAAGGTGAGAGTGACCAGCCTCACTCATCCATGAGTGACATTACGTGAACAGTAAACCCCCAACCACCCTTTGGATATAAACCTACACAGGCTTAATCTAACTGGAGCACCTTAATTACCCACTAAACCACCAGGCGCCATAATGTGGTTATATGATTACCACCCAGCGTAGTAAATGGTTTCCTGGAGTACAGGAAACCATTTGGCTTGTCACAAAGTGTTGTCACCTATAGGCAGAAGGAAGAGGAAAGAGTGGAAAAAAAAAAAAGACAAGAAGGAGTGTAAAGTCACCCATAAGCAGAAGGAAGAGGAAAGAATGAAGGAAAGAAAGAGAGAAGAGGAAGGAATGGAGAGAGGAAAGGGCAGATATCCAGAGCAGCACTGCATCGAGTGAGTGGATGGTGAGCACCCCCTTCTACCTCTTACCACCATTGTTATTATTGCTGTTGCTATTAGTTATTATTATTTTTATTTATTATTATTAATGTGGTAGGTGGGGGCGCTCACCATCCACTCACTCAGTGCAGTGCTGCTCTGCCCTTTCCTCTCCTCCATCCTTTCCTTCCATCCTCCTGTCTGTCTTTCCTTCATTCTTTCCTCGTTCTTCTGCCTACGGGTGACTTAACACTCCCTCTTCTGTCTTAATTCATTCTTTCCTCCTCCTCCTGTCTGTGGGTGACTCAGCACTGAGTGATAAGCCAAATGGTTTCCTGTACACCAGGAAACCATTTACTACGCTGGATGGTACCCATATAACCAAATTTTGGCTCCTGGTGGTTTAGTGGGTAATTACGGCCCTCCAACCGGATTGAGCCGGTGAATGTTTATATCCAAGGGATGGTTGGGGTTTATTGCTCACGTAATGCTATTCAGGGATGAGTGAGACTGATCACTCTCATCTTAGGTGTCAAGACTAACTTGCCTAGCCCCGGGCTCCAACGCTCCATGGGGCAACGTAGGATTGGATGATGAGGATGAGGTTGATGATGATTATTATTATTTGTATTACCATTACTGGTATTATTATTTATGATTATTATTCCTGTTATTATCATTAATTCCTTCCTTCATCATCTTTCTCCCCTTCTTACCTACCTTCCTCATGTATCATTATCATCATCATGTATACCTGTGGATCATTTTATGCCTGAAGAGGGTATTGGCTATCACCAACCCCCTCCCAGCACAAATGTCCACTAACGCACTGCCATTCTCATCTATCTCAGCAGGCACACCCCACTCACCAACTATTCCATCCACCTTCACATTCCCAACTTTACCATTCATATCACCGATCAAAAACACTGTCTCATTCCTTCCAAACTTTTCCATGCACACTTCTACATTTGTCCAGAACTCTTCTCTCACTCTTCTAGCACGATCTTGCGTTGGTGCATACACACACACAATCGCCCACATTTGTATTCCAACTTTCAACTTTACCCACACAATCCTTGACCCAACTGATCCATACTGTCTTATGCTCTTCTTCCATCTTTTACTCACAACTATACATACTCCTTCCTTTGCCCTCTCATTCTCACCTACTCCTGCACATATACCCCATCCATACTCCCATTCTCTCACACTTTCTCCTCTCCATTTTGTTTCAGTTATTCCACATACATCCACTTTCGCACCCTCAAGCACCTGGACAATCTCTCTCTCTCTTTCACCTCATCATTCGCTCCCCTTACATTCCACGTTCCGATAACCTGATACTGACTTTCGTATCATATCGCATCACTACAACGAGATTGCAGCCTTATCAATGATCTTGTGTAAACCTATTGCATGACGTGGGGTAGCTCCAGAACCAGAGGGTAATTTGACTAAAGAGCGGTGGTTGGGTTTTACCATTCAGGTGCTGGTCCACTAATGGTGCTTACGTTTACTTGGACGTTCCAGCAGCTCTTAACCTTTATCCAACCTTTGGTCCAGCTTATCCTTGGCTATGTAATATTGTTTAAGCCTGTATGATGACATGGCGCATAAAACAATCTTTACTCTTATATAAAATTCCATTGTTCACTGGATTACTTAATGTCTCTATTGGCTGAAAACAGGACCTCAGTCAGACTGCTGAGAGGTGAAAGTGTGTTCAATGGTCAGTCAGTACAGTCACTAAAACAGCGACTTTGCCTGCTATCCTGGCAGAAGTGTAAGTCGGTGAAGTGTATTATCAGAATCCTGCATGAACACACGGAGACTATACCCAATTTTACACTCTCCAAGCAGCACCACGCCACCGACATATTTTGTGTAGCCGTGGCCAAATACTAAAACCTTGTGTTTTAATGGCAGACAACGGACAGACATGCAGAGTAAAGGAAACATTGCTCCCTCTGGATGAACAGTGTGAGTGTAGACACGCGATTAAATAGTATAATGCGTCTGGAGCTAAGGAGAGCCTGAATATGTAATACTTGTATGAAAACTAATGTATGGGTGTTTTAAAGAGAATTTAATAAACGATGATCAATGTTTGTCGATGTTGTGTCACATTTATCCAGAGTAATGAAATAGCACCTCGAAGAAAGCGACATCATTTGTGGACTGGACACTCGAAACATCTTTATTCTACAAGATATCCATTCATTATGCAAACACAGTATCTCATTACTTCTGGGTGATCTATCAGTATGATGACTGCACAACATTCTCGCACAACAAACCAATAGCTGTCCAACACTCAACGTAGCTATAATCCTATGCAACAGGACATCTACGTATACCATGGTTTGCGAATATAACGATTGTCTTTCCTCACAATAGCACTGACTGGATAATGCACAACATGGCATGACCGTTGTGTCACATGCATAATCATGAATCATTTGTGGCCACCCTGGTTCAGCCACATATATATTACAGCAGCTGAGTCGCACACTCACTAGACTCAGGTGAACCACGTTTCGAGACACCGGACATCACACCTTCTAACATTTATGCTCAACTACATTTGTTCACCACATTGTATGACGAACATTATAACTCCAACTTTCATCCAATACACGTTATTGCATACGGAGTTACAGATCACCTCAGAACATCTGTATAATCACACCCTTCATCTTTCTAAACGAAACACGACGAAGTTTCGATACATGCGCCCCCACCACCTGGTCCCCCCTCCCCTCTGTTCCACCTCTCTTCACATTCATCTCCTGTCAAGAGAAGCAATCGGATCCAATGGCATTACTCTTTGTTTTTCTCTCTACTTTCCACTAGACATACGTGGCAAACACTTGGATTTGCAGACAGAGTATGACATGATAGAACATTGTTTCTGTGGGTACTAGATACTATAGCGGAGGGGAAGCTCTGCCGGGTCTGCCCATTCAATTACCATTACTACGATGTAAACAAACACAGTGGTGCCACATTTCACCACACACACCACCCACTGTACTCGCTAGAAATGGGGGTAACTGTATATTACGTACAGGGGTGAGAAGCTTAGCGTCAGAGTTCTCTCCTAACACAGTGGAGTCTGTTATCCGAAAATCATGGGACTTTCAAAGTTTCATTTAATCATTTTTTTTGGATAAAAGATACTATAATAATATGTAGGATACAAGGGAACAGTATTGTACTCACCCATCACCCATTTCTGGCGACGTCTAGGCTGTCTAGCCGACCACTACCACCAGCACCCGAAAAGCCACTCAACCATCACCAAAATACTTAATACACTGTAGTAACTACGTGTGTAACTGCGCTTTTGTTACTGTAATAGAAACTGTCAACTTAAATAAATCTTCACTCAAATAAATAAACCTTCACTGGCGCAACCAACGCTCGCTCCAGTGACTAGCGGAGCAACCGTAAACTAACGCTAGAGGCGCGAAACAAGCCCGCCGTGTTTGAATTTTCGGATAGATTTAAGATTTTTGCGGTTAATCGAAATGAGAACGTTTGATTAAAACTTACGGTTAATGGCATATTACGGTTAAAAGATTTTCGGATAAAACAGTCTCCATTGCATTTACAATGCTTATCTTTTTTTTTTCTTTTTTTTTTCCGTGTTTTTAAACGTTATTGTTGCTTACATACTCATTCACTGACCTAAATATAAGCGTGTATGATACACCTGAAGGTAAAACAAATCTACAAATCAGTGTTACCAATTTTGCGCTAGATCTAGCATTATTCATACATATTTCGCTCGAAAAAATCTTCGATTTTACTCTGCGTCTATCACGTTTTGAAGTCCAGTTTAACATGAAAGTTTGAACCGTTCATGTATAACTTAACGTGTTTTAAGCTTCAGTCTAGCGCTATCAATATGGCGGGTGCAAAGATGAACGCCGTTCAAAATGGCAGGTGTTGTCGGTAGTGTGTTATGTTTGTGTGTTGTGAATTTTAGAATCTTTTGAGGAACTGGGTGTCACCCAAGGACTCTGCAACATCCCCTGTTCATCGTGTGGGTAAGTACAGACCCTGGAAGCAATTAAATCTTCTATAAATGACTGGAACCCAGCGTTCATTTAAGCGTTCGTTGGTTAACCAGTTTTAGAGTTGATGCACTCGCCTTTAACTCCATATCTGAATGCCTTTAGTTCTTATCAGTAGCTATTTAACGTCAATCATTCCCGTTGTTTTTATTTACTACACTGTCCTTGGGCATAAATCCTAGAGGGGATGGAGGGGATCCATTTCCCCCCTCGGATTTCGGTCTATGTAATCATCCCTCCCCCCCTGAAAAATGTAACCTATGTAATCATTCCCCCACTTAAAGCCGGGGCCCCCTCCTGTCCCCCCTAACAGAAATCCATACTAACGTAGTAACACAGAGACTTTCAAAAGCATATGCTGGAAAATTTCATTAAGAGATTTTAATTTCTGTGTTTTTTGTATATGATGATTTTTCAGCTAAATTTGGTAGTGTTTCGTGTGTATTAGAACGTTTGTATGGTTATTTGTGGCGTGCTTGGTGAATCCTCTGTGACTGCACGGTGACGACACGCGGTGTCCTTTCAACTGGTTTGTGAACCCGTCCGTTCTTGGTTTGCAGTAGCGTCCCGTCCCCTTTCTACCTGTTGGCGGCAATGGCTTTATTATTTTGCGGCAACGTCATCTATCTCCCGATGGGGCCAAGCAGCGAAAGGGACGTGCACGGTTCAATCCTTCCTTCTTATTCCAGCTGCAGTCGAAGGAAGTGCACGTGCCCTCTCCTGTTTGACCCGATTCGGCGAATTGGGCGACTTATCAGGTCAGTTCTATTCAGCTATTTCATCTTTATCAAACCAAATGTAATAAGTCAATATTCAGTCAATATATAAATTAAATGCAGGGTTGCACCAGAAAACTTTGACCAGTCTCAAATATTCATATCCTATAAACACTTATTGAAATAAAGTTTAAAAAGGTGTAATTTTAATTTCATAACAGATATACACCTTGAAATTGGAGTTTTCTTAGCGGGATCTTCCTCACAGTGATGATTTAACGTTGTCAGCCTGGGTCTACACATAGCAAGGGAGCTTCTAGCTGCACTGGAGCAACAGTGCACTATAGGTGAAATCTGTCAACGTTTGTGGTGAGTCATAGCATTTGATTATATATTTACTTGAAACGTTGTAATTTCCTGAACGCTGATTTACCTGTCTCGCATCGAACGGATTTCAGTTAACCACACTAGCAAATTTCACAACTCGTACGGTACTAGGCAGATTTTCACGCAGCAGTTTACAAATATAATTATCAATTGGATCCCCACTAACATGTAATGTAATGTAAAGCACTGAGCATCTGTAACTAATTAAATACAGTATGTCCCTTATAGCCATACTGCCGTTGTTTATATCTCTCTGTCATAGTTTTAATGTTAGTAAAAGTTGATTCAGTTGAATATATAAGAGATTTTACCATTGTGGATAGTAGCATTGAGATATTACAATGATTATTTATATACATGAATCATTATCAGGCTAGTAACTTAGGTTTTATGATCATATTCTGAGTGGCTTTGGAGTTCTTAACATCTTTTCTTTAGCAATTTATTCAGCACATTGCTCCTCAGTATCCTCTTGTATGCTATAGATACAAACTATGGAAATATAAATAACGTACAAAAGAATATGTAGGGCAGAATATGCAAAACAACTGCTGGTGAAGAGATGCTCCGAAGCCTCCTAGAACAAGACTCTTAGAAGTCATCCCACAACTCAGCCTCCAATGCCAGAGCAGTGCTGGTGCTAAGGCTGTTCTCTTGTCTTTAATGTGGCAGTTGTAGGTATTAATCGTACTGTGTGAAGGCCAAGGGATGCACAGGGGCAGGGGTTATATAATACGTTTTTTCACAGCATATATATATATATATAGAGAGAGAGAGAGAGAGAGAGAGAGAGAGAGAGAGAGAGAGAGATTTTATGTGTCCAGCTCTAGGCAAAGGCTTCACAGCCCATTACCAAGGCTCAGTAGTCCTCCTCCATCCATACACCTCCACATGTGGTGGGTGGGGGCTCTCACCATCCACTCACTCGATGTAGTGCTGCTCTCGGGTGCCTGCCCTTTCCTCTCTTCCTTCCTTCTTTCCTTCCTCCCTCTTCTCTCTACCTTTCTTTCATTCTTTCCTCTTCCTTCTGTCTACGGTGACTCTACACTGAGTGACATGCCAAATGGTTTCCTGTACACCAGGAAACCATGTACTACGCTGGGTGGTAACCATATTCCCAAACTTTGGTGCCTTGTGGTTAAGTGGGTAATTATGGCGCCCCAATCGGATTGAGCCGGTGCAGGTTTATTTCCAAGGAATGATTGGGGTTTATTGCTCACGTAATGCCAATCAGGGATGAGTGAGTCTGGTCACACTCATCTTAAGTGTCAGGACCAACTTGCCTAGCCCCGTGCTCCTACGCTCATCATGGGGCAACACTAGATTAGATGACGAATAAATGAATGAAAAAAAGTTATCAGTTACAGGTGACAGTGTTTATAAAGTCATAATGTAGAATTATGTAATGAGATTATTGAACTCTGCTTTTATAGGAATGCTGAAGGCTGTTGAAATCACCATCAAGCAGCTGAAAGTGTGGCAGTCAGAAGAAGTGTTCAACCATCTGTTCAGCACCACGGGAGAAGAGGCTCACTCGCTCGACATCGACAAAATGGAGCTGTCCCACCAGCGAAAACCTCCAAACAAGTTGACAGGTAAAGGACAGCCACACCATCCAGTCACGGCGAACGACCACTACAGTATTTCGAGTATCTAGACACCATCATTGAACAACTGACCACGAGGTTTGATTCTGACAACTCTGACCTGAATCGCTACATGGCGTTGGAAGAGATGCTCATAAAGGGAGAGGTAAATGAAACAGTCACAACCCAGTATTCAGATTTAAAACTGAGAAACTGAAGTTTTAACTACCTATGTTTAAGGGTACAACTGGTGCAACCTCCCTCAGTGCGGCGAAAGAGGCATACCATAGCATGGACACAGCTTGTCGAAGGATATTTTCAGAGTTGTGTGTGCTACTGAAACTTCTCATGTCCCATATCCAGCTGCTAGTGTGAACGCAGTTTCTCCGCCTTACGTCGCCTAAATACATGGCTGAGATCCACACTCACTCAGAAGCGAGTGAACCACTTCGCCATATCTCATGTTCACAAGCATGAACTGGATATGTTAACACTGCAACTTGCGAAAGACTTTGTAGGAAGGTCTGAGCATAGGAGATCGGTGTTCAGTACTCTGTAACGTGCACCATCTGGGTGTTGTCATATTCCATGTATTGTGCAGCAGCTGCAAGTACATTTGTTTGCATTGGTTCTCATGTATTGAGCAATGTGTGCCAAGTGTTTGTTTCATTGGATCCTGTGTTGTGCAAAGTATGTTTGTTTGCACTGGTTCATATGTATTGTGCAAGGTGTGTTTGTTTGCATTGCTTTTTATGTATTGTGCACCGTTGACATTAGTTTAGTAATATATATATGCAGCCTCTGTGGTACAGTGGTAAAGTGTGCATTTTCGTACACTGAAGAACGAGGGTTCGCGCCCTGCCAGGGTAATAAACTTTGGGATCGTTCTTCTGGCCACGTACTACATTGGCGGACATCAGGGGTGCTGTGGTTGAACCAGTGTCGCATACTATAAAGTATGCTTGCACCCAGTCAGCTTGCGTAGGCCGATTACACTTGGTTCACAGACTACACACACATCCAAAGCCACTCCAACACTACAAGCACTTCTCATCCTACATACAATATCTGCCAGACAGCATAAGCCACTGGGTAGAGATTCATTGGCTGTATCATCCCCGCTTCGGTTGGGATAGGCCGGTCCTGCAGTGGACACTCAAACGGTTGATGAGATGATATATATATATATATATATATATATATATATATATATATATATATATATATATATATATATATATATATATATATATATATATATATATATATATATATATATATATATATATATATATATATATATATATATATATATATATATATATATATATATATATATATATATTATATATATATATATATATATATATATATATATTATATATATATATATATATATATATATATATATATATATATATATATATGTGTGTGTGTGTATATATCACTGAGCAGAGGATGGAAAAACAACTGAATTAAAAAATAATAATAATCCATACACCAGATGACAGGTGTCCTCCATCAAAAAAAAAATATATATATACAACACTTGAACCTGAACAACCGTAGGTTGAAGTTTTGGGAAAACAACTCTGGGGAAGTGAGTTCCAAATAGATGCAGTTCAGGGAATAAAAGAATTCTGATAGGCAGAAGGTCTGCAGTATAGCAGTTTGACAGTCCAGTCATGAGCGCTACCAGATGCCCGTGTAGTGCAGGGGAAGGCATGGAGAGGTGGCACAATGGGTGCAACTTCGTCTGAGCATTTGCCATAAAAGTATATTTTGTAAAATAATGTAAGAGAGAAATATTCCTCCTTACTTGTAGGGGAGGCAGTTCATTTGTAACAGATGAGTTATTAATAAGTCAAACAGCTTTATTCTGAAGCTTGTCTAGTCAGCCTTTCCACATCCATTCTACGAGGATGAGCAGTATTCCAGCTAAAAGTGCACATGACTTATAAATTATAGTTAGCTGATCATCAGTGAAGAAGTTACGGACTCTGTACGATAGTCCAAGTTTCTTTGAAGCAGTTTTAACAAGTGATATAATGTGAGAAGTCCAGCTGAGGGCATTCTTAAGTGAAACACCGAGAATTTCAATACTAATATAGGAATATTAGTAGGACTGAAGGTAATATGGGAATCAAACAATATCTGTCTATTAGTAAACTATTTATTCGGTTTTACTAGCATCATATGAGACAACGTTGAACTTTGTGAGTGGGTGTTTAAGTGTAATTGAACTGTGAAGTGTTGAGTCATCTGCATATGAATGGATGGGATCATGGGTGATGGATAAGAGATCATGCATATGAATTAGAAATAAGGTTGGAGCCAGAACAGAACCTTGTGGCACGCTGGCATTAATCGAGTGGAAAATGGATTACAACAGTGCCACACTATCAAAAGCTTTAGAAATATCAAAGGGTATTGCATGAGTTTCTTCATGTTGGTCAGTAGACTGTTGAATGGTATGAGCCAGGAGACTAGTATATCAACACTCTTTCGTGGCGAAAACAAAACTGTCTATCACTAATTAAGTTGCTGGATTCAAGATGTTTAACTATGTACTTATCGATTCCAATCTCAGACACTTTACAAGAGAAGGCGTGATTGATATTGGTCTGTTATCAGAGGGGTCAGAGGAACTTCCTGTCTTCTGAATTGGGCGGATATTGGCTTCTTTCCAAGAACCAAGGAATGAAGAAGTATGTATACATAGTCTGAATAATTTAGCTGGAACAGGAGCAAGTACTGGGGAACCCTTTTTTAAAACAAGTGGAGGAATTCCATCTGGACCTGGAGCTTTGTTGGTTGGTAAATTGTTTTGGGTGGATTTTACGTATCTAGTCTGTATCGAGCAATTTCGGGAGAGTCAAATTCTAGTACAGCGACGTTCTGGCTGACGTCCTCTGAAGTAGAATTACAGGCATGTGTACTAGCAAGGATACTAACTTTATCACGCAGGTCATTTGTAATGTTACCATCAGATTTTAGTGGGGGAATGGGTGATGACATGTTAAAATTATTACTGACAAAACTGAGAGTTGACCAGAATATTCATTTGTCAATATGACTGTTTAATAAATTTAATGCTTGGCTGTGAAGAAAGTTTGATTTGGAGAGATTTATTACTGCTTTTGAATGGACTCTAGCAATTTTAGACTAAGTGAATCAGATGCTTTTTTTTTTCTTTTTTTTTTTAAGTAAGAGTTATATGCTAATGACTTTTGGGTCGTTGCTCTGGCACAGTTGCTATCAAACCATTTTGGGGAGTCCGATCTTTTTGTGATTTGTTGACTTGGTATGAACAATTCCATACCAGCCTGTACTAAGTCATTAATGTGGGACTGGGTAGAATTGATGTCAATGAAGAAGTAAGACTGCCATAGAATATCAGCAAGATAATTTCTGAATCCATTCCATTCTGCCCTATTAAAGTACCATCTGGTCACCCTGACAAGTTCAGAATGGGGAGGTTTGGGGAGCTGACTAATGAGGCTTTGATGAGATTGTGGTCAGAGAATCCAAGTGGTGACAGTACTTCTGTCTTGTATTCATCTGGATTATTTGTCAGGAATGGATCCAAGAGATAGGTGTTATGGTCAGGATTTTCTGGTATTCTGGTTGGTTGCTTTACCAATTGCATGAGCAATATTTGAGATGAGAGTGCACATGGCTTGAAATTTATAGCTAACTGCTCATCAGTGAAGAAAATGTCTCAATAAACTAATAATAGAAGCGTGTTCTACACACCTAAATCCTAACCACTGACACATTAATATAAAAATAATAATTACTCTTCCTATATCCAAATGACTTTGCTCAATTTTATGAAGTAAGCTTAGCAATGATGGAATTGTTTTAAGCTACATGTAACCCCTCCAGTTCAAGAAGTCTCGTAAGCTACTTAAATGCATCTGAAACAACCAAAAATAAAATACAAAAGATGTTATTGAAGTAAAGAGTATCAGAGAATCTATAAATAAAGCCCCTAGTGTGAGGAAGCCACCCCTACCAGCGTGTTGGGGACAAGGCTCCCCACACTGCGAGAGAGGCCAGCATCACTGTGAGGAAGAGGGTGGAGACCAGGCCAGCCATGGGGGTAGAAGTATGACCACTGGAGGGCAAAAGGTGCGTGGCAGACATGTGGACATGGGCACAGGCCTTGTCTTCAGGGGGGACGTAAGGCGCCGCTCTTGGGTACCAGGTCAGATTCGTGGACAGCTGCCAGAGAGAACATCATTAAGGATAGAAACTATGAGAAATACCATCAACTGTACTCCTTGTACTCTAATCTAGCTTAAAATTGCCATCTGCATCTTCAGTGCTGAGTTGTAAAAATAGATTAACACCAAATTATGATGCCAGTCGTGAAGAGGTACTATGAAAGTATGCAGAGCCATGGCAATATCTGATTCTGCCACTGATCTACACGAAATAAGCTGAAAAGGGACGAAAATCTGGGCATGGTTAAGGTGAAAAAAGTGCGGCATCATAATGAAGCTAATGTAGTTATACCATTATGTTAGGTCAAAGAAATAAACATCATGCCAAGGCAAAGAGATTAGCAGTATGTTAGGGCAAAGATATTGGCAGCAAGGTAGGTCGAAGAGATTAGCAGCAAGGTAGGTCGAAGAGATTAGCAGCAAGGTAGGTCGAAGAGATTAGCAGCAAGGTAGGTCGAAGAGATTATTATTGTGTCAGGTCAGGAGTATTAGTCTTACATCAATTAAAAGAAGTTAGCATTACGACAGGTTAAAAAAAAAAAAAGTCAGCAATATGTCATATTAAAGGTATTAGCATTATGCTGGGTCAAAGGAATTAGTATTATGTTAGGTGAAAGGAAGTAGCATTATGTTAGGTCAAAGAATTACTATTATGTTGGATCAAAAGAATTAGTGTTAAGTCAGAGCAATTAGTATTATAGCAAATCAATGGGATTAGCCAATTAAAGACAAAGAGTTTCAAGAATTAGCAATATGTTAACCCCCTCACGCAAGATGACGCAATGCGAGTCATAATCCTTGTAATCTGAAGAGTAACCGATGATGCAACATGATGCAACTTCTCTATAAATGGTTGTAGAAACTTTTCCTGTGCATAGATTTGTGTCAAATTTGGTTGAGTCAAAGCTTAGGGTTGCCAGGTCCAGGAGAAATGTATGGCAACAGCCAGGATCTTATTGGAAGGGTAAGCAGCCCATATTTAGCTCAGTATTATCCCATCAGTCAGGCTGGGAGGGTGTGTGAGTGCCCGGCAGAGCATTTAAACCCATGTTTGGCTACTATCGCACCATCCATACCTTATGTGTGTATAGTGATACTGTGTTACATATAGTGCAGTGTGCTTGTGAAGAAAGTGGATAGGTGTTTCTTATATATTTTCAGAGGAAGCCAGATTTGAACATTCCTAACCGATTTTTACCGTTCCCCTCCGATTTTTACACTAAACCTACAATGTCTCGCAAGGATTGATCAGAGAAAGAGTACATGACAACTGACACCACTACCATCACTCCTATGACAAGTGACACCTCTGTCATCACTCCTATGACAAGTGACACCACTGACATTACTCCTATGACAAGTTACACCACTGCCATCACTCCTATGACAACTGACACCACTGTCATCACTCCTATGACAAATGACACCATTGACATTACTCCTATGACAAATGACACCACTGCCATCACTCCCATGACGACTGACACCACTGCCATCACTCTTATGACAACTGACACCACTGCCATCACTCCTATAATAAGTGACACCACAGCCACCACTCCTATGACAACTGACACCACTGCCATCACTCCTTTGACAACTGACACCACTGCCATCACTCCTATGACAAGTGACACCACTGCCATCACTCCTTTGACAACTGACACCACAGCCATCACTCCTGTGACAGCTGACACCATTGCCATCACTCCTATGGCAACTGACACCACTGCCATCACTCCACACACACACACACACACACACACGCACAGACAGACAGACACACACACACACACACACACACACTGTGTGTCTGATCGTACCTGTCTTCCTCTCTGCAACTCCATCTCCTCTCAAGAAACACTACAACACTGCTAGAGGATGTGAGTAACCAGCTTATTTGTCTAGTTTTTATGCTATTGTCTTGTAAGGTATAAAATGTGTGTTTACTATATATTTTTAATAGGGAAAATGTGGTGGATTTCATTGCTATTCTCTCAGTCATTATATTCGTAAAGTACAGGTTGCATCAAAATTTGAAGAAAGCTTGACCAAGCTGATGATTTCTTATGAATCCTTTTGTAAAGTAAAGTAACCTATGTGTGAAAATAATTTGGGAAAAGTTACGAAAGATGAACATACTCAGCCTACAGGCTGGATGTAGGAGCTGTCACTGTGTGCAACCCATCGTAACTTTTCAAAAGTCATTTTCACCATAACAATAAGGGATATAACACTGTGAATTATATCATGGGCTTCCTTAATCTTTGGGCTACAATAATGGATAGAATTTACATATATGTTTGTTACAGTGTCACTAACAACATACGAAACAATATACAAATAAGGAGTTTTTAGGCGATTTTCGTAGTTTTTTTTTCGATTTACTCGAAAACTATTGGACGTATCAACATGAAACTTTCATAGATGAAAGATCGCGTCACGGGAAAAATATTTCACGATGATGTTGGGAAGTTATGAGAAGCTAGTTTTCACATAAATTGGGTTTATTCAGGCTTCATTTCTGTACGTTTATTCATCCGTTTTATGTTTTATTTTTTTCTTTTATGATAGTATAAACATCAACGAAGATGATCGGAAGATATTTATAACAATATATGCACCTTCTGAGGGTAAATTGGGCCATAGAAATTTTTCCCTTGCTGCACGAGCGGAGTTAGCCTGAGTGAGGTTTTGGTTCTGTGAATGGAATCAAAACTTATTGAAAACTTACGGTGCACGAGAGGGTTAAGCCAAAGAGATTACAATTATAACTGGACAGAGTAGCCAGTTAAAGGTAATTAGCAAAGGCTTTCCTTCTTGGACTAGCATTACCTCTGGTCAAAGAGATTATTATTAAGCTACATCAGAGGATCTGGCTAGTCACAGGTCAAGACTTACTTTCATGAAAACGCCAGATTTGTACTGGCACTTGATGACGTGGTCGCCATATGCGATCCTGCTGTTGATAAGCTGACGGTCGAGGGTGTCCCAGGGCAACATGTTCACCGCCTCCTGGTACCGCCGTCCATCACCCACTTCGGGGTCGAATATAAAGGCGGCCAAGTTCAGGTCTCTGAAAGAAGATAAAGGGTTAGATCTGACAATTGTACATTGGTCATTAACATCTTGAACCCGGAACTGTATTTCGATTTTTATTTTTGCTCTCATGCAATATTGTTCAAGTTAGGATAGGGCAGTGGTGTCAAAATCTTTCCCATGGGCCACACTTCAATTCTGCCTATCATCTGAGGGCCAAGTAGACCTAACGGTTTTATTACATGTCCCCCCCTGTGGCGGGGGGGACACAACCTGGCCGCACTATGGGGTGGTACTACTACTCTGCGGCCAGGTTGTGTTAGGAAGAATACTGCCACCGTATTCCCTGCGTGTCGTAAAAGGCGACTAAAAGGGGCGGGGTGAGGGGACTAGGGACCCCCTCCTCTGTTTTGTAGTTCCTAAAAAGAGACAGGCCAGAGAAAGGGATGGGGGATGGAGTTATCCTCGTACCCTGAAGATTGGGTCTATGAATGTGCGTGGATGTAGTACGATTGAGGCTAAAAGGGAGGAGATTGGGAGAATGTTTGTGAGAAGAAAGTTGGATGTGTTAGCTTTGAGTGAAACGAAGATGAAAGGGAAGGGGGAATCTATGTTTGGAAGTGTGAATGGAAGATTGTCAGGTGTTGATAGAGGAAGGGCAAGAGAAGGTGTGGCCTTGTTAGTGAGTCCGGAAGTTCAGCAATGTGTGATTGAATGGAAGGTGTCATCGAGACTGATGTGGGTGAAAGCGAAATTTGAACGTGAGTTGTGGGTGTTTGTGAGTGCATATGGGCCTGGTAGTGAAAGGGATGAACAAGAGAGGGAGTCTTTCTGGAATGATGTTGATGAGTGTCTGCAGAGTTTTGAAGCGAATGTGAATGTGGTAATGATGGGAGATCTGAATGCTAGAGTGGGAAATGTAGCAGTTGAAGGTGTAGTTGGTATGCATGGTGTGCCTGGAAGAAATGAAAATGGGGAACGAATGATAGCGATGTGTGTTGAGCGAGAGATGGTGATTGGGAATACGCTGTTTGAGAAGAAAGATATTTATAAGTATACATGGGTGAGACAGGAGGGTGGAAGGGTTGTTGATAGAGCCTTGATGGACTATGTGGTTGTGTCTAGGAATGTAATAGGAAGATTGTTGGATGTGAGAGTTCTGAGAGGGGAGGGTGGAGGTATGTCTGACCACTACCTGGTGGAGGGAAAGTTAAGAGTAGGAAAGAGATGGATGAGAGCTAGGAGGGTTAGGTGTGGCAGGGAGGTTTTGAAAGTGAGTGAGTTGGATAAAAGAGAGAAAAAGATAGAGTATCAGGAGAAATTGAAAGATGAGTGGAACGCAGTGAAAGATCAGGAAAATGGCAGCGTGGAGGAGGAATGGAAGTTGTTTAAGAGTGCTGTGGTGGGGCATGCAGAAGAGGTGTGTGGTGTGAGACGTGTGGGTGGTGGTGTAAGAAAAGGAAGTGAATGGTGGTGCGAGGAAGTAAGTATGGCTGTGGCTGAGAAGAGACGTGCATATGAAGTGTGGCTGCAGAGGAAGGATGAGATGTCATATGAAAGGTATAAGGAGAAGAGGAATAGAGCGAGAAGGGCTGTGCGTGATGCTAAAGTGGCAGCAGATGAGAGGTGGGGTAGGCGGCTGACAGAGAATTTTCAGCAGAATAAGAAAATGTTTTGGAAGGAGGTGAAAAGGGTGCGAAAGGGAGAGTCTGGGAAGGAAGAACGAGTAAAATCAGAGGATGGAAGGATGTTAATTGAGATGGATGCAGTAAGGAAGAGATGGGCAGAGTATTTTGAAAGATTGTTAAATGTAGAGGAGGAAAGGGTGGCTGAGATTGTGGCGGATGGAAGGGTGCAAGGTATAAATGTGTTGGGAGAGTTGAATGATTCCTTGATCACGAAGGAGGAAGTGGTTGTGACGGATGGAAGGGTGCAAGGTATAAATGTGTTGGGAGAGTTGAATGATTCCTTGATCACGAAGGAGGAAGTGGAGAAGGCAGTAAAGGAGATGAAAACAGGGAAAGCTGCAGGTATGGATGGGTGTGCTGTGGAATGCCTGAAGGGTGGTGGAGTGACTATTGCTGACTGGTTAGTAAGATTGTTGAATGTGTGCTTTGAGAAAGGTATGGTGCCAATTGACTGGGCAAGTGCTTGTGTGGTCCCGTTGTATAAAGGCAAGGGTGATAAGTATGAATGTACTAGCTTTAGGGGTATAAGTCTGTTGAGTGTTGTAGGTAAGGTGTATGGTAGAGTGTTAATTATGAGAGTTAGAGAGGGTACAGAGGGAGTGATTAGTGATGAGCAGTGTGGCTTTAGGAGAGGGAGGGGATGCGTTGATCAGGTGTTTGCTGTGAGACAAGTGTGTGAAAAGTATTTAGCGAAAGGCAAGGATGTGTTTTGGGCATTTATGGATTTAGAGAAAGCGTATGATAGAATTGATAGGGAGGCTTTGTGGACTGTTTTAAGATTGTATGGACTTGATGGTAGGTTACTAAAAGGGGTGAAAAGTTTTTATGTAAATAGTAGAGCGTGTGTAAGAGTGGGAAATGCTGTGAGTGATTGGTTTCCCGTGAGAGTGGGGCTGCGACAGGGATGTGTGATGTCGCCTTGGTTGTTTAATATTTACATGGATGGTGTTGTAAGGGAGGTGAATGCAAGAGTTTTAGGTGGTCTGAGTCTGGTAAATGTTGATGGAGGAGAGTGGAATCTGAAGCAGCTGCTGTTTGCAGATGATACTGCACTGGTGACTGATTCAGAGGAGAGATTGAGACAGTTGGTAGAGGAGTTTGGAAGGGTGTGTGAAAGGAGGAAATTGAAAGTAAATGAGAATAAGAGTAAAGTGATGAAGTGTACGAGGTTGATAGATGGTAGGGGGATGAATATAGTTTTGAATGGTGAGTTGCTTGAGGAGGTAGATTGTTTTAAATATCTAGGGTCACATGTTGCTGTGGATGGAAGAATAGATGCAGAAGTGAAGTTTAGAATAAATGAAGTAGGAAAGGTGCTGGGAGGAATGAAAAAAGTGTTTAAATGTCGTTCGCTTAGAATGGATGTAAAGAGAAGGCTGTATGAGGGTGTTGTGGTACCGACTGCATTATATGGGGCTGAAACATGGAATATGGGTGTAGCAGAGAGGAAAAGTTTGAATGTAATGGAGATGAGATGTCTGAGGAGTATGTGTGGAGTGACGCGTATGGATCGGGTGCGAAATGATGAAGTGCGAAGGAGAACTGGAGTTGTTCGGGAGATGGCTGGCAGAGTTGAGCAGAGGGTGTTGCAATGGTTTGGGCATATGGAGAGAATGGATAATGAGCGATTGGTGAAAAAGATAACTAGATCTGATGTGAGAGGTGTAAGGCTGAGAGGAAGACCACGAATAGGATGGATGGACAGTGTGAAGAGAGCGCTGGATGCGAGAGGGATGTCTGTTGAGCAAGGAAGAGTGACTGTGCGTGACAGAAATAAATGGAGAGAAATTGTGAATGAATAAGTGATGACGCAGCCCTGAGGGGATATTCTCCCGCATTTGGTCTGATCAGCTAGTCAGGTCAGGTGCGGGTAAGGGGATGGGTCTGTTATGATGTGGCAGGGGTAAACCAGTTCTGCTGTCGGGCCCTGCTGCGGATGTCACTGATTGCATTGCCCAGTTGACCCTTGTGCGGTGTGGTGCGGTGAGGATCTGTCCGTTCTCCCCTTTGGGGCTAAGATGCGAATGAATGTGTTTGAATGGATGAGTAAATGGAGAGTGAGTCATCCTGTCTCGGCTACCTCCCTTTCCTTGGGGGAAGCAGCCTAGGTATATAGATAGATAGATAGAATTTTGTGACAGACTACCAACACCCATTATTATCAGTTTCAACTGGTGACTACTCTCTCCAACAACTTTGATTCCCATTCACCATAAGCTACAGTAATCACTGACCAGAAACAAATGTAGAAACAATAGGATATTACCAGTTACGCAGGCATCAACTCACCCAAAATTGTGGTACGTGTGTCCCTGAGAGCTAGAGCAGCGTGTTTACATTTTACACTTTGAATTTATCAAAATAGGAAAAACCGTTTCCAGATTTCCATCAGATTAGCCCGAGGCATCCTGTCGACATATGGGTACATTGCAACATTTTGTCACAGCTAGAACCGTCGACATACCAGTACGTCGCGGAATTGCAAGGTCCCTAACTTGTACAATTTTCAATTTTCGCGCGTGATTTTTGGTATGTATACACGGGACACCTTCCTCTATTTCTCTACAAGATGCCAAACCGGGACAATGCCTTACCCTGCATGACCTTCCCCCCCCACACGCCATTTTCTCGGCAACTCACTTGTTACCAGTGACCTGGTCAATAAAGGCATTAAGGGCCAGAGTGATTCCCCAATCGATGAAAATGTGGAGGAGAGAGTTTACGTAGCATTTGAGGAAGAAACAGTCAGAAATGATGATCAGGTAATGTTGCCAAAAAAGGTCAGGTATGTTGATGTGTTAGTGAGTGAAACAATGCATATATTGCCTATGTTACTGTTTGAAAACCAATATACTCTCGTACTACATATAAATTCGAACCAAATAAATAAATACCGCTTATGAATGGTGTGGAATACCCTCCCATAGAGCTCGTTTTCTTTGGAGCCAGCCTGATAGAAAACCCAGTAAGGTAAGGAGGTACTGCTACCTGGATTGAGTATTTTAAACCTCAGGTGAGTGATTTCTCTATGAATTTTCGATGTTTCTCACCAAAAGCGGAGGATTGAGCCCAAAATTTGTTTCCAAAATTGGTCGGGACTGGGGGGAGTCAGTGCTTGAAAATCGGTCCAGATGTGATGGGTTAGTGAACTAGATTTGCACACTGTACTGTACATTATTACCTTAAAGTGCATGCAAATTTTAAATCTGCTATATATAACTGGAAACTTGTTGAATGAATATACCAATATAATATATAATACGGCAAAGAAACAGCCTATTCAAACGTTTGGAGAAGTTCGGTACGCCTTCTAACCTTTACAGTGGCACTGGCTTCTGCTTCAAGTTATTGATAATATATAAATAAAAGTTTTGTGACATATTTGTTCACCAATAAAGTATTTAAATAGAATTTTTATCAATCAAATTATCAGTAAATATTTCCTGACAATGCTGTACGTAATTATTTGTTCACTTGATCATGTGACAAATTTTATGGGATTTTCCATTTATTTATCAGTTTTTTTTATGTCAACGCAGGCCAATCTTTTCCTCTTCAAGGGCCACATGTGGCCTGTGGGCAACCAATTTGACACCGCTGAGATAGGGTTTTGAAAAATGAGATACAAACTGGAGTGCTTCACCAAGGCCCTCTAGTGATGTTACCAGGAGTCGTCCATCCGCCATGTTGTTACATCCAATTTAGCCACCCTTAGGTTAAATACAAGGTAAAATGGGTTTCATTTGTCTGCTACTTATTCCAAAGTACAGAACAATTGCAGTGTCACGATGATTCAGTGAGCAATATTTTATTGATTCAATGCTGGAACTACGTAAAAGAGATATAGGAAGGGGTTACTGATGGTTACTGAAGGTCTGCTTTAGCGTATGAATTACATGATCATGTTAGTTACAGATTATACAATCAAATACAGTAGTTTTAGGTCAAAGTAATGTCAAACGTGTCGTAATATCTTCAGAATTGCTCATATAGAAAATTTGTTATTCTCACAGTGCAGCAAAAGATGCCGCAGCCGAGACATATTGGCTGTGGCCTACGTGAATATAATCAATACAATTCTATACTGCAATACTGCAGTATAGTTTTATTGTCATAATATGTGTTTGGTGAGACTATATACACATTGATGAATGCGTCACCAGAATATGATGATGATGACTGTAATTTCATATGCAAAAAATGCAAAAAGTTACCAGTTTTAGACTATATCTCAAGTTCCAAAAACCTTACCACAACTAATGTATGGGTGTGTGTGTGTGTGTGTGCATGATTATCTATGACATAAAAGTGCTAAAAGACTTTTCAAATGACAAAAAAGATGTACCCTGTACCACAAGCAGCATTAACCCCTCCGCACTGGGCTGTTTATAATGCCACTGTCCTCCCAGAATGGGCAATTTTCCCAAAGTTGCTTGTTTTCAAACCTTAATATCTTGGAAAGTATAGCAGTTAGTGAAACAAATTAACAAAATATATTACGCACCAACTCATCTTCTTGTAAATATAACCATCCCCAGGTCTTTAGATAGTCACATTGATGAATAGGGACATGAAGATTATATGTAATTTTTGGCTGTGAGGCAGGCTGTATTTGTGTGTGTGTGCATGGTGCTGACTTTCACTTTGTTCTCCATTGCTAGATTAACTAGACACAGTTGCATCCTAGACATGCCCTATGGCACTATCACTTAGCTCTTTCCTTGTATCCTTGGAAAGAGGCTTGGCAGGGGTGGATGAGGCAGGGTCCAAGTAATGTGGGAACAGAATTGGATGAGAGACGTAAGAAAACATTGTCCTGCATCTGGCAGAGTCACACAGACACCTGAGGTATGTTTGCCTCAGGTGCAGGGAAGCTATCCCCATCCTTTGGCGTTATCAAGTGGCGGCCTCTTGAAACTGTGGCGTGAAAACACTTGCTGTTATAGCTGTCACCCAGAAGCCCCGATCCACCAATTTCGTGTCGGATATAGCAGTCACCTGGCGCTCAGGGGTTAATAGGCTACAAACAGCCTTTGTAACTAATCTGATTAGTGACAAATCACTATACATCTGTCTATCTATTGCCAGACACATTAATCCCACACGGGGTGGCCACAAACAAATCGCCTCTACGTCGCCCTGTCCCCCGCCATTTCACTGCCATGATCCCAACTCACACCCCCTCTCTCATATACCTCTCCACTCCATCCCTCCATCTCATCCTTGGCCTCTCCCTGCCCCTCTCCCCCTCCACCTCACTCACATACACACTCCTCATCAGTATCTCCCTCTCCATCCTCTGCACATGGCCAAACCACCTCAGTGTGTTTCTCCCAAAGCTTCTTATCACATCCACATCCACACCACAACGCTCCTTCACATCCTTATTTGTCAATCTGTCTCTCCATTGGACTCCACATGCTCCTCTCAAATAACTCATTTCCCCAGCTCTCACTCTTGACTTGTGTCCCTCCAACAACGTCCAAGCTTCACTTCCATACGTTAGAGTTGGTATTACAATACTGTCATGTAGTAACTTTTTTACTTCCATCCTCACTTCCTTGTTTCTTATCACTGCTTTCAAGGAACCAGCAACCTTTCTTCCTTGCTGTACCCTTTTAAGCACTTCACCCTCCAAACTTCCATCCTTACTCATCACACTACCCAATTACTTAAACATATTCACATTTTCCATTTCCTCCTCATCCAGCCTCACTGTACATTCGCTAACTTCACTTCTCTCGAAAACCATAACTTTACTCTTCCCTACATTCACCTTTAGAGTTCAGTTCTTACACACTCTCTCAAACTTATCCACCAAGCCTTGCAGCTCCCCTTAGTCTTCACATAACAACACAGTATCAGCAAACAACAGTATAGGGAGTTTCCAAACACTGCCCTCTCTCATTAGGGCCACTCCGACATCCACTGCACTACCTGGTATCTTTTTTATAACCCTATCCATGTACAGATTGAACAACCATGGAGACATGTCACATCCCTGTTTCAACCCAACCTTCAAATAGAAAAATTCACTCAATTCACTATCCATATGCACTGCAGCCGTAGCACCCTCATATATACTCTTCACAGCATTCAACAACTTCCCATCTACTGCATATATTCTTAATATTTTCCACAACCCTTGTCTATCCACCTTGTCATATGCTTTCTCCAAATCCATGAAAGCCGCACACAATTTCTTTCCCTTCAATAGAAACTTTTCCACTGAAGATCTAAGAGAGAATATCTGACCTACACAACCTCTTTCCTTCCTAAAACCTCCCTGTTGTTCTCCAACTGATTCCTCTGTTATTTCCCTAACTCTATCAATAAGCATCCTACAATATACTTTTCCTATTCACTGAGAAGACAAATGCCCCTATGATTACAATACACTTCTTTTTCCCCTTTTCCTCTGTAAAAGTGAATAACTATACCTGACTTCCAATCCTCCGGGACTCTACCTTCCTCCAAGGCCAACCTGCACATCTTCCACATCCATTCTACTACTATATTTCCCCCATGCTTCAGCATTTCAACACACACTCCATCAATTCCTTGGGCTTTCCTCATTTTGACTTTCTTCTTTGCTTCCACAATTTCCATCCTACTGATTTCTTCCTGTCTTCTCACCTCCCTCCTTCTCCCTGCTATTCCTTAGCCACATATACTGGCATTACTTTCACTCAATGTTCAACAATTCCTTAAAGTGTTCTCTCCATCTGCTCACTTTTTCTCCCTTCTCCACTAGTAATCTATCATTTTTATCTTTCACTCCCCTATTAACTTTATTGCCACCCTGTCTAACTCTACCTTTTTCCAGAACATTTTTTTTTTTAAGTGCCTCCATTTTACATTCAAATTCCTCCCAAATAACTCATCCACTCTCTTCTTACTCTCTCTTACTAATCTTTTCACCTCTCTCTTCCTTTCAACATATCACTCTCTCTTCCGTCTCTCAACTTCTGCCGCACCCCTATTTGTCATCCATTCATTATATGCTTACTTCATTTCTGCCACAGCCTGTCTCACCTCTCCATTCCACCATGCTGTTCCTTGCACCCCCTTTTGTCTTCTCTTCATCCCACACACCACGTCACAGCTGCATATATTTCCTCTGTGAATATCTTGCACACAACATCCACATCCTCCATCTGTTCCAATTCATATTTTCCCAATCGTTCCTCCACTTCTCTCTTATATTCTACCTTTTTCTCATCCTGTTGTACCGTTTCCACTCTTCTTGCATCTACTCCTTCCTCCCGTCATTCCCTTCAGCTATTTCTCCATATTACTTGGACCTTGATTCTGACCACCACTTGGTGGTGGTCAGAAAGTCCACTCCCCCAACCTCAATTTGCTCTTGCATCCATAACTCGCCTTCACATCCTTTCATCCACACATCATAATCAGTCATGCCTTCCTTCCATTCAGTTCACCACCCACTCTTCTCATCACTCATCATGTATACCTGTGGATCACTTTGTACCTGAAGAGGGTATTGGTTATCACCAGCCCCCTCCCGGCACAAATGTCAACTAAAGCACTGCCATTCTCATCTATCTCAACAGGCACACCCCACTCACCAACCACTCCACCTTCACATTTCCTACTTTACCATTCATATCACTAATAAAAAACACTCTCTGATCCCTTCACACTTTTCCATGCACACCTCCACATTTGTCCAGAACTCTTCTCTCACTCTGCTTGCACGATCTTGCGTTGGCACATACACGCTCACAATCGCCCTCATTTATAAGTCCAATTTTCAATCTCACCCACACAATCCTTGAGCCAACTGATCTATACTTTCTTATATTCTCCTTCCATCTGTTACTCACAACAATACACACTCCTTCTTTTGCCCTCTCATCCTCACCAACTTCTGCACACATACCCCATTCATACTCCCATTCCCTCACACTCTCTCCCCTCCATTTAGTTTAAGTTAATCCACATACATCCACTTTCACACCCTCAAGCACCTGGACACTCTCTTTAATCTAACTAATCTGATTAGTGATAAATCACTGTACAACATGCTAATATTCTAAGAATTCGTGAAATCTCGGTAACTGTGAGTACAACACACTATTGGGAAAGTAGCTCGATTTGAGGGATGGAGAGTGGGCATACACAAATGGCTGCCTGGTGAGGTTTGCTGGCATCACAACTGGGTACATTCCAAGGCATGGGACACGCGCTCTAGTTTGTATTCTCAGTGGTTTTGAACTGGGTGTGTGAGATATGTGCTTCATTAACTTATTCATAAACAAGTGGTACCCAAGTTGATGGCGGTGTATCAGAGAAGCACGCTCACCATCCCCTGGTATCACCACCGTTCACACAACTCAAGGTCGACTTATAGTAGGCCAAGTTCAGGTTTCTGCCAATGTATGTGTCGTGTGGATCATTGCGTGTGGCGAGGCACATCTATGCTTAGCATCACCTCATAATTATTTGCCTACCTATTCGTTTCCTGATGCCTTGTCCTGTGAGAAAAAGAAATAGACATGCCTCTTGGTTTTATGAATATTAAATAAACGTGTATATATATGAAAGAATTATGCTCCCATACTAAGACTGTGTTGACTTGAGGGGACACAAGAGCTCCAGCCCAGAAGAGGATCCAAGCTGAACTAAAACTGATCTCACATTAATTCACGCTTAGTAAGTTAAGACTGTTTACTGAATAGAACAACTCAGAGCTCTATAATACAAAACACAATAAACAAATGAGGTGATACACTCACTCTGGGAAGCTTTTTAGGCGGAAAACGTCCTTGAGAATCTCCGGGTGTGGTGATGAGCGGCAAAGGGAGAGTTCAAAGCGAGGATAGTAGTTAAGGAAGGCGGTACACATCTCGTCCCGCGTTTTCCATCCAGTGAACGTGGCATTATCTCTGTTCCTGCTGTCATAGTCGCACTCTAACCGGAAAACAAGTAGAATCAGCATTATCGCCCAGACCTTTTTTCTCAACTCACCTAAACCAACTTAACGTAAAGCAGGAAAGAATCCTCCTCCTCCTCCTCCTCATCATCATCATCATCGTCACCTTTCTTCCCATCTAATTTAACCAAGTCTAAGAAATCGTTCTATAACCTAACCTAGCGAGAACAGATGTAGAATCATCGTCAACCCGACTTTCTCCATGATAATTAAACATAACTTACCTTGAAAAGAAGTGGAGAAGATACAATCATCATCATCATCATCATCACTTCCCTATCTATGATGGGATGAGGTACAACCACGAGAACTAAGAAGAAAGTACGGAAGTCAGAGAACAGTCAGCAAAAGAATCTGAAAAAACTATGTGTTTGTAGTACGAAACACACACACACACACACACACACACACACAAGAAAAAAAAAAAAAAAGCTTGTGAGGTGAAGCCAGGATTCTGGGTTTTCAGTGACGTATGAACTATCCTCTGTCTCATTTCATAGGGCACGCCTGTTTTATGACCACAGAAAGAACTCGAGTCTGAATGCTTACAAAACTAGTCCTTTCAAAAGAAATTTGAGCAAAAAAGAATGTCAGATCCAAATTTGCGCTCATTTCCAGGTTCCTTGATACACTGCGTTTATAAGACTGGAGGTCATAGACAATGGGAAATCAGAATATGAAAAACAGTTCCAGAGCGGTATGAAACACTGGGAGTACCAGTAAACTCTTGCATTCTGAAAGGGGGTGAGTGTGTAACTAGACAGTTGCTGCCTGCCTGCCATAATGGGGGAGGAATGCTAAACTTCAGAAGAAACAATGACCAGAAGAGTAGCGAGAGATATAGAAAAGGGGATGCAAATGGCGGCAAAGAGAGAAAAGTTGAAGGAAGTCTGTAAGAGGAGAGTTCTGAGACGAAGAACTCTTAAGTCCACCTTGTTTAGATTAAATGAAGAGCTTCTAGATTCGTCCTGTTTAGAAGAGACGAAGAGCCTTTGATTCCACCTTGTTTAGATGAAACGAGCAACCTATGAGTCCATCCTATTTAGACTAGATGAAGAGCCTATGAGTCCACCCTGTTTAAATGAAACGAAAAGGCTTTGAGGCAACCCTGTTTAGATAGGACGAAGTGACTTTGAGTCAACCCTGTTTAAAGTCGTTGTGTCCCCTGTTCAGATGATACAAAAAACCTTTGACTCCACTCTCTTTAGAGCCTTTGTGTCCATTCTGTTTAGATTCGACTAAGAACCTGTGAGTCCGACCTTTTTAGTGTATTGTACATGTATGTGAGCCCCTCACCCTGCCTGCACATTCGCCCTCTTTTGTGAGTTGTATGTGGTGAGACCCCTCCTCTCCCCCCCACACACATGACAGCTATTCTCCACTTATGGTAAATAAGTTCTCTGGACGAAGCCATCAAATGGTAATGGTGGGAGTAGACGCCACGAGGCGCTTAGCTGAGGTGCTCATCTCGTAACATTGGCTTTTGAGCCTGTAGCACGTTATTCACTCAGTATCCTGGGATACAAAACTACTGCATCACCCATGTTACCATAGTTACCTCCCCTAGTGTTACCTAGTTTTTTTTTTTTTTTTTTTTTAATCACCCGCCGTACGAGGCAGAGTGATCATGCTTTTACCTGCCTCTGTGTGTCTGTTGGTGCATGCGTGTGTGTGTGTGTGTGTGTGTGTGTGTGTGTGTGTTCCCATTATATCTCATGAATGGCTTGAGCTATCTACATGAAACCTTCAGGGTATGAAGATATGGCAAAATCTTGGCCGAATTCGAAAATGGGCACTCGGGGTCAACGTCAAGGTCACCAAAATGGCTGTCAAAGGTCAACCAGTTTTTATCGCTCACCTTTCGCACCATTATATCTCATGAACAATTCGAGCTATCAACATGAAACCTTCAAGGTATCAAGATATGGCCAAAATCTTGACCAGGTTCGAAAATGAGCACTCAGGGTCAAAGCCAAGGTCAGCAAAATGGCTGCCAAAGGTCAACTACTTTTTATCACTCAGCTTTAACACCATTATACCTCATGAACTGCTCGAGCTATCAACATGAAACCATCACGGTATCAAGATATGGCCAAAATCTTGGACTTGGTCAACCGTATATTCTGGCAGGCGATTAGCATTCGGCTCCCAAATGGTTTTCTTTCATTCTGTATGTTTCCGACTGTGGCCATAGGCTTAGCCCATTACAATGGCCCAGTAGTTCTACTACATCCATGCACCTCCACATGTCACCACGTTGATGCTAACACCCACTGTCCATGTAGAATACATGTTGGGGCTGTATCATACAAGACTGGTGTATTGGTATTAGCTGAGGTATTTTTACATGTCGGCGGGTCTTCTGGAAGATCAGTAAAGTCTGCTTTAATGAAATTTAATCCTTAACCCGCCCCGTCCCGTCGACGTATGGGTACATTGCAACATTTTGCATTTACCAGTCCCGACAACGTACTGGTACGTCGTGCGATTGCAAGGTCCCTAATTTGCACAATTTTCAATTTTCGCGCGTGATTTTCCGTACGTATACACGGGACATCTTCCTCTATTCCTTTACAAGATGCCAAGTAGGAACAATGCCTTACACTGCATAACCTCCCCACCCCTCCCACACGCCATTGTCTCGCCAATTCACCTGTTACCAGTGACCTGGCCAATAAAGACTTTCAGGGCCAGAGTGATTCCCCAATCGATGACAATGTGGAGGACAAAGTTTACATAGCATTAGAGGAAGAAACAGTCAGAAATGATGGTCAGGTAATGTGGCAAAAGAAGGTCAGGTATGGTGATGAGTTAGTGAGTGAAACGATGCTTATAATGCTTACATTACTTTTTGAAAACCAATATACTCTCATACTACATATAAATTCGTACCAAGTAAATAAATAAATACCGTTTATGAGTGGTGTGAAATAGTTACCCTCCCATAGAACTCGTTTTCTTTGGTGGCAGCCAGTTAGAAAACCCTGTCAGGTAAGGAGGTACTGGTATCTGGATCGAGTATTTTAAACCTCAGGTGAGCGATTTCTCTATGAAATTTCGATGTTTCTCACCAAAAGCAGAGGTTTTAGCCAAAACTTTTTTTTTTTTAAATACCTCGGGATTGGGGGGTGTCGGAGGTGTGAAATAGCTCGGGACATGACAGGTTAAACTGTTCCCTACTCCAGCAGGGATTTGGACCTGGGTCCATTAGGACTGGAAGCCAACTCCCTACTGATTTGGCCACCACCTCCCCCAAAAGTACCGTACTCATTTTACCTGCCAGTCCGCAAGTGAGTGGGTTTAACGAATGTACGTATCGATACAATGCATTTAATCTCTGCCTTTGCCATTTATAAACCATAATGAACCTCAATCTTCTCATTTTTATTATTAACGCCTGCCTTTAGCAAGGCAGAGTGATAATGTTTTGGACCACGTCTGTGTGTGTGTGTGTGTGTATGTGTGTGAGCGTTACCATTATATCTCATGAACAGCTTCAGTTATCAACATGAAACCTTCAGGGTATGAAGATATGGCCAAAATCTTGGACGAGTTTGAAAATAGATCCTCTGGGTCCAAGTCAAGGTCACGAAAATGGCTGCCAAAGGTCAACTAGGCTGTATCACCCAAATTAACACCATTATATCTCATGAACGGCTTGAACTATCAACATGAAACCTTTAGGGTATCAAGATATTGCCAAAATCTTGGACGAGTTTGAAAATGGTCACTCGAGGTTAAGGTCAAGGTCATCAAAATGATTGCCAACGGTCAACTACTTTAATATGGATTAGCTTTTTGTAAAATGCAGTAATTGAATTTAACCCACCACTTACTGACCACTTTATTACCCAACCCACCCCCAAAACCTTTTTTTTTTTTTTTTTTGCTCAAACCTCCGCTTTTGGTGGGAAACAATGGCAAATCACCAAGAAAGTGCTTTCCTAGGCTTTAACATGGTCGGAACAGGTAAGCCTCCGTGCACCTGGGGCTCGTACTCTGTGGAGGCGTGGTGCAGCTCCCGCGTTTTCTGTGGTGGGGTAACTATTCCAAACCACCCATGATGCAAAATAATACACTTATTTAGTCAAAATTTTTACATGTACTACAAGAATATACTGGTTTCTCAAAAATATATGCAATATAAGCATAGGATCATTATTGGAACACCTGAGAATCACTGATTTCTGGCACAACTGACTCCCTGAGAATGTTTTTTCAACTCACATTCTATTTCTCAACTTACAATATACTTTTCTACAATCACTATACCATTTTCAACTTTCTATAACACTATCAAATACTGACAGGCCTTACTTTTATAGTGAGAATAATTTTATCGCATACTGACATGCCTTAATATTATATTGTCCATGATATTCTCGCAAGTGCACAGTATTACATTTCAACTTTTGAGTCTAGTTTTCCACAAAGATTATACCAATTTTCAACTTCTAAAACTGTTATCACATATTGACAGGCCTTATTATTATAGTGAGAATAATATTATCGCATATTAACATCTTACTATTATATTGAGCATGATGTTTTCGCAAGCACACAGTATTACAAGATTATTTTCAACTTCAAGTATAGTTTTCCAGAGATTATAACTATTTTCCTTCTCTAATTGTTTTTATATATATACCTGACTTAGTATTAGAGTAAGCGTGATATTCTCGCAAACACACAGTATTGCATTCTATTTTTCAAATTCCATTATACTTTTCCATCAAGATTATCATTTTCCAACCTTCTATAATTATTTTCACCTATATACATAACTTAGTATCAGAGTGAGCGTGATATTCTCGCAAGCACACAGTATCACATGTTGAATGGCCTTACCTAGAATATATACACACGTTTTCAGCAAATTAGTAGTGTGTGAAACTCCTGGAAACAGGACTCAAGGCCCAAGCTGACATTGCAGTCGACACACTCGTATCTCGTTTCTCGTCTGCCTGTGCTCACTCTGATTCTGGAGTTGCTGCACACATGACAACGGCGCTGTGGTCTGGGGCGGTTTTGTGTAGGGGGGATGGTGCTGAGGAAGTGGCATCCTGTGAGGTGTAGGGGCGTCTGGCTGACAGTGGCGGTGCGGGTGCGGGGTTGGGGCCTTTCCTCCGCATATTTCCTGATGATCTCGCGGGACAGCTCCCTCACAAACCCCTCGAAGGTCTCGGAGGTTCCTGTAGTCAAGGCGTGGAGGTAGTGGCAGTTGAGGACCGTGATGTTGAGCAGGTGGAAGAATGTTACCACTTCATCATGGTCCTGGCACATTCCACACTGGAAATCATGGAGTCAGACTGGTCCACCTGCCTCATGTTCATATTGTACTCCACTACTGACTCCGGTTCCCAGACGTGGGCCCTCCTCTGGCTGGTGTACTCCACGGAATCTGTGCGGTGCATCAGGGGGCGGTGTACCATCGACAGGAGGGAAACTTCTCTCTTGTGGTTCCATACAGTGGCGAGGATGTTGTTTGCCTTGAAGAAAACCACCTCACTCCTGTCGAGTTTCCTCCCGAGTTTCACCATATGACGGCGGTTTCTTTTGACAGTGTCACAGACTCCGGTGTCATGTTGGTGGAGGTATCAAGCGAGAAGAGGGCTTGTGTACCAGTTGTCTAGGTACAGCACGTGACCACGATGAAAGTACTCCTCTATCATGGTTTTCACGACGGCCCCAAAGAGTCCTATACTCCGATCTTCTGTTATGTCTGTGCACCGGTGTACAAGACTATGTCATGCACATAACCAGTTTTACAGTCACACATAACAAAGATCTTGAACCCAAAGCAGTGTCTCTTGCTGAGTATGTACTGGCAAAAGAAAATATTGCCTTTCCACAACACAAGACTCTCGTCTATGACGAGGTCTCTATTAAGAATAAAATGACGAGCGGAACGTTTCCCCTAGCTGATCAGAAACAAGCCTAATTCTCCTCATTTAATCTGTGTTATTTGCATTTGCAGGGTCATCTGCATCATAAAAGTGGAGGCGGTTCCGAATGTATTGAAACCTATTCTGACTCATAACTTTACCAAAGAAAGGTGTGTAAGTACTCAGGTCAATAGACCAGTAAGCTGGAATTTGTCCTCTCCGTACAACACCCATTAACAGAACCAATGACAAAAAAAGGAATATCTCACCTACTGTTACTGGGTAATCATAGCGCTGAGTGCCTGCTCGTAGTCCCCTCATATTCACTTTCACTGCACATCCTGCAGGCGAAAATGTTTGCTCCACTATACACTTAAAAAAAGGCTCAGAGAAGTAAAGGTGGAAGAAATCCACCCTGTTGGAGCCTTGATGGATGCGTGGATCAGTGCAGTCAGACCGCCACTCCTCTGTGAAGGGGTGAATCATGGGTTCAAAATTACTCCCGTCCTCCCAGAACCACGACACATCACTGTCTCCAGCCTCGTCACCATCGTCGGGGTGTGGAGAGGATGGTGGCAGTGGTTGGGGAGGTGGAGAGCGACGACCTTCCGCACATGCACTCCTTTTACCTTTCCCTTTTTCCTTTCCCCTTCCCCTTCCCTTTTGTCCCTTTCCCCACATCATGGGGCTGTGGGGAGGGAGCGCAAGAATACTGCGGGGCGAAGGAAGTATATGGGAGCAGCTCTACCTCACCTCCCCGCCTCCCAGGTGCACCACGTGGGAGTGCGTGAGCTCCTCCCTCCCTACCCACACCACTTTCACTTTCCCTACCACTTCTCACTCCCACCCCTACACTGCCGCCTTGCTCAGACAAAACAAAAGGCCCATACCTCACACACCTCCTCGCTCCTTCTGTTGAACGTGGCGAGATCTGCTCTGACCCCAACCACGTGAGAACACCACGTTCACCTGCTCCGTCCTCGTCCTCGTCCGTCTCTTCGTGCACAGGATGAAGAGAGGTGTGTGCACGTCCACGTGGTCTAGCCTGGCCATCCTCTGCCTTATAGTTACATACCAGCGCTTCCTAGGTGACGGTATCTCCTCATCACTACTGCTGGTCTCCTCAAGTAAAACGTAATCTTTATCGAGGACGTCATTGTCAACTGGTGAATCACTGTCCCTAGTGAATGCCTCAGCTAGGTAGGCATCCAGGACAGCTTGAATTTGCTTATCAGAAAGACCTCAGCACATCATGTCTGTCCTGGGTCACTGCTACAAGGTGAGTTGACGAGTCACAGGTGAGCGTGAGTCACGTGGGGTCAGGGAGTGTCCCCATCTGGCGGCGGCTAGAGGAAGGTGTCACGCATCTAACGCACCAAAGATCACGCGCAAATTACGAAAACTATGCAAATGGTGGACCTTGGAGTTGCAAAATACTGAGCGTGAAAAAAGTTGCAACGTGCATCGTACGTCGTGGGTACAGGATTTGCGAATTTTCTTCACATATGGTTTGTAAGTAGCTTACAACTTGGCAGGGGATTAGCATTCGGCTCCCAAATGCTTTTCTTTCATTTATTTATGCATTATATATCAAATGAAAACATTTGCCTTATATACATATATACCTATATCTATCTATATATATAAATATATAAATATATATATATATATATATATATACCTATATCTATCTATATATATAAATATATAAATATATATATATATATATATATATATCCCATTCAGTACTACAGACAGTTTCCAAACTTCATAAAGTCACCTACTGTTAGAATAGAGTAAATAAAGATATAACTGTAGTGGATGAGTAACTAGAGATGATTTTTAACTCCTTTATTACGAAAACTATCGTCCTAAACTTAATATAATCCTCTGATGGTAACAAGAATAAAATGAAACTGATGCTGTGGTACTGAAAACGATACAAATGGTTTGCGCTTGCGTCTGGATTTGTGGAACGGCAAATTTCAAGAAGTTTGCAGATTTGCTTTTGTGGACGTGAATATTCGTTTGTGGTGCCCAGTTCTGATATATATTATATAGCATATATATATATATATATATATATATATATATATATATTGTTACGGTGGCGCCAGCCTGGAGCTATTACAAAAAGACAAGTCAGCCTTAGATGATCGGCCTCCACTGCGTTGCACAAATAACGCAGACCCCGGCACTGACACTCCGCAAACTAGAGAAAAACTGCGCAACGGAAGAGTACTTACTTAAGAACGCAACACTGTACTTTGATAGTAAAACGGAACCGCCTACCTATAGATCTAGCCTACTATCGTCACTACCGGAAGTAATACCGCCCGAGACAGTTTACAGGAACACCTCCCACTTACTTCCGGTGGTGACGACTTTCTACTTAACCCGTGTCCAAGGGGGAACGCAGTTGACGGCTCACGATAGTTCTCACTAGCCTTGTGCAAGTAGATGGGATTAAACTGTGTAGGGGTTAGGGGTGTGTGTGTATGTACGTGTGTTGGGGAACGTTAACAAAGGCAGCGAGAGGACTACGGTGAGCCAGACTGGCCCTCCAAAGACAACAAGGTCACAAAACAAATAAAATAACTACTTCCCTCAGTCAGCAACAAAAGAATAAAAATAAACTTAAAATGAACATGCCAGCTCGGCATAAAAATGACTGGGGAGAGAGAGTGTACAAACACCCGATACTAAAGCTGGTTGGGAAGACACTGCCTGATCAAGGCTCGAGCAGTCAAGCGCGAACGCATGAATCAGATTAACAAGGAAATTAAATTCGTGCCCCTCTCTCTCTCTCTACAATGAATTGGTACTTCTAATGCAAGCAAAACATCATTAAATATACTGGTAGCTCACATAAGACAATCAAAATAATCAAATGCATACTCAGCATGGTATGAAATAAAATTGCCCTCAGTGGCGGAAACGAAAGAAACAAAAGAACTTGTAACATTCGCTAATTTAAACTCCGCGAATGACACGGATACATACTGCATAATCCCCTAGCCCAGCTGTAACGGCTGCACCCGTGGGAACGGAAAGGCGGACAACGTAACACGCCCTTCCCCAATGGAAAATTTTGAGCCCTGGATCAAAATTTTCGAATCAAGACCCTGACCCCTCCCTGGATAAACAATCAGCAATTACGTTATCAGTCCCTTTAATATGCCTAACTTCTAAATTGTACTCTTGCAAAAGCAAACTCCAGCGGGTCAAACGCTGGTTCTTAAATTTAAACTTGTTCAAAAACTGCAGGGGATGATGGTCTGAATAAATCTTGATCACAGGGCCAAAAGGGGGCAGGTAGACAGCAAAGTGTTGCAGGGCCAGGATAATCGCTAATAACTCCTTCTCTATGACAGAATAGTTCTTCTGGGCTCTATTAAACTTCTTTGAGAAGTATGATATGGGATGTTCAACCTGGCCCTCATCCGGCTGCATCAACACTGCTCCTACCCCTACTAGGCTAGCATCAACTGCCAGCACAAAAGATTTGTCAAAATCTGGTGCACGCAATATAGGGTGGAGGCACAGCAGAGACTTAACAGTAGTAAAAGCTTGCTCACACTCGGCTGTCCACTGCCACTTCTTATCCTTGAGCAATAAGTCAGTAAGAGGGGCAAGCACTGTGGAGTAATTTCCAATAAATCGTCTGTAATAGCCGATCATTCCCAAAAATCGCTGGAGGGCACGGCGACGCTGGGGTGCTGCAAAGTTGGAAATGGCATCCACCTTAGCCCGAGGTGGAGCCACTTGCCCATGTCCTACAACAAATCCAAAGTACTGGACCTTAACACGTACGAACTCGCACTTGTCCAAGTTGACTACTAAGCCAGCTTCCCCCAACCGCTTAATGAGCATCTCCACATGACCAAGGTGCTCCTCCCACTTGGTGTCATACACAATGACATCATCGATGTAAACGACACAATTAGGTATGCCATCCACCACTTTCTCCATAAGCCTCTGGAAAGTGGCTGGAGCATTCTTCAGTCCATAAGGCATCACCTGGCACTGATATACTGCACCACTGACAACAAAGCTAGCCACTTTGTTTAGCCCGTTCCGTCAGCGGGACCTGCCAGTATCCTTTTACTAAGTCAAGTTTGGTGATATAAGTGGCATTTCCCACCTTGTCCACGGAGTCATCAACCCGAGGCAAGGGATAACCATCGGTCTTAGACAGTGAGTTAACTTTCCGGAAGTCCACACACAACCTAACCTTCCCATCTGGCTTCGGCTGCAAGGTAACTGGTGAACTCCACTCACTGAAACTCCTCTTGGTCAATCCATGGTCCAACATATATTTGATCTCATTATCGAGAGCTTTCTGTCTAATAGGGTTGATGCGGTAGGGAGCTAATTTTACAGGCTTACTATCCCCAACGTCAATGTCACGAGTAGCCCAAGTTGTCAATCCCGGTGAATCTCCAAAAACTTTCGGATGTTTCCATAATCTGTTGCACAGCTCTTCTCGCTTTACTGGATCAAGATGTCGCAATTTCTCCACCAGAGCTGCATAACCATTGCCCTCCCATAGGTCAGCTGGTAACATCTCACCACGACTAAGCACTTCCTCCTGCTCCTCCAACTCACTACCAACCGCCAAAACTACAGGAGTGCTCTTAATCCTGGTTCCCTCGACGTCCACTCCAAAGTCACCTAGGGACTGTGGCTGTAACCCTGGTCCACTACTCACATCACCGGCACCAACAGCTCCCTCCACAGCACGTTCCTTTGATGCCACGTCCTCCTTTCCCCGTCCTTCACATCCCAGGTGAGAGACATCAGCAGTCATCCCACGATGAGAATCAACTGGACGGTAGTATGGCTTCAACATATTAATGTGGCACAACTGAGTACTCTTCCGCCTATCTGGGGTAACAATTAGTCAAGTTCCCCAACTCTCTTCACAACATAAAGACCACTGAATCTAGCTGCCAGGGGTTTTCCTTGCATGGGCAGCAGTGCCAAAACTTCATCTCCTTGCTTAAACTCACGACTTCTGACCTTATCGTAATGAGCCTTCATTTTCGCTTGAGCCCCGATTAGATGGTCACGGGCAAGCTCTAAAGCGCAATGCAGTCTCTCCCGAGTGCGGCAGACATAGTCAAGCATGGATTCCTGGTTGCCAGATTTGTTGTTACTCCAGGCCTCTCGCACCACATCCAAGGGACCACGAACTCTGTGCCCAAACACTAACTCATTGGGTGAAAACCCTAATGACTCAGTTGGTACCTCTCTCACTGCAAACATAACAAAGGGTACCGCTAGGTCCCAATCCTTTCCACTATCATAGCAGAAGGTGCGCAGCATTGTCTTTAATGTCTGATGATGCCTCTCCAGAGCACCTTGTGACTGCGGATGGTAGGCACTGGACAAAATGTGTTTGATGCCCAACTCTGTCATTGTCTGCTTAAACAAATTAGATGTAAAATTTACTCCACGGTCTGACTGCAACTCCTTGGGCAGGCCAAAATGAGTAAAGAACAGGATAAGTTGCTTGACTACTGACTTCGCCTGCATGCTTCTGATTGGTATAGCCTCTGGGTATCGTGTTGTAACATCCATTATAGTTAACAAATACTTGTTTCCAGCAGAAGTAGAAGATAAAGGGCCCACGATATCAATGATTACCCGGGTAAACGGAGGTTCAACTGCAGGAATGGGAGTCAAAGGGGCCACAGGAAGAACTTGATTAGGCTTGCCCACTATCTGACACGTGTGACAGCTCTTGATGTACGCAGCAACTTGTCCCGGCATACTTGGCCACCAAAAGTTATATCTTAAGCGCTGCACTGTCTTTCTGTTTCCCAAGTGACCTGCTAAAGGTCCCTCATGTGCTAACTGTATTAACGGCACCCTATACTGCACAGGCACCACCACCTGCACTAACTCACCCACTCCTCCATCCACCGTGGCGCCAGTGGGCGTCCATCGGCGATGTAAAACATTGTCTTTAATCAGGAACTCCTCCTTACCACACTCCATACTTCTTTCTTCCCCTACTCGAGCAAACAAGGGCTTTAATGTTACATCCTCCTGTTGCTTCACCCTCAATTCTGCTGGCCCAACACCCGCCAGCTCTACTGAGGACTGAGATAAGGGACTGGTCAGGACACTGGATTGCGAAGGGCGATCAATCTCAGCGTCACCTCTAGTACACTCGACAGGGGGAGGAATGTCAGACTCCACACTGGCATCATCACCTCTACCCTCGACAGTGACACTCTGTTCCTCAGGCGCGTTTGACGGTTGTCCTGCATCCCCGCAGTCAACCCCAGCGTCCTGAAATTCTTCTAATTCAGTCGGTGGGCTGGGTTCAGTCTCCACACAAACACACTCAGCACCACCTCTAGTGTCCTGAGTGGGAAGTGGGGCGGCGCCCATGCACGCATTCCCACTCTCCTCACCCACCACAGCAACACTCTGCTCACTAGGTTCCTCCATTGGTGGCCCTGCCTCATCACAGTCGACCCCAAGAACCAGTGACTTCACCAGTTCTTCCTCCCGGGCTGCAACCTGTGCCATAGATCGTGTAATTGCACAGACCGGGAACATGGCTTCCACTTCTGCATCAACTTCAATACCAATTTCTGGGGCGTCAAAACACTTCTCTGCCACAACAACTGGTGGGGGAAGAGATGGAAATACTTTCTCCCCAGCCAGGTCGTTCCCCAGCAGAAAATCAATCTCCTCTACTGGCATTACATCAGCAACAGCTACTTGAGCTGCAGCCTGAACAATTGGGCAATCGAGTTCCACATGAACATAATCATAGTATTCATCTGCGTTTATGCCTCTGCACAGCACATACTTCCCTGAGTTTACAGGCCCTCCAGTCACATTTCTGCACACAGACTGTTGTGCACAGGTATCACGACCCACAGTAACTGGATAACTGATCCCATGAATTTTTACTGTGCCGTGACACATAAAAGGTTTACACCAGTCTAGAGACGATTTCTGAGGCAATTCATCCGGAGGTGGCGTAGCATGTTGGGTAACTTTTTCAGCCTGAGCTGGCAGCGAGCACAGCCGGCTGCACTCCAGCTTTCCACAGACTTCTCCCTCACCGTTACCACTCTCCTAACTCCTCTCGTTCACCTGACTCGAACCTATAACTAGTGCCACTGGTTTGGCATTTTGGGAGGCCTTCCACTTAGGGCAGTTAGGCTTGATGTGCCCACTCTGCAAAAATAACAAAGTAGCTTCGAACTGGATACAGGGCTCTTTCTCCCAAATTCTTTTTCTCCTCTGTACTTCCCTTGGACTGATTCACGGGAGATTTATCCCAGGCAGGGCCACTCACAGGCCTCTCCCTGGAATACTGAAAATTAGCATACTTGACTCCCATACTCCGCAAGGCAAACACCCGGTCATCAGCCCACGTCGCTGCTTCCTTCACGGTCTTAAATCTCTTCTCCCTAATTTTAACACCAATTTCTTTGTCAGCCATGTTGGTAAAATGTTCCATCAAAAGCAGCTCACGCACCTCGTTATACGAAGTGGCGCTCTCACTCAGCAACCACTCGTCTAACCTCTCCTCCAGACACCTGGCGTAGGCCATATAGGTGTCAGCAGGCCTTTTCCGAGCACCACGGAACAACAACCGATAAGCCTCTGGTCTAAGTTCATATGCCTTCAGGATAGCTGTTTTAAATTCATCATAATCATCTACATCCTCAGGGCTCAACCTATTATACACTTCCAAAGCTTTTCCCTTCAGCACATTAGATACCAAGCCCACCCAGCGCTGCCTGGGCCACTCAAACTCCCTAGCCTTCTTCTCAAACCTGACAAACCATTCTGTCACCTTCAACTCATCAAATGCTGGCACTAATTTTAGACTCCTTGAGAACCAACTCTCCCTATCGTCTGCACGGCCTGAGGTTTGGGTATCTGAAGTTGGTCTATTAGCAGTCACCTCCAAGCGAGTCTTCTCCAGCTCAAATCGCATTTTTTCACGCTGCATCTCCAGCTGCATCTCCCTCTCTTCTTTTGCACGCTGCATTTCCATCTCCCTCTCTTCTTTTGCACACTGCATCTCCATCTTTTTCAACTCCAACTGCAACTGAGCCTCCGGTGACAAGGCTCCAGGGTATATGGGAGTGGAATGAACAACTCCAGGGAAAGCACTAGACATACCTGGGGGAACTGCTCTAAACTGGCTCGGCGGCATCATAGATGGTAATAGTGGGGTAGCGAAACGAGGCAGCTCAGCACCATAGTCAAACTCAGGGCTCACACGAGGAGTACCTTTGCTATGTGCCTCTCGTTGTTCCATATTTTCAATATCCACAGGTGACTCAGCACGTACGCGATCTGGTGTAGACACGCGTGACTCCATGGCGACAATAATGGCAGTATCGAATAATGAAATACTAATGCTGACTGAGAAACTACATACACATCAACTTCACCTCAAAGCACAGAGAACGCCAAGGTAACGATATCCTAGCAAGAAGAAGGCACTGTTAGGACATCCTGATGCGAGGTCGCCACTGTTACGGTGGCGCCAGCCCGGAGCTATTACAAAAAGACAACAAGTCAGCCTTAGATGATCGGCCTCCACTGCGTTGCACAAATAACGCAGACCCCGGCACTGACACTCCGCAAACTAGAGAAAAACTGCGCAACGGAAGAGTACTTACTTAAGAACGCAACACTGTACTTTGATAGTAAAACGGAACCGCCTACCTATAGATCTAGCCTACTATCGTCACTACCGGAAGTAATACCACCCAAGACAGTTTACAGGAACACCTCCCACTTACTTCCGGTGGTGACGACTTTCTACTTAACCCGTGTCCAAGGGGGAACGCAGTTGACGGCTCACGATAGTTCTCACTAGCCTTGTGCAAGTAGATGGGATTAAACTGTGTAGGGGTTAGGGGTGTGTGTGTATGTACGTGTGTTGGGGAACGTTAACCAAGGCAGCGAGAGGACTCCGGTGAGCCAGACTGGCCCTCCAAAGACAACAAGGTCACAAAACAAATAAAATAACTACTTCCCTCAGTCAGCAACAAAAGAAAATAAACTTAAAATGAACACGCCAGCTCGGCATAAAAATGACTGAGGAGAGAGAGAGAGTGTACAAGCACCCGATACTAAAGCTGGTTGGGAAGACACTGCCTGATCAAGGCTCGAGCAGTCAAGCGCGAACGCATGAATCAGATTAACAAGGAACTTAAATTCGTGCCCCTCTCTCTCTCTCTCTACAATGAATTGGTACTTCTAATGCAAGCAAAACATCATTAAATATACTGGTAGCTCACATAAGACAATCAAAATAATCAAATGCATACTCAGCATGGTATGAAATAAAATTGCCCTCAGTGGCGGAAACGAAAGAAACAAAAGAACTTGTAACATTCGCTAATTTAAACTCCGCGAATGACACGGATACATACTGCATAATCCCCTAGCCCAGCTGTAACGGCTGCACCCGTGGGAACGGAAAGGCGGACAACGTAACAAATATATATATATATATATATATATATATATATATATATATATATATCATCATCATCATCATCATCATCGGGATCTCCTTTCCCACCCTTGGGCAGGGTGAAGAGTAACAATGTCCAGACAGCCCAAAATTGCCCAGTCCAATGGGCCACGCTTCCATTCACTCATCACTCAAGCCTCCGGAATCCTGGCTTTATCGGATACGCCAAAAACATTCGCAGCGTTCTGTAGCATCACATAATCGTATCTGACAGATTCAATCTAGACGCTGCCACGTTAAAAAGGGGTGCCAAAAATCCCTGATCATGCACTTCTCACAAAATTCATCCAGCCAGCTCAATCTCCTGTCAGTTCCCTAGCCTCACCGACTTCCAAACCTTTCTTCCTCACATACTCATCCACCATATCTCTCCGCCTTCTCCTTGGCCTACCTCGCCTCCTCCCTCCTTGGAAGTCGCTCAGATAAACCTTTTTCACCACTGTATTGTTATCCATTCTTTCCACATGACCATACCATCTCAGTACACTCTCTTCAATTCTGGTGTCCACCGACTTCCTCACTCCGCATCTTTCACGAAACACATTATTTTGTATCCTATCCACCCTCTGTACTCCACATACATTCCTCAGCAGTCACATCTCCATTGCTCTTACTCTTGACTTTTCATTTTCATGCCACACAATAGTCTCACATCCATATGTTAAAGTTGGCACTAACACTCCTTCATGTAAGCCTCGTGCAGCTGCAACACTCAAGCCTCTGTTTCTTATCAAGGCTTTCATTGCACCAGTTACTTTTCTTCCTTGTGTCACTATACTTTCAACTTCTTTTGCACATTTTCCTCTCTCTTCTATCACTGTACCCAGGTATTTGAACTCTCACCAATTCCAGTCTCTCTCCATTCACTATTACATCACACTGGGAGTCACCTTCTCTATCAATAACCATCACTTTACACTTTTCTACATTTACTCTCAAGGAACGACGCTTACAGACATCAGCAAAACTCTGCACTGGCCTACCAAGTTCTTGTCCGGTACTTGCAAGCAGTACTGCATCATCAGCATACAAAAACTTTGAGATATTCCATCCATTACCATTCATTACCAATGCCATCCCTCTCTACCATTACTCGTGTTTTTACTTCTCCCATTACCCCATCCATATATATATATATATATATATATATATATATATATATATATATATATATATATATATATATATATATATATATATATATATACTGAATAACCATGGGGACATCACACAAACGTTTCGCACGCCCACACTGATCGTGAACCATTCACTTAGATGCTCATTAACCCTTACACATGCTTCACTACCAGTATTAAAATCCTTGACGGCACCTAGCAGCTTACCGTCCACACCGTACATGCGCAAAACTTTCCACAATCCTTCTCTGTCCACTTTGTCATATGCTTTTTCCAGATCCATGAATGCCATAAACACCTTATGGTGTCTTACTTCAAATATTTGGTCCACACATCCTCTGCCACTCCTAATGCCTCCCTTTTCTTCACTCACTAGGACTTCTGATATCTCTCATACTTTCTCTTTAATAATTCTTCCATATACCTTCCCAACCACACTTTGTAAGCTTATGCCACGATAATTCTTTCACTCACTTCGCTCACCTTTATTTTTGTACAGGGGTACAATCACAGCTTTTTTCCACTCTGCAGGCACAGTTTCACTCATCCATGTCTTCTTACATATCTCCAACAAGCACTTCATCCCATATATATATATATATATATATATATATATATATATATATATATACATAGAGAGAGAGAGAGAGAGAGAGAGAGAGAGAGAGAGAGAGAGACATGCACATCTCTCTCTCTCTATTATGTATATAGATATACATATCTATCTGTCTGTCTATATGTATGTATGTATTGGCTCAGTCGGATGTGTTCATGTGAAACTACAGACTGTTTTTGGCGTATCCGATAGAGCCAGGATTCCGGGGGCTTGAATGATGATTGAATGGAAGCGTCGCCCATTGGACTGGGCAAATTTGGGCTGTCTGGACATTGCTACTCCTCACCTTGCCTAGGGTGGGAAAGGTCCGGATGATGGTGATGATGTATATATATATATATATATATATATATATATATATATATATATATAAACACACACACACACACACACACACACGTTCAGTAGGATACGTAAGTGCACTGTCGACCAACTGGAGGCTCGTACAAAAAGATAATGAAGTGTAAAGTGTTGTGCAGAACATGTCAGAATTCGTTCGTATCATATGTTGCATGACCAGCCCGATAGTTAATTTATAAACACTGGTTATAACGTCTAGGATACTGAATACTAATACAATGGAAGGTTTTTTTTATACCTATTATTTTTTATATGTATGTAATGACTTCCCCCCGGGGAAGGGGGGATAGAATACTTCCCCAGTATTCCCTGCTTGTCGTAAGAGACGACTAAAAGGGACACTTTTATCTACATTCTTTTTGCTCTCTTTCTTTCCCTTGTACTTTGTCTGTCCAAACCCTCTGCATTTTACTTTCTTTTAGTTAATTTCCTCTCTCCACTGTCTGGTTCCTGCGAGTCACTGGCATTGGCTCCAGGGTAAAATATTTTTCTGCCTAAGAAATCTTGATGAACTCTGGTGACGAAGCAATGGCCCTCAGTTCCGTGCAGCCCTTAAGTGGGCAGGGGGTGCTAAGAATCCCACGATGTAAAAATAAGTTTATACATCCAAAAAGAACCTTAAGAATAGGAAACTGGAATGTTCGAACTCTCAATCAGGCTGGTAAAATGGAAGAACTTATTTCAGTGTTCAAGGAATACAAGATGTATATTTGTGCTCTTATAGAAACGAGGTTGCTTGGAACTGATAAAATGAATTTGGAAGATGGTATTACTATGTTGGTTTCTGGTAGGAGTGATGGAAATCATTACTAAGGAGTAGGCTTACTGCTGAGTAGAGATGCTTGTAAGGCAGTATGTGAGTTTGAACCAATTAATGAGCGCTTGCTTTATGCTCGTTTAAAATCTGACCATGGTAATATCAGTATGGTTGTAGGGTTCGCTCCGACAAATGAGGCTGCTGATGAAATGAAGGATGACTTTTATGAGAAGCTGCAGGATGTAGTGAATAGAGTGGCAAGACATGATGTGTTAGTTTGCATTGGTGATTTTAATGCGATTGTTGGCAGTAGTAGGGATGGCTTTGAAGATTGTATGGGTAAGGAGGGTGTTGGTATAAGAAACGAAAATGGGGTGCGACTTGGAGGCTTTTGTTTGGCAAATGACCTTATAATTGGTGGAACTATCTTTGAGCATAGAAAAATACATAAGACTACTTGGATTTCACCATGTGTTAAATATTGTAACCAGATTGACCACATTGCAATTAGCAGATGGCATAGAGTTATTTGCAAGATGTTTGCGTAAGGAGGGGGGCAGATATAGGTAGTGATCATCAACTTGTTGTGTCAAAGATTAAAATAAAACTTAAGAGAAACGTTAATGGTCATTGTACAGGAGGTAACAATTATGATTTTGATGAGCTGAGAAGTGATGAGAGCACGAAGGAAAAGTTTCGGTGGGAATGTAGGAACAGGTTTCTAGTCCTGCAGACTTTGATGGAATCTGAAGACAATGATATTTATCAAATGTGGAGAGAGGTAAAAGAGGTTTTGCATGAGAGTGCTAAAGTTACTATTAAGAAAAAGGGAAAAGCGAGAAGGAAAAAGTGGATGTCAGATGAAACATGGAATGCAATTCAGAAAAGGAAAGAGGCTAAGTTAAGAAGTGAAGAACAACATGTTGATGGCCAGGTTTAAGTACTTAGAGCAAAGTACTGGAGTTTACATTCTGAAGTAAAAAGACTCGTTAGACGTGATAAGAGGAGACTATATGATGAAAAGGCGACAGAGACAGAAATTAAATTAAGTAAAAATGACGGTCAGAGCACAAGAGCAGCGTATCAGGCCATAAAGGAGTTAACTGGGACTGAAAAGAGAAGGAAGGAAATACCTGTACGAGATAGAAATGGTAATTTGATGACTAAAGATTTGGATATAAAAGGAAGGTGGAAAGAGCACTTTGAATCTGTTCTAAATAGACCAATCCCAGCTGAAGAGGACATTTTGCCAGCCGAGAGAGATTTGCAGATAGAAACAGGGGATATAACTTTGGAAGAGGTAGCAAAATCTATAAAGTTGTTAAAGAATTTTAAGGCCCCAGGAGAGGATGGAATATTCCCTGAAATGCTTAAGGTGGAAAATGACGAGTTGATGAATGCGCTTTTGAAACTTTTTAATGTGGCTTGGGATAATGGTGGAATTCCAGAAGAGTTGAAAAATGGAGTGATTATAAAAATACCAAAAAAGGGAGATTTAAGTGTGTGTGACAATTGGAGGGGGATAACTTTGACACCTGTAGTTGCAAAAGTCTTTTCCAAAATCTTGTTGAACAGAATAGAGCCAGTAATTGATAAAATTTTAAGAGAAGAACAAGCGGGATTTAGAAAGGGTCGAGGATGTAATGATCAGATTTTTATTGTAAGGCATCTAATGCAACAAGCTAATGAGATGAAAATGCCACTTAGTATGTGTTTTGTGGATTTTGAAAAGGCGTTTGATAGTGTTTCACGTGGAGCTATGTTGAAAATTATGAGATTCTATGGTATACCAGAAAAGTTTGTAAATATTATTAGAAGCCTGCATGAAGGTACTTTTTGTAAGGTAATGGTGGGTGGTTCTTTGAGTGATCCATTTCAAGGTAGGTCAGGAGTGATTGAAGGAGGAGTTCTTTCGCCATTGTTGTTTGTTTTGGTTATGGATTATGTTATGAGAAAGGTTGTAAGGAGAACAGGTACAGGAATTAACTGGAAAGAAAATAAGAAGCTGATGGATTTGGACTATGTTGATGATATTGTACTGATTTGCGGAAGTATTTACGAGATGCAGAGGGTGCTAGATCGTCTGGTGGAGGAAGGAGAAAAAGTGGGATTGGTAATAAATTGTGGAAAGACTGAAATTATTAATATGAACGTGGAGAACCAAATCGATTGTGTAATTGGGAAAAATGTGGTGAAGAATGTAGAAAACTTTAAATATCTGGGAACGATTGTATCATCTAATGGATCATTAAACAATGAAATTGAGGAGAGGATTAGACAAGCTTGGCGAGCTGTTGGACTGTTGAAATCTGTTTGGAATAATAATAATATGCTTTCGGTACATACTAAAGTGAAAATTTACAAGTCCATGGTTAGACCAATTTTAATTTACGGGCATGAGTCATGGTACAGTACAATTGCAACTGATCAGAAAGTAGTAGGATTTGAGAATAAAATACTGAGAAGGATTCTTGGGGTAAAGTGGCAAGACAGAGTTACAAATGCAAGAGTAAGGGATATTACGAGACTGCCAGTTAATGAATATGTGAGACTGTCTCGCTGGTAGTGGCTGGGGCACATATACAGAAAAAAGGTAGTTTAATACAGGATGTGCCAGAGTGGACTGCTAGAGGAAGAAGAGGCAGAGGTAGGCCGAGGGAAACCTTGTTGAGGACAATGAAAAAAGAAGCAGGAGAGGAGTGTTGGTGGGACCTGAAGGAGATGGCAAGAGACAAATATTGGTGGAGAGAGTTCATTGAGGCCCTATGCATCCCATGGGGTGCCACAGGAAATGATTGATTGATTGATTGATGTAATGACTGACAGAGAGGTTCTGTTGAACTTACATGTTAAATGCACATGCACGAGAATATGTCCACCTCTGCTCCTACGGCCGCTTTAACCTTGGTCTTGTTTCCTTAAAATCTAGACCATCGCAATCTTCACAGAGTCCAGACCACCTTCAGACTTCCATCCTTATCTACAAAATCATCCAACACCAGTCGTTACCACATGGGTACCTTCAGTATTTAGTGAAGCCTCCAATTCGTTTGTTTAGGATGTTGTTTCGATAGATTATTTCCACAATATATCACCTTATCAGTAATTAACAAAAAAAAATTACACCTCTGTGTTTCGATTAAATTTCCCTGTACCTCTCGAATTCAGATTATGGCCCCTCATACCTTACCATACGTCCATTGCTTTACCTTTTATGTTTCTTTTATCTTGCTAAAACCTATTCCCTCTCCACACTTGTTTACTTTCTGACTACGTTGTTTAGCGATACACACCAGTGACCATCATTTTCCTTTTCTTCAGTTTCCCATTTTCCTTATATTTCCTGTTACCTTTCCCCTTCATTCCACTGGTGCTTCAGGCAGAGGTGTAGGTAAAAACTTTTTAACACCAACGTCATCCATGCCCCAGTTGTCGAGTGGCTATTCTCAGCCACAGTTATGTGGTACATTTCTACGTAGATGCCCCACTGTACCAGTGATGTGTTCTCATAGTTTTTGCGGCACCAAGAGAGTGAGTGACTGACATAAGATCGGGGCCAGTTTGGGAGGAGTTCATGGCATAATGACCTAACTTGACTAACAGTTCTCGGCAGAAACAAAATCGAGGAACAGACTAAACTGGTTCTGTTAGCTGGGGATACTGCCTCTCTGGCTGAGGAAATAAGGAAGAGAATCAGGGCGGTTGCCATGTTGTGGGCACTTAATCCCATCTGAGGCTCGGGGATGTAACGTCAGCTTGCTATAACACCACAAAGAATGTAATCAATAGGTGCTTGAGAAGGCTACCATTTACGAAGGCATGATCCACCTAGTGGAATTATAAAATAATGAATTAGAGTGGAACAATGTTTACCTAAATATAACAATTTCTGAAGACCTCTTCATGCGCCTGACTAATATTGCTGGAAAATATCTCGAGGCATAGGACTAGGAAGTAAGAGTAGAATAAAATCAGTGTAAGTGAGGGAGTAGATGTAACAGCGTATTTGTTAGTTGTTGTTACATAACCTCCAAAGCCACTTAGACTGCGACCTGTATACTTACCTACTGCAAAGTGATCCCCGGGCATGACTTTAACCTCCTTGGGGAGTACGTGGGACTGCTGGAAGTCGGTTGCATAGTTAAGGTCTTCCGTGAGGGGCGGCAGCTCCACGTTGCCCCGGAAGTGACGCACTCTGATGGCCCGTGCTGCAGTATCACAATGGTTGTAACAGAGGTAATGTCTCAGGAAACAGTAAGTTATATATACCGAGAAGTGTTTTCAAACTATGCATTTAGGGAAGGAAATTTAGAGCTGGAATTAGGGATAGCATTCCTCCTTAGCTTTTTTTTTTTTTTTTTAAGACGGGATGAACAATGCTTTACTATCTCCACCACCACCAACAACAACGCAGCCAGATTATCAGATATAGACATAAGCAAGTGGAAAATAATGTCAGCAGATCGGATTTTTAGTAATTTCTCTTAATGATGATTTAAATAGCAGAGGAGAGAATGACGATGTCTTGAAACGATCTATATATGAACTTATTTACAGCACCTGATTCCTGCTTCGTCCGAGTGTGGTGATTCTGAGTCTCTCTCCTGTCCTGTAAACGTTTGGCTATGGACTACAGCAGGTTAGTGTCTACTGTCAGATATTATAAACTGATAGATACTCGACATCAGCAATACTGACCTGATTCTCCGACACATGGAAAGTTACTGATTTTGTTGCATAGACCTGTCATATTTCCTTGATTAGCTAAGACAATATCGCTTGTGAACGCTGATGCCGGCATTCCAGTCGGCCAGAAATTTTGTCCCGAAAGTAAAAAAAAAAAAAAAAGTATAATAAACAATAACAGTAAAATTGGTTTATTTCAAGGGTATTTAATGGGTGTGAAGCTAAAAAGTTCAGACACATGCCCAGTTATCCTGATAACAGAATCTTAACATGAAAAACCAATGGCTTAAAAAAGAGCAGGAAAATTCTTCCCACGAATGTATATCATGAAATACCAGCCACTGTATTTCAAAGCACAGTCACGTAGGCGGTGAATATTGTAGCTGAGTGAAGTTAAAACTGACCGAGGTAGTGCCCATGGATGACGACGTTGAATACGTTGACACCCTGGCTTGGGATGGCTAGTGCGGTGCAGTCAGAGGCACAGTGACCCACTGTTCGCCAGAAAGGGGTGCGAGGCGGCACCGTCAGTGAAAACACCAGGGAGTGACCCAAGGCGAGGTTACCAGCCTCTTCCTTTCTGGTGACACAAACAGTTATTGGTTTCCACTGCCCATAACACTGAAAGAAAATCTGAAACTACATTAACGAGTGCATATTACAATATATTTACAAAATATTTTTAAAAACGTTGCTAATGTTAACATGTGAAGCCTTGGTCATCGGATGGCTGCGCTCCAAACTGCTCAGTCTTTAGCCGCACCTCTGGTTAGCCCCGTTACCCAAAGTTTTTTACGTAAGACCTCACACCATTTCTACTTTGGTCTGTCCCCTGGCACCTTTCCTTCATTATCAATATCTATAATCCTCCTCACCCAGTACGCTACACCTCTTCCTTTCTCCCCACATACCCATAACATCTCGGTAGTCTCTTTTGCATTGCATCATAAATACATCATGCCAAAGTGTTCTTTCACTGCTGCACTGTGTAACCTCTCCGTTAAGGAGGCAATACCCATCCACTTTACTATCCTCATCTTAGTTTGCTATGGCTGTTTCTCTGCAGTACAACACCACTTGTCTCTTTTCAAAAATAAGTTCACAGAGATGTTATTAATATATTACACTGTTACTGTTTCGCTAAAAATTTCTGAGCAATACATGCAAGTGGTTTGTTCTCAGAGGAAGACAACACTATACTCTCTGCCTGAAGGTAACAAAACTACAGTGTGTTAACCTTAACCTGTTGGAGATTTTCGTCCTTTAGCGGTTCTACATCCTTTCCATGGCACTTTTTGTGATCTCATTTTATAGCTCAGCATTCAAGATGGAAAGATGGCAAATTTAGGCAAAGTTTCAGATATATCTTAATATATATATATATTTTTTTAAATATATTAATAGCCTCGTTATGAGCCGACAGACCTTCTTTCATCTGTACTTTATGTGTATTCGTCTGCGCCCCCTTCGTTTTTGCCTTACCCTTAACATTTTCATCAAGTTTGGTTTTAACTGGATAGAGACTGCTTAAGTTGCCCATTCCATGTGGCTCAACCTTTTGGCTGAACCATAACCCTCTCACCGATTTTGAAAAAAATCGGATCAATACTGCTTTAAGTATTATGTTTACACACACACACACACACACACACACACACACACACACACACACACACACACACACACACACCTCGCTGGTGCAGTGGTGACGCTCTCGCTTGCCAACTGGTGGACGGGTGTTCGCGCCTCGCTCAGGTTGCGAAAAGTTTCACTGACGAAGTGGGTGGTTACTGTCCCCCTTGAGCAAGGGGACGGGTGTGTGCGTGTGTGAAGGTCACAGCCTTGCCCTTAGATCGGACTATATGAGCTCTCAGCTCCCTTCCGGGAGGGTAAAAGCTGACGATCACGACCATCAAGTGATCCTGACCGACCCGGTGAATTACACGTCGGCATTGCACCCTCCACTTTTCTACCCATTTTTCATGACAAACCTCACGTGATGCAGATGTGGCACCTACCCTGTGTGTGTGTGTGTGTGTGTATATATATATATATATATATATATAATTTCATCCTGCATTAGTGAAAAACTCGTTCTTTTCGATGTCTCAAAACACTCATTTCCTCCGTTTTTCTACTAGCCACAGTCTCACATCATATCGCCTTCCCTTCACCAACATAAAATTTTTGCTCTCGTTGTTATTATCATAAAATTATTATTATTCCATCCATCCATCCATCATCCAGTCCTACGTTGCGCCATGAGGAGCGTAGGAGCCCGGGGCTAGGCAGTTGGTCCCGACATTTAAGATGAGAGTGACCAGCCTCACTCATCCCTGAGTGGCATTACATGAGCAATCAACCCCAACCACACCTTGGATATAAACCTTCACCGGCTCAATCCGACTGGAGCGCAATAATTACCCATTAAACCACCAGGTGCCGAAATTTGGTTATATGGTTACCACCCAGCGTAGTAAATAGTTTCCTGGTGTACAGGAAACCATTTGGCTTGTCACTCAGTGTAGAGTCACCCACAGGCAGAAGGAAGAGGAAAGAATGAAGGAAAGAAAGACAGAGAGGGAGTGTAAAGTCACCCGTAGGCAGACGGACAAGGAAGGACTGAAGGAAAGTAAGACAGAAGAGGATGGAAGGAAAGAAGGATGGAGGAGAGGAAAGGGCAGACACCTGACAGCAGCACTACATCGAGTGAGTGGATGGTGAGCGCCCCCACGTACTACATAGATTATTATTATTATTATTATTATTATGTAAATTTATTGTGGCAGGTGGGGGCACTCACCATTCATTCACTCGATGTACTGCTGCCTTCGGGTGTCGCCCTTTCCTCACCTCCATCCTTCTTTCCTTCCATCCTCTCCTGTTTTTCTTTCCTTCATTCTTGCCTCGTTTTTCTGCCTACGGGTGACTGTACAATGAGTAAAGCCAAATGTTTCCTGTACACAAGGAAACCATTTACTACGCTGGGTGGTAACCATATAACTAAATATTGGCGTCTGGTGGTTTAGTGGGTAATTACGGCGCTCCAATTGGATTGAGCCAGTGAAGGTTTATATCCAAGAGCTGGTTGGGGTTTATTGCTCACGTAATGGCACTCAGGGATGAGTGAGGCTGGTCACTCTCATCTTAAATGTCAGGGCCAACTTGCCTAGCCCCGGGCTCCTATGCTCCTCATGAGGCAACATAGGATTGGACGATAATGATGATGTAAATTTATATTCATTATTTACCCATCAGTACAACCCTGATACTCTGGAAAACATCGTCGCTGAAGGCCAAGCAGGAAAGGGAACAAGAGTGCAAGGGGTCTAAAGGGTCTAAAGAATACAAGGTCTGCCCTCGTTTCACCCCCTCAAAAATAAATAAATAAATAAATAAAAGTGTTCAGCCCCGAGCAAGACGTAGCTGGCAGGAGAAAGACAGTATCACGGGATGATTTGCCCAGAGAAATGCTACCAAAATCTCTCACTTTGTTTTCCAACGATGCATATTTTCAGTGTAAAATTTTGCTCAAGCCAACAGTAAGACATGTCCATCAAGTGCTGAGGGTTGGGGTGAAGTTCGTGCTATAATCAGATGAACTTTTTTTCGCATTCTTACGAAAGACAAAAGTTCGACTACTGTTCCACTGTGTATACGACATATTTGTACTATGTCCATCAGTTTCCTCCCTCAGCGAGAATAATTTCTGGGCAGAGAAGCATACCAAGTCTTTTTAGCCTAGCAGAAAAAAATAAGAAGTAGAAGAGATAAAAATGTAGGGTAATCTTTGTTTCTGACCATACTTTCAAATTCCACCAAAGCAAAACATGAGAAAGATGTGGTAATATACCAATAATCTGTAGAGAAAGGTGTAGCAATATTCATTTTGACTGTGGGTAAAAGCAGAGTATATAAATCGATTGTCTTGAATCACAGCGGCGTATGAGCTGATTCCCGAATACCTGAATTAATTACCTCAGTTTCTCCGTGTAGTAGATGTCCAATGCCCAGTCCACGGTAATTCCCCGCTCGAGCATGTAGTTGTCATAGTGGGCCTCGAACAGCAGGTAGGTGGCACCCCCGTGCAGGTCACCCATGGGAACACCAACCCTCTCTGGCAGCAACTCACCCTAGGAACACACGTCACAGGCGTTATTATTATTTTCTTTTTTCAGAAGAAAAACAGGGGAAGGAAGAACAATTTAAAAAATCCATACACCAGATTTCAGGTGTCCTATCTTCATAAAAAATCTGTAACAGGACTGCTGTAGTCATGGTATATAAGCTTTAACCTCTTGGACCGTCCACTTGTTGGGTTCAGATATTCGTAATATCTCTTCTAGAGTTATTTATTTTCTCTGAGCTGTATTTCTTTTGGCCTGGGAGATTTTGTAATTCCTCTTCCTCAGCGATTTATTGCCAGACTTTCCCAGGGTTCGGCCAAGAAACTCCTTTGTTACCGAGTTACTTACTGACTGATTTACTTTCAGGCTAATTTGAAATTAACTATTTGAAGATTCCCCAGAGCCTATAAGACACTCACAGAGGCTTTCCCAGCCCCTCCCACCCCCGTGGTCAGTAGAAACTAAATTCATATTAGGAAAGATCATTGAGTTAGGAATTTTTATAAACAGTAAGATTCTTTTTGAATGACAAGTTAAATTCAGAAAGTGCCTTTTAAAGCCCATTGTTTGGTTCAGGGCTCATATTCAGATTTCTGAGTCATATTTACAAAAATTCTTAAGCCATGTTGATGAAGACTCTTTTACTAAAAGTTTTACAAGTGACTTAGAATTCTGTATGTAATAACTGAACTGCAACTTAACATATTAATCACTGGTCTTGGCCGTGATTCAATCTCAGGCCCTCGTGCTTCATAGGTGCGCACGTTACCACTGAGCTAAAGAGAGGATTCCCGTTTTGCCTCAAGGCAATGCAGGCTTTTACAGACCCCATTACATCTTTTCTCCCCTTGGTGATTAATTTGGTGATTTTTGAACACGGTAGCGTGGCATCAGAGGCCACCATTGGGGATGCTGTGGACCACACCGAACAGCTCATCCCTGGGATGTTAGGACTAGGACACTGTCAGCTAACTGACAACATCATTGCCCTCCAAGCCTCGCCTCACATCCCACACCCCTGCCAACCAAACCGATGTAATAACCGAAATGAAACTTAACAAAATAATCACACTGGCGTGGCCGAAATTCGATCTCAGGCCCTCGCGCTTCCATATGAAGCACGAAGGCCTGGGAGATTTCGTAAGATCTCTTCCTGAATTATTTATCTTGCCTATTATCCCTTCTTATTTTGTCCTTTTTGCTTGTTATTGATACAAACTATGTCATAAAAGTAAAGAAGTGGCACGAAGACTCTCACAGCAATGAGTATACAGCAATAACAGTACAGTACATTTGAAACTTAGGTCAAGTAAAACGTATGACAGTACCATGACTGCTGTATCAGTGCAGATCTACATGTTATGGGGCATATATCGTGGAGAAATATGCAAAAAATCTAAACTGTTTTTTTCGCCTCTGCCTTACGTACAGTATTGACTTGAGATTGTTTTGATGTATAATAAGACCAATTATTTGCTTATAAATAGGTTATTTTGCCATTCATACTATGCATGGGTCGTGCAGGACAGGCCTCTAGTCAGTGGAATGTGAAGCTTATAAACAAAACTTAACAGAAATCTATACTGAATCTACTATTTTAATGATTACCTGTGGTGAAGTAATGTTTATAACTAGTAAAAGCTTAGTCAAGACACAAATTGCATATCCCACATTCTGTATTCCATTTACCTGCAGCCACCAAAATTTTCCAGTAAGGTATATAGCATGCATAGTGTTCAGTGTGCCACTTTTCATATTCATACATGCTTTTCCTTCAGCATAATAGTACTTCTGGGTCAAATTTCATGTGTTTAGGAGAATTAGACCAGGAGATAGGGCAAAATGAGTTGTCCTCTTTCAGTGAGCCGTCCTTAAAAAAATCTGGTGTAACTCAGCCATTTATTGACCATAATTTGAAAATATTTCACCCTCATAATACCATTTCCAAGTCAAATTTCATGTGTATAGGTGAATTAAATCAGAATATGAGACAAAATGTGTTGTCATCTTTCAGTGGGCTGTCCTGAAAAACTAAGTTTCAATACAAAATCTTCCATAAATTGACTATTTATTGATCAATTTTGTTTATTCCAAAACCATTTTACTTAGACTTCTGGGCACAAGAGAAAAAATGCTTTTTTAACCATTTAAACTCTCCTTCTTATATGTACGACACAGATCTTGAACTTTTAGAATTTAAGAACAAATAATTTCTCGCCCTAAACATGTTGTGTAGATGAATAAACACAATTACTTTTTTTTCTTTAAATTACGAGTAAATTACCCTTCAAATGAACAACACTGCAGCATAAATAAAGAAGTAACAGCATTTTTATTGACACGAGTAATGTGTGCCGTGACAAACGCCCCTTAAGAACGACTGTTTAATTGTTGGCCTCACTTTATGACCAAAGAATATAGCAAAGAATGAAATTTTTAAAGTAATCTACTCGAAAATTATTTAGGTAATAGAAATTTTAACACTAATTCTCTTATACTAATCCATTCTTTCCCAGAGCTTAATGAAATCGACTGGAGGAAACAAAAATGGAACAGAACGTCACAGTGCTGAAGTGGTTATTGAGGATTGTTGCTAACACACTGAACACCAGGGAGTCTCTTATACTGAATACATATTAACCAACTATAGCAAGAAGGTAAAATTACACCAACATATTTAAATGGCTAAATTAAGATTAAGAGAACTTTAAACTCCTTATTCTGAAGTGACAGTATTCAGATAACAATACTAGACAGGCGCAAGATTATAGACAGACTATAAAGTTTCCAAAGTATTGTTATTTACTGAACCCTTAGACAACGAGACGCCATCCTAGGTTGAGTATAAGCATCAGAAGAATATAATAAGTCAAAATTTCTGTCCTCCTCACAGGGTTTAGAATATACCAATGGCAGTTTTCAATTATCTGTACATGGACTGGTCAGCTAAGGCACTCAGAAACGAAGGCAGACTAGATTCATAAAGCTATATTATAACGTGAAAACAGAGAAACAGAACCAGTGTTTCCCACTTATAATTTTAGCTCTTGTCTGCTTCGCTTCTGTTCGTCTCAGGTCATTTACCTCACTGCCGATGCCCCAGTTGATGAGGAAGTGGGTGCACTGGGAGAGGTGTTCTGAGGAAGAATTCATTAAAAATATTAACTTTTTCTCATGAAAGTTCTCAAACCAGAGGAATCTCAGGAATATTTTTGTTCTCCATTTTCATTCTAATTTGGTTATGAAGGTGCTTGGTAGCTGTTTATTATCAGGAATAAGTGTGTGTGTGTGTGTGTGTGTGTGTGTGTGTGTGTGTTCTTTCATTTTCATTTAGTGTCGCCATTAAGTGTTTAGTAGCTGTGTGAATGAAGATAAAAGTATAACAAAGTAATTGTAAACATAACTAATGACTTGTACTTAAAGCTTTAATCGGAGAGGGGAAAGCTAGACCCAAGACCCAAGAATGTTTGACGGAGGTCTATAGAACGGCTTTGACAGATACGATTAGCCTGCATCCCATATTACAGCGCACAGTCACGAACGATATGGAGACGTCACACACATTCCAGCTGGTCAGACTGGTGCACTGCGTTTGTTTTCCCATTTTCAAAGTTCACCCAGCATTACAGTTAGTGACCTGGAGAGAAATAGGAAGACCAAAGGCTGGAAGTTTGCAGAAGAGTTGTTCTTTCAAAAAAATAATGATAATAATAAAAGAGAGATCAATTTTACAAAGCCATTCATTTCGAAATGCCTGGATACATTGTGCTTAGAATATTGGAGGTCATAGGCAAAGGGAAATGCACACTAACATAGATCCTGAGGTGACCTTCTAGATACAAGAAGGACTGAAAGTATCGTATATATATATATGGGCACATAAAGAGACTAGTGAGGAGGAAAAAGAAGGAGGTAAATGAGGATCTAGGAAGAAAAATGAATGCAAACTACTCTGAAAATAGGAAGTAATTCTGGAAAGAGGTGCGGAAATGTAGAAGTGAAAGCGGAAAGAAATGTGATGATGTGAATGATGTACGTGGTAAATTATTAACCGAGGAAGATGAAGTAAGGATCAGATGGGAAGAATATTTTGAAAGCCTAATGAATGGGAATAGAGAGTGAAGAGCGGCTGTAAACATGACTGGTTGTGGGGGTGTGCAGAGAAAGAATGCAGTGCCAGGAGACGTGACACTCACGCAGGTGAAGAGTACTGTGAAGCGGCTGAAAAATGGGAAAGCAGCTGGGGTTGATGAGGTGTATGCAGAGATGCTTAAATGTAGTGGAGAGAGTGGAAAGAAGTGCTTGTTGGAGACATGTAAGAAGGCATGGATGAGTGAAACTGTGCCTGCAGAGTGGAAAAAGGCTGTGATTGTACCCCTGTAAAAAAATAAAGGTGAGCGAAGTGAGTGCAACAATTATCGTGGCATAAGTTTACTGAGTGTGGTAGGGAAGGTATATGGAAGAATTATTATAAAGTAGGAGAGATATCAGAAGTCCTAGTGAGTGAAGAAAATGGAGGCTTCAGGAGTGGCAAAGGATGTGTGGATCAAATATTTGCAGTGAGACAGATAGCTAAGAATGCTTGTGAGAAGGACCATAAGGTGTTTATGGCATTCATGGATCTGGGAAAAGCATACAACAAAGTAGACAGAGATGGATTGTGGAAAGTTTTGCGCATGTATGATGTAGGAGGTAAGCTGCTGGTGCTGTCAAGAGTTTTTATGGTGGTAGCGAAGCATGTGGAAGGGTTAATAGGCATCTAAGTGAATGGTTCACAATCGGTGTGGGCGTGCGACAAGGTTGTGTGATGTCCCCATGGTTGTCCAATATATATATGGATGGCGTGATGAGAGAAGTAAAAACACGAGTAATGGAGAGAGGGATGGCGTTGGTTATGAATGGTGATGGATGGAATATCTCAAATTTGTTGTATGCTGATGATGCAGTACTACTTGCAAGTACCAGACAAGAACTTGGTAGGCTAGTGCAGAGTTTTGCTGATGTCTGTGAGTGTCATACCTTGAGAGTAAATGTAGAAAAAGGTAAAGTGATGGTTATTGATAGAGAAGGTGACTCCCAGTGTGATGTTACAGTGAAAGGAGAGAGACTGGAATTGGTGAGAGAGTTCAAATACCTGGGTAGAGTGACAGAAAAGAGAGGAAAATGTGCAAAAGAAGTGGAAAATAGAGTGACACAAGAAAGGAAAGTAGCTGGTGCAATGAAGGCCTTGATTAGAAACAGAGGCTTGAGTGTTGCAGCTGCACGAGGCTTACTTTAACATTTGGATGTGAGACTATGATGTGGCATGAAAATGAAAAGTCAAGAGTAAAAGCAGTGGAGATGGGACTGCTGAGGAATGTATGTGGAGTACAGAGGGTGGATAGGATACAAAATAATGTGTTCCGTGAAAGATGCGGAGTGAGGAAGTCGGTGGACACCAGAATTGAAGAGAGTGTACTGAGATGATATGGTCATGTGGAAAGAATGGATAATAAAAAAGTGGTGAAAAAGGTTTATCTGAGCGAACTTGAAGGAGGGAGGAGGCGAGGTAGGCCAAGGAGATGGTGGAGAGATATGGTGGATGAGAGTGTAAGGAAGAGAGATTTGGAAGTCGGTGAGGCTAGGGAACTGACAAGAGATCGAGCTGGCTGGATGAATGTTGTGAGGAGAAGTGCATGATCAGGTATTTTGGCACCCTTTTTTAACGTGGCAGCATCCGGATTGACTCAATCGGATACGTTTATGTGAAGCTACAGAACGTGGTGAATGTTTTTGGCATATCTGATAGAGCCAGGATTCCGGGGGCTTGAATGAAGAGTGAATGGAAGCGTGGCCCATTGGATTGGGCAAATTTGGGCTGTCTAGACATTGCTACTCTTCACCCTGCCCTTGGCTATATATTAGGGTGTTCAGAAAAATCAAACCTTCAGGAACTTGAAGGGCAAAGTGCTTATTCATTTTCATTACTTGTGGGAACTACATCTTACTTTGCAATTTTTCTTTGGCCTTCTCAAACCCATGCTTCATCTCAGTGCAAGTTGCAATGCATGTGGTAACTCCCGCCTTGACCGCAGCTGGGCTTGACATGGGGGAACTCATGTTGTCTGTCGGATCTCTCCACTCTGTTCGGAAGGAATCAAGGATTGAGATCGCTGAAAAGATAAAAAAAGAATTCTAGTCACAAACACCCTTGAATTTCCATTTTTATGGAAAGCTCTTGCCCAACATCGATGGTAGCGGTCGCAGTGGTCACCTGGCGAATATTGTTACAGGGATTGGTACGGAGAAGATCCTGGCAATCCCTAAGATCCCTGCTGGAAAGGGCGAAGCAATGGGAGTGGCGATGTTAATGACTCTAGATGAATGGCCGGAAGTGAAGCAATGGACTGCAGGGCTCTGTTTTGATACTACAGCGTCTAACACCGGGGTTCACAGTGGAGCTTGCTTTGTCACTGAAAGAGGTCTCCAAGTCCCGCTGTTGTTCTTGGCATGCAGGCACCACATGTGTGAACTCATACTGGCAGGGATCTTTGACCTCTTTTTCTCTTCTTCTGGTCCTGAAATTCCTCTCTTCCGTTGAGTAAAAGAGGTCTGGAACAAAACTGACACAGATTCCTTCGATCCCTACGATGATGACCTAGATGGAAAATCTCAGTTGTGGATTGCCAACAGAGCCGAGGACATTGAACACTTCATACTCAGCCACATGGACCACATGCAACTCCGTGATGATTTCCTTGAGCTCCTCCAGCTGTCTTCGGCTTTCCTCGGCAAGAAGCCAGCACGGATGACCTTTCACCGCCTAGATGCCTATCAGAGAGCATTCTGGATGGCCAAAGGCCTTTACTGCCTCAAGATTTTCCTTATCAGAAATCAACTGAAGGATGCAGCCTCCTTCCACTTCACATGGCGAGGCCATCAAACGCATCTGTGTCTTCCTTGTCACCATCTATGTGATGCAGTGGTTTGAAGCCCCGAATGCTGTCGACGCTGCAATCAGTGACCTCAGTCTCCTGAAGAAGATTGAAGAATTCAAAGAGATGAATCGCACTGTAGCAAAGAAGGCACTGGACAAAGTCAAAAGCCACATCTGGTACCACAGTGAGGACCTGGCTCCACTAGCCATGTATGCGGACAAAGTCTCTGCTGAGGAAAAGCAGGAAATGCTGAAAAATATGACCACAGCATTGTTGAGGAAGAAGGGTCTGCACAGTTTGAACATGAAGACGATTGATAAGGCATCAGATCGAAGAATCTCTAAGTTTGCCACCCAGAAGTCGAAAAACCTCTTACAGTGCTTGAAGCTGGATACTCCGACAAGCATGAATGACCTCTGCCCCATTTCTGATGTCACAGCCCATCTCAAAGAGGTCAGTGATGCTGCTCAGCGGGCAGTCAAACTGGCAATGGCCTACAACAGTGGTCTGACGAAGAATAAAGAAGAACGACAATTGATCTTCCATGGTGTGCAGCACCACAGAGCCCTCTACGACTCGACCAAAAAATCCCATGTGTAAGAAACTGATTATGTTTGTTGTATAGCTCAAAAATATTGTTTCTTTTTGTACCATATTGTTTATTTTTGCCTTTCTTCACCATACCCTTTACGTACTCAGATCAGTTAGATTTACAGAATGCAGGGATAGTGAGGCACGACTTTGTATTGATAAAAAACCATAAAGTTTTGCTTGAATGTCTTGTTTGTAAAGTGGAATCGATTGCATACTTTGCCCATCCAATTATCCAAAATTATTTTTTCTCCCCTATAAGTGCTGAACACCCTAATATAATCATATATATATATATATATATATATATATATATATATATATATATATATATATATATATATATATATATATATTTCTTTTACTGGTTGGAGAGAAAAGCCCAGTGAGTGTGTTGCTAGACAGATACTGTGTACAGTGGATATATAAAATATCGGTGCATAGAGGGTTCGATGTCTTCCAAAAACATTTACACAAGTGCTGATTGTGTGGGAGGGTTGGTATGCCTGGCTGTAGCAGGTTCGGAAGGCTTGAACCACTGGGACAATGTTTCAGAACATCGTTCACGGAACCCTAACCGAGACCTTGTCAGGCAGCAGTATCATGGTTCTGTTAGATATAATGGAAACCTTTCACTCAACACGTCGAGCTATCGTAGCTCTACACGAAGCAGGTCACAGTATGTGTGATATCGCGCGGCCGTTTGGTATCCACTGCAACACGGCAGCAAGGTGGATATGGCGACATGCAGACACCGGTGCTACAGACGACATGCCACGGGCTGGCCGACCACGCTGCACGACAGCCGATGAGGACCAGGTAAATTATGTGGTTGACATGATAGATTGGTGATAGATTTATACATATGGTTACATGAGTTATGATGGTAAAATATTCTGGTGTGGAAACAATGTAGACATTGTTGTATAATACTACTAACCATCAACCATCTGTTTTAATAATTGTGTGTTTATTATCTTTTTACTAGGCCATTGCCGATTTCATTGACAACGCTCCAAAAACGCCTGCTGTCAGCATACGCACTGCCCTATGTCTACAGTGCTGCAATGCAACAGTCCGGAATGTGCATCACAGCAGAGGTTTGAAAGGGCGCAGGCCAGCTGAAATGGTGAAACTGTCCAAGCGTAATATGGAGGACAAGATGGAGTATGCGCTCGAGTAAGCCGATAAGCATGCTGAGTTTTGGGAGTGTGTCGTCTTTTGTTACGAAAAGACCTTCAGCTCAGATTGTAATGCAACAGCGCAATATGCTTGGTGCTTGCTTAACACCAGGTTAGTCTCTCTCTCTCTCTCTCTCTCTCTCTCTCTCTCTCATGCGTTGCTGCCTGAGCAACTATTCCTGAAAACAGATGCCGCAGCTGCATTCATATCCATAGATCTGTACTGTCTTTAAGCTGCAAACTGCAGTGCATTACTAATGCAACGTAACTTGACATCATACGCTGTTAAAATCAGTTACACAATTGTGGCACACGAGTCTGAAGGTTTAATTAACGTGCTCTTGCACCAGAACGGATGCAATGTTAACCGGAAGGTTACCAGGGCACATTACATAAACAGTCAAGCTCTTGGACCTGTGACTATAAACTGGTTACTGATCTATGGCTACTCTATGATTGGGTTTATGTTTCAGATACGAGGAGCAACATGTGGTGGAACGTGGGAGGAGCGGGCATGTCACAGCTGGATTTTTTGACTGGATGAACGCCAGTGGTTTAGGTTAGTTGATGTTGGCCCAGGACGGTTACCGGAGTGAAATATGTTGAGATCCTGGAGGGGGTTCTATTGCCTTCGGTTCAGGCATGGCTGTTCCCTGAAAAAGAGCCTTTCTACCTTCTTCAGGATAACAGCCCAGTCCATACATGCCGGGCTGTTAGGGAGTGGTTTGGCCAGCAACCTCACATCACATTGCTGCCACATCCACCCAGATCCCCAGACCTCAACCCAATAGAGCACGTCTGGGCTGCCCTGGTGCGACATATGCCAGGCGTGCAACGACCCCAGACCCGTGCTGCTGTCATCGCCGGTGCTTTACAAGCGTGGGAACAGCTCCGACGTGATCCAGGACAACTCTTCACAAACGAGTTAGTGGTATCCATGCCTCGACGGCTGAATGCAGTGTCGGCATCAGGTGGAGGAGATACTCGATACTGATATACTAATAAAGTTGTGAAGCATGTGTTACTTTTTTAGTCCCAATGCATATGACATCTTGTAAATATAGTCATTTTATACCAAAACGTGATTTAGTATATGATACTGCCTAATGAATCATATTGTAATGATGGCCAGTCAGAGATTACTTCTGCAACGATGAATAATTATTGCTCATTGCATTTCATAGGTGCTGTGAATTAAACTGACACATGAAGTGTTTGGTTGATTGTCACATGACAAGCGTCGAGTGTAATAAGCACATGACACCGTTGATCACATGCTAGCATTATCAACGCACAAAGATAGCCCTGTATACGTTACCAATAATGTGAACCACGTTACCCACTGTATCTGTCTCCCATTATAAATTACCAACTTCATATTGTGTAGGAACAATGTTTATATAAATAGGACGTAGGCTATATGTTTGCAAGGGGATACCGGCAGTTGGCGTTATATGGCACCTCCTAACACCAGGGCTACCAACATGCGGTATGTCTATCTATCTATTCTATCTATTGCCAGACGCCTCAATCCCGTTTGGGGTGGCCACAAACAAATCGCCTCAAAGTCGCCCTGTCCCCCGCCATTTCACTGCCCTGCTCCCAGCTCACCCCCCCCTCTCTCATATACCTCTCCACCCCATCCCTCCATCTCATCCTCGGCCTCCCCCTCCCTCTTCCCCCCTCCACCTCACTCACATACACTCTCTTCGTCAGTCTTTCACCCTCCATCCTCTCCACATGGCCAAACCACCTCAGTGTGTTCCTCATAACTCTCCCTATCACATCCACATCAACACCACAACGTTCCTTTATATCCTCATTCGTCAGCCTATCTCTCCATGTGACTCCACAGGCTCCTCTTAAATAACTCATTTCCACTGCTCTCACTCTTGACTTGTGTCCTTCCAACAACGTCCAAGCTTCACTTCCGTACGTTAAAGTATGTATCACAATACTGTCATGTAGTAACCTTTTCACTTCCATGCTCACTTCCCTGTTTCTTATCACTGCTTTCAAAGAACCAGCAACCTTTCTTCCCTGCTGTACCCTTTAAAGCACTTCACCCTCCAAACCTCCATCCTTACTCATCACACTACCCAAGTACTTAAACGTACTCACATTTTCCAATTCCTCACCATCCAACCTCGCTGTACATTCACTAACTTCACCTCTCTCAAAGACCATCACTTTACTCTTCCCTACATTCACCTTCAGATTCCGTTTCTTACACAAACTCCCAAACTCATCCACCAAGCCCTGCAGCTCCCCTTCGTCTTCCCTCAACAACACAGTAGCATCTGCAAACAACAGTACAGGGAGTTTCCAAACACTATCCTCTCTCACCAGGGCCACTCCAACATCCACTACCCTACCTTGTACCTCTTTTATTACCCCATCCATGTACAGATTGAACAACCATGGAGACATGACACATCCCTGTTTCAACCCAACTTTCAAAGAGAAAAATTCACTCAGTTCACCATCCACACGCACTGCAGCCTTCGCACCATCGTATATACTCTTCACAGCATTCAACAACTTCCCATCTACTCAATAAATTCTTAACACTTTCCACAATCCTTGTCTATCCACCCTGTCATATGCTTTCTCCAAATGCATGAAAGCCGCATACAACTTCTTTCCCTTCTCTAGAAACTTTTCCACTAAAGATCTAAGAATGAATATCTGATCTACACAACCTCTTCCCTTCCGGTATGTCAGACACAAATATTTCAGTGACCTTCGTACTGTGATCCAAAATGTTTCACGATTATTGTGCACAAATACTTTTTATACCCACTGTACATGTGAAACCCTCCCCAAACGAGTCAAGAGATTGGCGTTTTTACCTCTGAACAATACGTCACTTACTATGGTACTTCTTTGGCGAAACTCTGATATGGTATTTTTAGACACTGGCCCTCCTTGCACAGAGCCGGAGAACTTATGTGCCAAGTTTGATTAAGATTGGATTATTCATTAACGAGATAATCCCTCTCCCTGATACTGCACCTTGAACTTCGTCCTATGGCCACAATATATATACAAAAGTCATGTGCGTTCTCAGATCGAATACTGTTCACCACTGTTTAGTGGATGTGAGCGGTTGCATTGAGGCAGTTGGACAAAATTCAAAATAAAGCCATTAGATTAATCAATAATCCTGCCATTACTCAGGACCTTCCTGCATTATCAGTACGTAGAGAAGTTGCTTCTTTAGCATTATTTTATCGATATTTTTACCGTAAGTGCTCTGAGTAACTGGCTTCAATTGTGCCTCCCCATCACGTTTTCTCCCGAAATACTCGGGCAGGTGGGAGCGCCCATGAACTCACACTCTCTCTCCCACAATGCAGAACCTCTGCTTATCATAATTCATTTATCCCCAGAACTACTACTCTCTGGAATTCACTTCCTGGGAGCTGTTTCCCACAAACATTAAATCTACTTCAATTTAAATTCAGTTGTTATAAATATTTTATGAATGGAGGATGCCTTTAGGCGCATGGACTTATTTTGTTTTCCTTTAGTTTTCCTTCCCTCATTCATTATCTATAAAAAAAATATCCATGACCTTACCTTCTGATCAATCTCATTCAAAACTAGAGGGCCCCCCCCCTCAACAGAAGAATCACACCAGCCGCTAGCCGATACACGTCTAGCACGGCTCAAAATATGACCTTGACCTACTTTCATCAAATTCGAATTCGTAGGAGATTTAATCTCTACTGCACACCAGTAAAATTTTGTGATGATATCCTCAGCGGTTGCGAAGTTATCGTGGTAACAGACAGACCTTGACCTACTTTCACCAATTTCGAACTCGTGATCACTTTTTTCCCCAACTACACACCTGTAAAATTTCGTGATGATACCTTGAGCGGCTGTGAAGTTATCGTGTTAACACACACACACACACACACACACACACACACACATTACTGAAAACAATACCAGCTTCGCTATCGCGGCTGGTAATCAAATAATTTGTTCCTAGACTACTACACAGTGTATACGCTAAATCTGATAAACGGAAAATGCATTCATGGCCTAGCTAATGATGCGCCACGATACTGTGCCATGAATTTTTATCTCGACCTGAGACCTTGACGTTTAACTGTTCAGCACAAAAATCGCTTTATTTCTCTTCCAAACCCACACACTACAGTATATGTCCCGAGTCTGATCAAAACAGGATCAGGTATGCGTGAGATATTTTGTTAACATACTTACGGTATATACAGTACAAAACAAACTCGATCACAGAAGCTACTCCCACTCCAAGAAAAAATGCAAAAGAAGAAATAAATGCAACGCTTAAAATTACTGAAAAAGTTGCCGGAAGGTGACGCTTTTGTCTGGCGCAATTTTCCAAAACTCGGAATGTCTAGTTTTCCAGTCCTTTACCTGATGCAACCCTTAGCAAACATGAGTCGTGGAATGGTGGTGTGGATGTTTCAGCTTTGGATAAACGTGGTTTGTAAAATATTTATATACTCTGGCTATCATGGATTCGCGAAAATCACAGCAACTCAATGTTTGTTTCATAATAGACTTCATAAAAACAAATAGCGGTAAAACAACTCTCGCTCCCTCCTCTCTCCCTACAAGGAATCACTTTTGCCCCATTCTGCCCTCAGTTCATCCAAGCATCATCCCCTCGCTACCGTTGTCTGCTTTCTCCCTCCTCTCCCTCATGACCCGTCGGCAAGAAACAACTAAATGTGCGCATACGACTGTGGGGAAAGGGCAGCACCATTGCTTCATCAGCAAGAGTGGTGCAGTACATACCTGGCATGTTGGGTGTGTAGCACTCATAGCCAGGTTGTCCCAAGTACTGCTCCAAAATCCAGCTTGGATTAGTTCCATCCTGCATGTGGCACTCGAACCCCACAATGTGATGAAGATTTCTACGAGCGTTTTTCCCGTATATCATGCTGAACTGTAGAAATAATAAAGCCATGAACAAACTACACGCATGAACATACAGTAAATGCACCCATAAATAAAATATGCACCCAATAATATCCACTCAGAAGTATTCATATTTTTTTACTTTCATTCTAGTAATTTTCTATCTATCTATCTATCTATCTATAGCCCGACGCCCTAATCCCGCAACAGTGGGCCGCAGACAAAACGCCTCTAAGTTGCTTTGTCACCCACCATTTGACTGCCCTCCCCCAACTCACAACTCACTTCCTCATATACCTCTCAACTCCATCCCTCCACCTCATCCTCGGTCTTCCCCTCCCTCTACCTCCCTCCACTCCACCTACATACACCCTCTTAGTCAGTCTTTCATTCTCCATTCTCTCCACATGTCCAAACCACCTCAGTGTATTTCTTCTAATTTTCTCAACCACATCCACCACACAACGTTCCTTCACTTCTTCATTCGTGACTCCACGGCTCCTCTCAAGTAACTCATTTCCACTGCTCTCTCTCTTGGCTTGTTCCCCTCTAGCAAGGTCCATGCTTCGCTTCCATACGTCAGGGTAGGGATCACAATACTATCATGCAATGACTTCTTAACTTCCATACTCACCTCCCTATTTCTCATCACTGCTTCAGTGAACAACAACCTTCCTTCCCTGCTGTACCCTTTCACGCACTTCATCCCCAAAAGTTCCATCCATATTTAACCCACTACCCAAGTGCTTGAATGGACTCACATTATCCATATCCTCATCAACCAACATCACTGTGCATTCTGTGACTTCATTTCTCTCAAACACCATAAATTTACTCTTGTTTACATTAAATTTCAGATTCCTCCTCCTACACACTGTCCCAAATTCATTCAACAAACCTTGCAACTCCCATTCTTCTTCACTCAACAATACTTTATCATCAGCAAACAGCAACACCGGAATCTTCCACATCTCACCCTCATTCATTAGAGCCACCCCCACATCCACTGCCCTACCTTGCAACTCCTTTACAACCCCATCCATGTATATACTAAACAGCCATGAAGACATCACACGTCCCTGTTTCAGTTCCACATTTAGATCAAAGAATTCACTCAGCTCACCATCCACTCTCACCGTAGCCCTAGCTCCTTCGTACATACTCTTCACAGCACTCAGCAATTTCCCCTCCACTCCATAATATTCTTAATACCTTCCACATACCTTGCCCATCTATTCTGTCATAAGCTTTCTCCAAGTCCATGAAGGCAGCATACACTTTCTTTCCCTTCTCTAGATACTTCTCCACTAAACATCTTAGAACAAATATCTGATCTACACACCCTTTTCCCTTCCTAAATCCCCCTTGTCCTCCTCCAACTAGCTCCTCTGTTATATGCCTAACCCTATCAATGAGTATTCTACCATATATTTTTCCAGTCACACTAAGAAGGTAAATATCCCTATGATTACCACATACTTCTCTCTCTCCCATTTTCCTTTGTATAAAGGAACAATTATACCTGATTTCCAGTCCTCTGGAGCCCTTCCCTGTTCCTAAGCCAATCTACACAACTTCCATATCCACTCCACAACAATTTAACCCCTATACTTCAGCATTTCACCACACACTCCATCAATTCCTGGGGCCTTTCCCATCTTGATCTTCTTATTGCTTCCACTACTTCCGCCCTACTGATCTCTTCCTCCTTCCTCTCATCTCTTCTTCTCCCAGCCATTTCCCAACCACTTGTACTCGCACTGCTCTCACTCTCTACATTTAACGAATCCTCAAAGTGCTCCTTCCATCTCCTCAATTTCTCTCTCTTCTCCACTAACAATCTATTATTCCTACCTTTCACTCCCCTAATTTTTCGCTTTTCACACTGTCTTACTTTCTTTACCTCCTTCCAAAACAATTTGTTACTCTTCCTCCATTTTACACTCAGATTCCTCCCAAACTCTTCATCCACTTTCTTCTTACTCTCCATCACCAATCTCTTCATCTCCCATCTCCTACTCACATATACCTCTCTCTTCTCTCTCTCATCTTCTCCCCTACCTCTACTCGCTAACCATTCACTATATGCCTTCTTCTTTTGTTCCACAGCTCGTTTCACCTCATCATTCCACCATGCTGTCCCTTGCACACCCCTGCATCTCCTCACTCCACAAACCACCTCACACGCTGCGCCTATCTCTTCCGTGAATATCTTACATACACCTTCCACCCCTTCCATCTGCTCTAACTCATACCTTCCCGATCTTTCTTCCACTATGCTCGTATACTCTGCCATTCTCTCACTATCTTGCAACTTCTCCACTCTACACACAGGAGCTGTTTCCTCCTGTCTTCCCCTTCGTCTCTTCACCCATTTTCTTTGCAGCCTTACCTTGGCCATCACTAGGTGATGGTCCGAGATTCCATTCCCCCATCCTCTCCACACTCTTGCATCCAACACGTGACCTAAGGTAGTCATTTTATGTAATTTAAATAAGCCTGGGCACAATCAAATTAATTTATGTATTTTAAGGTTGCCTCAGGTCAAGTGCGTAATCACTTCAGGTTAAAAATATTCAGTGAATGCATTTTTATCATAATTAATTTGACCTACTTCAAGACTGCTATTTTTAGTTAACTTTTGTTCTGCTGAGGTCACTCAGTGTTCATCATACCCAGTCACTGATCAGGCTAACCTTACCCGTCTAAAGTCATGAGCTAAAAATTTGTCTTTTTCATACTAAAGTTTTCAAGATTTTTCTTCTTCGTCATCGTCGTCTTCTTCACTTGCATTGTGATACGCAAAGTGAACCTATATGAGCACAGTGTGTGTTTGCTTTCTTGTTGCCTATCCCGAGAGGACGTGTTTTGTTACATTTCCCAAAGTAATGTTCTTTTCTGTGTCTTCTTGGTGTTACTTTTGTTGTGCTTAGCACCACATGTTGCCACGGCCTCGTAACTTTATTTCTGGTCTGATTAGTCTGAAAACTACTATGCATATATTGTATCTGGACCTGACACCTCGAGACAGTTTTTATATTTTCTATCTATCTATTGCCAAACGCCTCAATCCCGTTTGGGGTGGCCACAAACAAATCGCCTCCAAGTCGTCCTGTCCCCCGCCATTTTTTCAATACCCTTAAATACATTTTATATCCCCCAAAGTGTAAAAAGACTGGTACAGAACCAGCAGAAGACGAGTGCGAAATCATCAGACACCAAAGCACCCAAAGTCTATTCGTAGACTTTGAAAAACACCCATCCCAATAAAAGGGCGGGTTTCCAGAGATAAAGTCTGAGGTCCTTAGTGCGCTGAGCCGGGATGAGAGTTTTCCGCCCGTTCTTTCGTCAGCGCTCTGGAGGCCTAGTCAAGGTAGACGCGGCTATAAACCGATTTAGAAGACTGAGGTGTCCAATGAATCTCTCCATCTGACGGTGCGCGCCTGTCTCAGTGGTGGACATGCCCCAAGTCACAGGGACCAAAACTGTCTTTATCATCGATAAAGGATATAAAAATGAAGTATTTATATCCTCATCACAATAATATTTATATCCTCCACTGTAAACTGGCAATCTGCAAAACTTTAAATACCGGCCTGTGTCGCTGACTTGCTGACGCAATAAGTGGTGGAAGCAGTCAGGCAAAGAGGTAGGGAAGTTGAACGGTGGGTAGGCAGGAAAGTCTGAGGTGGAAAGGCATGTAGGCATGTAGACAGGGAGGTTAAGAGGTCGGGAGGGAGGCAAGTAGGCAGGTGGGAGTCAGGGTAGGGGAGTAGGTTGGTAGACAGGTAGGCAGGAAGGTAGAGTGGGAAGCAGACAGCGAGATAGGTAGAAATACAGGTTGGTAGGGATGAAAGTAGGTAGCAAGGGAGGCAGACAAGGGGGTAAGGTAGGAAGAAAGGCAAGTAGTTAAGGAGGTAGGTAATTAGGGAAAAGCAACAAGAAGTGCAAGTTATCCTTTACTCGGTGAAGGAATTAGTTGCACCTTAGTACCATATAGAATGGCTACATAATCCGAGATCAACGCAAAAAACAACGAATCCACTGTACACGGCAACGTGACTGTCCTCGCGACCCTATCGTGACAAAGCGCAGCCAGTACTGTATTTTTGAAAGCGATAACGGTAGAGGTGAATGCAGTCTGAATATACCCCCTACTCTGATTGCTCTGTTATTCTTTCCATATAGGTTACAAACAGATACACGTATATGCACAAAAGAAACAAACTTTGGGAATTATCATGAATTTTCTGGCAAATGTTGCCTCTCTTCTCATCATTTTGTTTTGTTTAATTTTTACTCATGCATTCGTTCATGTATTTACTGAAAGGCAGAAGTTACGAAAAGGTGGGGCTGGGTAAACAAAACTGGATGGGATGAAAGAGTACAGCCTGTGAAAGTGGGCATTGTACACGAGGTAACGTTAGTGAGGTAAAAGTTTAAATCAAAGTGTTCGCTCAGAAGAAGGTAAAGAACAGGAAGAACACGATAGTAAGAATATATTGCTCTCGGGTACCTATTTCAGCATGTAATAATATATCTGTACTGTACACTCCGATTTTATTGCTGATTGAGACACGAGCCTCTGTTCTCATATGTTCCATTTATGTCTATACAGAGACAGGATTCACCCCAATGTAATGATGTTTCTTCTGCCACTTTGGTATCTTCTCAACATGGCACCAGTAGAATGTGTCCTGCTTGTGTGGCAAAGTGATACTCTGGCTCACCCGCCACACCTGCGCATCCTCTGGCACCCTCTTCTGGTAGAATGGCATCAACACAAAGGCGAACCTGATCGAAATAAAGGCTTATGAGGGTAAACAGAGGCAGGCAGGGTACACAGGCCTAAAGACAAGGTAAAATTTACAAAACATACATTATAACATAATACGAAGAAAGTTGACAAAAATATGTGCACCAAGCAACAATTATTAGTGTCGGAGACTCATGGCAGCAAAGCATATAAACCGGGAAGACAATCAATTGTATACTATTATAGGTAGGCAAATTATGTGGCCTCTTTGGACCAGTCCAGGCGGATCTAAACTATGGGGGCCTCTCTAGATGCTTGTGAGAATGGACTGAGACCAGTCCTCTCCTAAATGCTGCTCCTCTTGCATGAGAGAATCGAGTGAGAGCAACAAGGAAGCAGTTAATTGAGTTAGGTAAATAGATTAATAAAAGATTATATGTCAGGTGAATTTTTAATGTCAGAGTAATTAATGCGCAATTGCTTCTGCTTCATATAAGAGATGTGATAACTCAGTAGTCCGTTCACCATCATTCATAATACAGGGATTCTTACCACACGCTGTTAGTGCAAGATAGAAATATAATTACCTTAAACCAATATTACAGTTCTCATCCTTGAGGAATTATCACTGGAGAATACTTGCTTCTGCCGTTTTTACTTTTTGTATTCCTTTGAGATTTAAAAAAAAAAATTGTTTTTCTCCAGATAAGACTTTTCCTTTAGTTTAGGCATAAATGAATGGCTTTATTTTAGGTCTTAGTGATTATTAATTTCATCAAGAATCTGCATTAATTACCTTCCCACATTAGTACTGGCTGCCAGTTATGTGAAATTCATTTTTTTAAACATTTAACTTTTGGGTACATTGGCAGTCTTTGTGTTATCAGCTCTTTACCCCCGACCAAAAACTGCACTTTTTGTTTGGTGCTAATGTGCAGTTTTGTGTACAAGCAGCAGTCGAAAATAATACAGCTTGTCAGTTCAGCCCAGGAGACGGAACGAGTAGTCCAGTTTGGACAGGTTGAATTGCTTCGCCAGAACTCTCATGAAACTGGCCCAGTCAGCCTGGACTGGTCGTGAAAATGCGCTATACTTTATTTACTCTAACTTGGCCCAAATTTTTGTCCTTCTGCAGCTAATTTCACATGGCTCAGTGGTAGAAAAATCCCATGATATGGTTCAGGATTCCTTCCATACCATATTTCTGTGACTGGCATCATATTCCATTGCTAATGTATTCTTACAGTTCAGCACTCATTTTGGAGATACGGAAAGTTTTGGTCAAGATAGTATAACTTGAGCATAGTTGTTGGCCAAATGACAAACACATGACATCAGTGACGTACTTGTTTCCCCGACGAGGACCGTGGTAGGAAGGGTGTTCGTCACTGGGGTCGCTGTCTCCCCATGCATACAGCAGCCGCACAGTCTCATTCTGTCAGAGAGTTTAGCACACAGCTTTTAATTCCATCAGTCCAGTTATATTTTTTTTCGGTTTTTATTCTTGCTGGATTATTTTATTCAGATTAGGAGGAACTTTTCCAAGTAGATGTGTTATACATTGACGTCGTTAAATCTTTCACTACAAGTGGCCTCTTCTAAACTCAACAAAAAATCGTCTGGTGATAGGAATTAACAAAATTAAGAACCATTAAACAACTTACATAAAACTGTATGCCCCTACTCAGAGTGAAATTCCTCACCCATAGGCAACTCAGAAACACAACTAGAAAGGTCAAACAGCGTCACACGAGCAGGTTTTCTGGCATTTTTTTGTTCTAGCAACATTATCCTGGCATCATCTCTTGTTAACTTCTAAAAGAATATTTTAAAACAAACTTTCACAGCCACAAGCAACCTCTGAAAAGTTAGCACCATCATCGAGTTACCTGATATAATCTGCCACAAAACTGCTGGTGTGGCGCCTTCTTAACTCTATAGGTAACACACGTTCAGTATATAGCGCCACACCTCAACTATACAATATAATTTCACACTGTCCAACATTCACACAACACAGACAGCAACACAACATGTCAAGTGTGCTCGACCTATACTGATGTTCGCCAAGGTAAATCGGTCTGATATCTTCTTACCATGAGGCTACTCAATCTCTTCCTACAACTGCAATTACACACTGACCGTAAGGACGTAGTCGTGCGGGTCGCAGGTGTTGATGTCCCTGGCCACAACAAGGACAGTGTGCGTGTCGTTCTCGCGTGCGTGCAGCGGCCGCCAGTCAGCGTGGTCATCGATGGGCGGTGTGAGTTCACCCACTCCGTGGCGGTCCTGCAGGAACAGCCGTCCATCCTTCACCCAGGCTGTGATCATGTCCCCGCCAGTCATCCCGCCATTAGACGAGAACCCGAACCCCAGCCAGCCAGTGGTGCGAGCATGGATCTCCCACACCACCTCCTGCATCAGAACATTGGTACTTAGGAATACCAAAGAAGCATGACATTGAGACAGCAACACTGTCAGGGAAATAATAACACACCAGCCATCCTGACATAGGCCGCAAACACAAACCCTAGCTAGCCATGGGTATCAGCATGGATCTCCCACATCACCTTCTGCATTGGAACACTGGTACTTAGGAATACCAAAAGAAGTAGAATACTGAAACAGCAACATTGTCAGGGAAAATGTCACACACCAGCCATTCCTACACCTAACACATGCCGGAAACACAAACTCTACTTAGCCAAAGGTGCGAGCATGGATCTCCCACACCACCTCCCGTCGGAGACAGACACTTAGCAATAAAAAAAGAAAAAAAAATTGACAGCAACATTGTCAGGGAAAACCTAACACACCAGTCATTATGCCATTCCACGGGAATATGAATCCCAGCCAGCCACAGGTGCGGGCATGTATCCCCCACCATATACCTCCTGCAGAGAAACATGGACACAGAAAACACTGGTTTGTCTACCTTAACCATTCGACTCTTGGGATAAACAAAATTGTTTGCTGTTGTCTGTTTGTAACCTTTTTGTATATATTATAATATGTAAATATAGTATGTAAGTAGTTGTAAGTAGGATCCAAGTAGGGCATCAATGCCCAGTGTTATGTCTATGATGAGCAGATTATTGTGTCTACCTTGAGTGATTCAAGCCTCTGTGATCAGGACCACCGCCCTAGCCGGATGAGAGCCGGTGATCAGTAGCTGTCTGTACTGGTCTGGGGATGGACACGGAGTTTGTCTGGTATCGCTATATATTGATTCAAGACGGTGTTTAATATATTGTCAGAAAACTACTACAAGACTTTGCCTTCACCTGCAAGTGGCGTAAAGGGGGGCATTGACAGCATTAACATTTGGTGGAAAGCGAGTGGGATAATATTGATTCACGTCTTTTGTGGGCTGGCTTAGCTGTGTCTGTCTTCCCATCCTGCTGTCATTGCTGTTCTTCCCACGACGACACATAGTCTATTTCCGCCCTAGCCTCCAGCCCTGTTTGCAATCTTGGTGTGGAATCGTTCTGACAGTTTTGATGTAATTTTGGAAATTTCCTCCACATCAACACCCCACCTATCACCATGCCACTACAGCCAGTGAGCCACGTAAGGCTCCTGTTCCTATCAACCTACAACCTGCCTGCCTGTGTTCCTGTCCGGCCTGCTGTAACGGTTAGTTTCATCCCCCACAAACTCCACCCCAGACCCCACTCCAGGAAGCAGCCCCCAGCCGCCGCCCGACGCCGTTACATCATCGTTTTCCCCACCCACCACACACACCGACGTCACCCAGAAAGTGTGGCCAGTCACACCAAGCTAAGTCACAGTCTCCTGCTCCTATCAACTTCTCGTTCCGCCCAGTGGAGAGCCGCCATCCAGTGACGTCACGGACACTTCCACCCAATCACGAGGAGACGAGAGCCTCACTTTTTCTCCAGCCTTGGGACTGACCGCATCTCACTTGAAGTATTTCCTACCTGCATTTTCATGCAATTCCTCATTCCATCACATTGATTAATCCCTTTCTACAGAGAAGCCAAGCTGTCTCTATAGACTGTGATATTTTCACCATTTACTTTCATCCATTCATTGCATTTTCGTCCCTCATTTTTCATTCAGTTAGAATTTTTCGTTCACTCACTCCTACTTCATCCCATTTTCTCCCACTCATACTCAGCTCTAAATAAAGCATTCATTTTCACTCATATTCATTGTATATAAATCATTTCTTCACAGATTACAAATATTTCTGTTTAATTATTCTCATTTATTCATCCATTTGTTCATTTAGTTTCATTTGCTTACTTCCTACTCTGTTAATGTCCTTTTTTAAAAGGGTAGATCTCTCACCTATTGAACCTGACGGTAACACAGATAACGCTGTATGTAGTGATAATGTAAATCTTCGAAGTGGCACATCTTGTACCAAACCAACCGTAAGTTCCCTACCTGTTTCTACTACACATGTTACTCCTACCCTAAATCCAGATATATTAACTCCAGATACTCTATCATCTTCTCCAACTGATTCTCCTGAAACCACTCAGTCTTCTCCACAGTCTTTATCCTTTCCTACTACTACTCATACACACACCACTACCGCCATGACACTTCCTTCCCACACACTGTCTCAGTTCACTACCGTGCCTCTTCCTCACCTTCGCGGTCTCACCCTCTGCTTACGATGGCAACTCAAAACCCTCCACCTCCCCAATCCATATATTTGGATGATGTGAATAGACCCAAATTTACAGGATAGGATAGTACTGTTTCGATTTACGATTTCCTCAGAGAGGTCGAAAACGACATTCATAATCGCCAGATCGTAACTGAACCCTTCAAAGTTTCATATCTTCTCAGTCGACTCCATCATGGCAGATCATTAATAGGAGTCACTATTCGTGCGGGGCACTTCGAAGATTGCCAAACGTTTGACGCGTTTCGCCAATGGCTTATTCAATATTGTTGCCAATTTTCCAATTCTGCATCCCTTATAGGATTGACTAATCTCCTCAAGCAAATGCAGGAGGACATGAAGGTACCTCCCCAACATGCAAAAGTAATTGAGGCAGCCGCTACTATGAAGGTGACGAGTTCAGAGTTGCGCCAATTATTCCGTGGTACTCGATGGGTAACACAACACCACGGGGAGATCATGATTACATTAAATAATTTTGCAGACTTGTTCGGTTACTTTAGATTTCTCAACTGGGTTTCAGACTCCCAAAAACAAATAGCACTACAAGTTGGCTTTAACCCAGGAGACAAAATAATGGATATTAGTAAGACAATCGTTGAAAGGTCAGGAACAGACTTCACTCGCCAGGTCAATTCTTACAGTTCACCCTCTCCCTCTGCAGGCGGTACTGCGAGAGTACTACACACCAGCATCACTTCATCTGATTCCTATCGTTCACGGCCAACTATAAGAACCAAACCAAGTAATCGGTCTCACACACACTATTGTTCACCTTCTAGTGGTGGTGACAATTCAACTCTGCGACGAAGCATACATTTCTCAATTGTGTGCTGGCACTGCGGTAATGTAGGTCATTGAGAGTCTAGCTGTGCACGCAAAGAAAGACGTTTTCGCTCACGGGAACGCCTGCGCGCACCTTAGCGGTCCCAACGTCTAACTTGCAAGTACCATAAGAAGAGCACAACTCACTCCACGGACGAGTGTCGTTACCTTAAGAGCCGTCAGTCGGGGGAAGACGAGCGCTCAGATTGGAGAAATGTAATGAAACAGCGGAAGATCCGCCAGTGTCTGAAAATCAACTCCCCATTCTTCAGGTAGGATCTATAACATCTTCAGACTTAGTCATTTTAGGATGGAGCGAAGGGGTACAAAGCTCTTTCTTTATGGACAGCGGATCTATGGTAAATCCAATCTCAGATACCTCTTTAAACAACATCAGGAAAATAACTAAAAGAGTTGGGCTCCTTGAACCACCTGACATTTGCCTATGCGGTGTGGATGGCTCAGAATTTCAGATCAAAGGAAAGATCACACTAGAAGTACAACTTGATAAAGCCTTAAGACCTTTTGACGTAGAGTTTCATGTCACTAATGATCTTAAGTATCCAGCGGACACTCTCATTGGCCTTTCGACAATGGCCCAAGAAGCCATTGCTCTCCTCCCTGCTTCTCGTTGTGTACATGTCAATGGTTTCCCAATATCTAGTATGGAATATCCACGTCCGGTATTCTCAAACCGACTCAGTTATTAAGTCTCACATGATTCCAACAGTAGTCAAGAGTAACCAAATACACACTCCGTTACCTGAACAGCCAGGTACACTACCATCTAGTACTACATCCTCTGAGCATTCAATTATAGATCGTATCAACCCCTCTGACAGTGGCACACTCGCCGACTCAGACACGTCTCATTTAACTACCTCAGATAGTGTGATTGATGTTTTATAACACGCAGAGATAAGACGTGCAGTAACAAATCAGTGCACAATTTTGTTGCCGCACAAGTTTACCAAAGTCTCTGTTCGTGTTGTGGGTGCGAAAGCAGGAGTGGATGTACTAACCTTAACTGAGACGTGTTGTATGAATGACTTAGCTTATGAGTCGGCGTTGTGTACGGTGCTGGAGGATGGTTTATGCTACTTGTACATTGCAAACACAACAAACGCCGCTTACACCTTATGAACAGGAACACAGATTGGCGATTTCTTGGTATACCCAGTGGCCACACGTGTGTGCCAGGATTTCCCATACCCTGTTGCTGATGTGTGCCCAGTTACTCAGTCCACCAATATTCCATCTAATCTTGAATCTTATGTGAAACAAAGTGATTTCCCAGAACACCGACATCAATTATTTAATCTCTTGTGAGACTATTGCGAAGTAGTAGCTCTACCCCGGTTAGAATATGGGCAAGACAAATTTGGAAACATGGAATATGGGTGTAGCAGAGAGGAAAAGTTTGAATGTAATGGAGATGAGGTGTCTGAGGAGTATGTGTGGAGTGACGCGTATGGATCGGGTGCGAAATGATGAAGTGTGAAGGAGAACTGGAGTTGTTCGGGAGATGGCTGGTAGAGTTGAGCAGAGGGTGTTGCGATGGTTTGGGCATATGGAGAGAATGGATAATGAGCAACTGGTGAAAAAGATAACTAGATCTGATGTGAGAGGTGTAAGGCTGAGAGGAAGACCACGAATAGGATGGATGGACAGTGTGAAGAGAGCGCTGGATGCGAGAGGGATGTCTGTTGAGCAAGGAAGAGTGGCTGTGCATGACAGAAATAAATGGAGAGAAATTGTGAATGAATAAGTGATGACGCAGCCCTGAGGGGATATTCCCCCGCATTTGGTCTGATCAGCTAGTCAGGTCAGGTGCGGATAAGGGGATGGGTCTGTTATGATGTGGCAGGGGTAAACCAGTTCTGCTGTCGGGCCCTGCTGTGGATGTCACTGATTGCATTGCGCAGTTGACCCTTGTGTGGTGTGGTGCGGTGAGGATCTGTCCGTTCTCCCCTTTGGGGCTAAGATGCGAACGAATGTATTTGAATGGATGAGTAAATGGAGAGTGTGTCGTCCTATCTCGGCTACCTCCCTTTCCTTGGGGGAAGCAGCCTAGGTATATAGAAAGATAGATAGATAATATTACATTACAGCCAGGTGCTCAGCCAGTATATAAACCTGCCTACCGTTTACCACATAGCCAACGTCAACAAGCCGATCGTCTTATTCAGGACATGTTGGATAATGAGGTCATTGAACACTCTGATAGCCCGTGGAACAGCCCACTATTTCTGATTCCAAAGAAAGGTGGGAAGTTACGACCAGTCATAGATTACAGACGCGTGAATGTACTGACTGTCCCGGACAGATTTCCAATTCCTGTACTCACTAATTTACTGGAATCCTTAGGCGAAAACAATTGTGTTTTTTTCCTCCCTAGATCTTTTAAGTGGATATTGGCAGGTCGAAATGGAAGAATCATCTCGTCCTATCACTGCCTTCAGTACTCCATCCGGTCATCACCAATTCCGTAGACTTCCATTCGGTTTGAGAAATGCACCTTCATTGTTCATGCAACTAATTCATACAGTTTTTGCCGGCATGATAGGTCACTCAGTTTTCGCTTATCTAGATGATGTCATAATCGCTAGTCACTCGGTGGAGGAACACTTTGAAAAATTGGCCGAAGTGTTCACTAGACTCAAACAAGCTGGACTTAAAAGCAAACTATCAAAGTGTGACTTTTTACGTAAGAACTCCAGTTCTTAGGACATGTTGTTGACGCTCACGGAATTCACACATCAGATGACAAGGTTAGAGCCGTGACAAATTTCCCAACTCCAACCAACACTGACGCTGTATGCAGTTTCCTTGGTCTCAGTGGGTATTATAGAAGGTTCATTAAAGGGTATGCCCAGATAGCTGCACCGTTAACAAAATTGCTAAAGAAGGATGCGTCTTTTGTGTGGGCTGATGAACATTCAACCACATTCACAACACTGAAAACTGCTCTAGCACAATCACCAGTTTTGGGATTCCCTGATTATTCTAAACCATTTCTTCTCTGTACTGATGCTTCCGGAGTAGGCCTAGGTGCCGTTCTCATCCAGTATGACTCCGAAGGAAAGAAACGCATCATTGCCTATGCTAGCCTTGTGCTAAACTCTGCAGAAAAGAATTACAGTGTAACTCACTGGGAAGCCCTTGCCGTGGTCTGGTCCCTAAAACATTTCCTTGACATCATCTACGGATATCCTGTTCACATCCAAACAGACCATCTTCCCTTATGTGACTTGTTTCGGGGACGTAACCTTACCGGTTGACTTGCACGTTGGGCAGTCACTGTGACTGACTATAATCCGACATTTGAATACGTTCCTGGAAAATCCAATGTCATAGCCGATGCCCTCTCGTGGCATGTTGCCACAGTCTCAACTGGTTGCGACATAAACTTGCCGTTCAATTATGATACACTACATAGTTTCCAGCGCGAGGACCCTGTATGGTCACAGGTCATATATTTCCTAGAGTCAGGCGATGATTCTTCTCTGCCAAAGTTACTAGTCCCTGTATCTGATTTCTTCCTCAACAATGAATAGCTCTATAAAAACTCAGTACTGAAAGGTAATAACGTACCTCATCGCGAAGTTAAGCAACTAGTCATTCCAACAGACTTAATTCCTGCTGCCCTCCATTTAATCCACGACACCCCTCATGCATCACACCCTGGCAAAGACAGAAGCTTACGGCAAGCACGTCTGTCATATTATTGGCCCACTATGCGAAAGGATATAGCAGCGCACTGCGATGCATGTTTATCATGTGCCCGTCACAAGGGGACAACCTGTCAACCTGCTCCTATATTGCAGTACCCAGTCAAAACCTTGGCAAACTGTCTCTCTCGATCTTCTGAAGCAGCCTCGTACAGAATCTGGCTTCGTTTATCTGTTAGTGGCAGTCGATCATTTCTCTAGATTTGTTATCTTATTTCCGTTGCGTGAAAAGTCTGCTAACGCAGTAGCACATGCCTTTATTAAATCAGTAATTTGCCCTTTCACAACATCAGAAGTAATTTTAACTGATAACGGGTCAGAGTTCAATAATTCAGTACTGGAAGAAATTTGTCTTCGATACGGAATTAAGAAATGCAATATAGTGGCCCATCATCCAGCCTCGAATGGTCTAGTAGAACGCCAGAATAGAAAGATATTGGAGAGTCCGCGTCACATAGTAGGAGATCAGACTTCCATCTGGGATGAATGGATTCCACAGGTAGCTGCTTCAATTAATTCATCCATCAATAAGTCAATTGGAGAAACACCATTCTTCATCATATATGGTTTTGACAAAAGACTACCTTATTCACTGTCGCAATCCAAACCTGATCCGATCTACGACTACGATAACTATGTGCGAGTAAACCTGTCCAATTTCCAGAAAATTCATAAATATGTTCAGGATAATCTGGCCCTTACAAATGAGATGGTACGTAACCAACATGCCGCTGCCACAGATGTTGCCATCCAAGTAGGTGACTTAGTTTTTGCCCTAGATCATGACAGAGAATCAAAACTAGACAGTAAATTCTTGGGTCCCTTACGTGTCATATCTCGTAAAGGTAATAAATTCGAATTAAGAGATCTGCACAAGGCAGAGACGACGTGGGTGCATGCAGATCATCTCAAACGTGCATCAAAACGCAAAGTCTTGGAGGAACCACTAAGAGAGACCACACCCCCACAACAAACTCCTACTCAGCCTTGTTCCTCTTCTCTAAACCTTCCTTCTGACACTACTATTCAGCCTTCCCCTACTGTTAATGACTATCGTGCCAAGTTGCGTTCTGCCACTAAGTCTCATGCATAACGTTATCATCTCATACTGTCGTTAACATATGTCTCAACATCACCTCTAAGATCACCTCATTTTATAGGAAAGATGCTGTGGGTCTACATGCTGACAGTACTGACTCTGGTTGGGTCTGGATCGGGTGAGGACGATGGTGCCGTACGGCCTGGGGCCTTGGTTGGCGCAGGAGGCGAGGTAATGGTGGTTAAGTAGTCTCATTGTGCTACGACCTAGAGCCGCTGGCCGCCGTGGCCATCGCCCTGCCTGACCTTGCACGTCAGCTAGACGACCTGCAGGGACTCTTGTCAGAAATTAAAAATCGACATCCCATTGACACATTATTGTACACACTCTACCTACCCATCTGCTGGAAATTAGATTATATTCGTTATCAGTTCAACCATCTTCAAGATTCCTTCCCTCACGAAACGCCTGTGGGTCGCTCACGAGTGAAACGTGGACTTTTTGACCTTGGAGGAGAAATCCTCAGTGGATTATTTGGTGTAGCGACTAACCGTGAACTTTCTGGTTTCAAAAGGGACTTTTGAACTCCCAAGTTTCTAGCGTAATTCGTATTTTAGTCAATGCTGTTGATAGTCGTGTGACCCTAGATTTAGTATCTCTCTCTGACCTTCGTTCTACACTGGAATTGGCTCACTGAACATTCGGCTTGTCTCCTATGGTTTCATTTTCCTCTTTAGAACACTATTACCCAATCCTAGAGGCCACATTCCTTACTAAAGACATAATTGTTCATATTCCTCTTCGTTCTTCCATCATACTCGATCTCTTTCACATCACTCCTTTTCCCTTCTGGTACAATAACTCCTTGGTACAAGCCTCTGTCTCTTCAGAGTACTTTCTTCTCTCCCATGATCATCTCTATATTGTCTTCCTCTCCTCAAGTGACCTCGGTAGATGTGCCCTTCTCACACCCAACTCTAGTGTTTGTGCTGCGTACCTCCTAACAATTTTTCCTGGCAGCGTTGCTCCTTGCGAATCTGCCTTAGTTCGTAACTTCTCAGTACAACCTGTCTGTACCTTAGTTCCGGCTCCCAAAGGCCAGGTACACCATGCTCGTCTAAATTACATCCGCTCTTCCTTCTTTAGTGTCTCAACTCCTGTCAGTCTTATTTGTCCAGGGACCCCTGTCCGTTCACTATCCGCAATTGGCTTATATAAGGCCCCTGATTACTGTACAGTAAAGTCTGAGTCTATAATAGCCCATGCCACACATTATCACTTCACACTTCGCTCCCACAAGTATGACATCTTCAAACCTATTAATACTACCTTTCATCTACCAACAGACAATCTTTCTATCACGTCAGAGAACCTATGTATGTTGACCTATCTAAACAAGTCTGATTTTATTATGAACCAGTTCTCTTCAGCTTTTAACCGCTCCTGGTCACATCCAGTCTTTTTATTTCCTCCTGTTGTCTTATGTTTTCTAGGTTTTATTGCAATTGTTTGTATCCTGTATTGTTGTCTCAAGCGAATGGACAAAAGGTTGCAGGTTGCATGAGATCCGTGTAGCAACAAGGTTAGTGTGACAACCAAAAGACCTGGAAAATGGTAATCCTGAGTAAAACTCATTTTGTGATTACATATATATATTTGTAAATTGACCAAACCTATATGGTTATGCTATTTTTCCAACATGGCCATGTAATGTAAATATATTAATCGTTTCTTACATCTAGCTTTGTGAATTATGTAGTAATATCTCATTTATTATTATACTCCCATGTAGTCCCGGTTGACTGTATACTCAGACCACTTGCATTTTGCCATATTATGATTTACTGTCTCACCACTATGTCAGGAGACACTTTTTGAGGAGGGGGAAAATTGTTTGTAACCTTTTTGTAGAAGTATGTAAGTAGTAGTTGTAAGTAGCACCCAAGTAGGGCGTCAACGCCCAGTGTTATGTCTATGATGAGTGGATTATTGTGTCTACCTTGAGTGATTCATGCCTCTGTGATCGGGACCACCACCCTAGCCGGAGGAGAGCCGGCGATCAGTAGCTGTCCGTACGGTTCTGGGGATGGACATGGAGTTTGTCTGGTATCGCTGTATATTGATTCAAGACGGTGTTTAATATATTGTCAGAAAACTATTACAAGACTTTGCCTTCACCTGCAAGTGTCGTAAAGGGGGGCATTGACAGCTTTAACATGTCCTAATTTGATTCCTTGGCGTACCAAGAGTGGAGAAAGAGTCATTCGAGATGGTTTTTTAATCATTTGCTAGGCTCTCCCAGTTGAGCAAAATCTTCTGTTGTTAGGCTGAAAAAAAGAAGTGTAAGTGCCACAGCTGCAGTAGGTATGCACAGTACGCGAGCTCACAGTACACGAATCTCATTGTACGTGAGGACCTATTTTTTTTATCGAATTTTAGTGTATTTTTTAATAGTACACGAACTGAACTCATAATACTCGTAAGAGAGATGGCAGTGAAGAGTGGCCCAAATCCGGGGATGAGAGCAGGAGGACTGAGAGCAGGAGACTGCAGCAGAACAGCTGGCACTACCAGTCATGGAGAGTGGAGACGTCGATAGTTGAGATCAGCAAACCGTCATCACCTGTTACCTGCGGCCTCAAGAATGTGAGGAATCAATCCTTTCAATATCAGAAGAGCCATTTCCTGGGGAGGATCAAGAGGATGATGCAATGTCTGAGGTGTCAGAAACAGACTTTGAAGGGTTCATGAACGAAGTGAGTGCATTAGCTAGTGAAAGTGTCGAAAGGGCTGGTGACGAGACTGGTGAGGAAGGTGGTGTGATGGGTGGTGTGGTGGGCAGTGCAGGAGGTGCACGCTAGGTGCCTCACCCTGTCTCGGATCCCCTTCTTACGTCCATCAAGCCTGTTATCCTCTTGGGTTAAGGTGAGCAGCCATATTCTTGTTGGTTTAGTTAAGCCATATCCTTGTTGATTAAGTAATGCCATAATCTTGTTGGTTTACTTTATCTTAGATTATATGTTTTAGTTCCCTGTACAGTAAAATACCTAGGTCTGAAAGGAGTCTCAAGGGTTACTGATGAAGGGGGGTGCTGCCCATATGTAATTTTTCCCATAAGTTTATGTATTCACAGTACACATATTCCTAGCAATCAATCTCCTCCACCGCCCATAAACTCGCGTACTGTGCATACCTACTGTACAAGGAAAGCATTAAATTGTAAGCAAGCCCCTTCACGGTCACTTATGGAATACTTCAAATTGTTTAGGCTAATGTGATTAGCACGAACCCCACATTACAGAGTGTAGTCAGTAACGTTACAGAAAGTTCAAACATGTTCTTTCATCACATGCTGCAAAAATTACTAAAAAAAAAAAAAAAAAATGAGAGCTTCTCGGCAGGTTTACCTTCATAGTTCTGATATTGTGGTTTTGAGACTTAGTCTTTGTTGTTACTCAGTCCCGGCCCGTCTGTTTGAACAGACCCATTGACCGAAGATATGCAACTTGTCCCTATGGGGCTGTCCCTTAGGTTTCCTACACAGTTGATGTTGTGTCTACGTCCTAGGGTGGCATGTGCTGTACAGTGCTCCATTATGTGTAGCATGTTGTTTGTGCCTATTCTACAAACAGGGCATGTGTCATCTGTGATTCCACCCAACCATTATCTAATCTGGTAGCTGAGGAAGGCTGGATGATGTCCTGATCTAAGCCTACCTATGTGGAATTGGTCTTATCTGTTGAAGGACACGTCCGACAGATGGATGTCAGGAGAGAAGGGGCTTGTAATATGGCGGTCTGATCAAGGTGCTGTATTACCTTGCACATGAAATGAGCATGCTAGTGTTGGAATATCTGAAGGTAGGATACTGTTGTAGAGGGTTTGATAATATTTGTGAGGTGATTGTCTTATGTACACGGGTGCGTTGCGTGTCTCTGTCATATGATGACAGTGATGTTGTTTACTGGTACAAGCCACTACTTAGAACTGTGTGACTCTCATGTCAAGGTAATCTCTGACAGGCAGGGTTTTAGTGTCAGAGTGTAAGTGAGCTGCGGCAGTGGTTTTGGTGCATCCATTGCTGATGAGTAGGACGTTGTTCTGCATGGTTTGCAATGAGTTCCAATGAGCATTAGATAGGATGAGAGCCCATACGTAGGAGGATATATGGCATCGCGAACCTAACGTATTTTTTTTTAATGCTAGGAAGAAGGAACCAAAGGCCACGAGACTGCAAACTGTTCCCTCCAAGAGAAAAACAAAATACAAGAGAGTGCCAAATTCAAGTCCGATCATTTCAAGATGTCTGGATACACTGCATTTGAAAGATGGAGATCATAGCCAGCAAGAAATACAGACAAAGAGAGACAGATCCAGAGTTGATCTGTTGCATAAATGAAGGACTGGGAGTAACGGTTAACTCTTGTATCAAAGAGCTGGACCGAAAAGGGATGAGAGTTTGCTGCTAGACAGGTGCTATGCACCAGTCGTAGAGGTGGAGGGATGCAAGCAGACAGTTCAGAGGAGCAGTGACCATTGAAGTAGTGATAGAAAAGAGATAAAGATGCAACAGTGCGGCAAATGACAGAGGTTGAAGGAAGCAAACAAGAGGAGGAGAGTTAATGAGATGAAAAGCTTGTGACTCCACCAGATTGAGAAGAGCTATATGTGGGGAGCCTCCCCACACATGAGAGTTGTACTCTACACAGGGGCGGATAAAACCCATGTATAAAGTCAACAACAGTGCAGGGGTAAAGAAGGAAGGGAGTCGGTTTAGCACACCTAATCTCTTGAAAGCAGATTTTACATGAGATGTAATATGATCTTTCCAAGATAAGCCCCGAGTGGATGAAACCCCAAGCATGTTCAAGGGTGATGCATGATTAAGCTGAATATTATTAAACATTAGTGGGTACACCAGTGGAAGATTTGTCGGGTTGATAGGTGTAAGAACTGAGTCTTTGATGCATTAAGAACAAGAAGATTACTTTTACCCTAGTCAGAGATACGAGCCAAGTCAGATATTAGGTGTGGCTAGCTTCATCCCTTGTTTGTTGAAGTAACTACTGAGATGGACGTTGCAGGAACCGAATGGAAATGTGAAGGGTGGAGTCATCAGCGTACAGTTGCGAGCAGATGACTCGAGGCCACCTAGTCCACCAAGATGTTGGTGTTTTATCTGGCAACGGTGGTAGCTGTGTCCTTGACCGAGATTCAGTCTGCTGTCCAGGCGAAACAAACCCAGTGATAATTTGTCAATGTGCAGTTCTAACTGGTCTCCAATCAATATCATGCAAGTAAATGTATAATACTGATAATGATTAACGTGTCAGACACGTGGTAGATATATTTATAACCATAGTATTACAACACAGGCATCCAAATTGTGGTGCGTTCATTCATGTGAGACGGTATCCCGAGCGTGCAGCTCCATCATCACCTTGGTTTGTGACGTAGGCACCACATGACGTCACGTATGGGGGGGTGAAGCTAGTTGATCCGTTCATGATGATAAACATTTATAGACAGTAATTGTTCGACTTTATCACTCAAATATTAAAGAAACATTGATAAACATTTATAGAGGGTAATCGTTTGACTTTATCACTTGAATATTAAAGAAACATTGGTTTTCTCTGTCAAAACAAACCTATTATAACCTTTAATCTCATATACGTTAAATACTGCAGCCAACCACTTGCCCCTTCACCCCCTCCTATCACACGTCCCACCTCGTCCCGCCCTTCCTCACCCACCACCCTCCATATAACTCACCCTCCCCTCCCCTTGTTCCACCTACTGTGATGTGAACCTTTAACTGTCGACGAAAGTGAGGTTAACGGTGAGGGATGACTGGCATGATGGTGTTTTTTGTGATAATGCTAGGTTGCGGGGAAACCGATAACCCTACAGCATATCTCTTGAAAACTGGTAAAGGTTGTTTGGTTCATGACAATAGTTGAACAAAATAAATCACTACCGATAACCTTGTGTCTCACATGAATGAACACACCACAATTTGGATGCCTGTGTTGTAATACTATGGTTATAAATATATCTACCACGTGTCTGACACGTTAATCATTATCAGTATTATACGTTTACTTGCATGATATTGATTGGAGACCAGTTAGAACTGCACACTGACAAATTATCACTGGGTTTGTTTCGCCCAGACAGCAGACTGAATCTCGGTCAAGGACACAGCTACCACCATTGCCAGATAAAACACCAACATCTTGGTGGACTAGGTGGCCTCGAGTCATCTGCTCTCAACTGTACATGGGCGTCATCCGCGGGGGGGACGGATGGGACATATCCCCCCTACTTTTCATTCAGGGGGGACAACATATTGATTGTCCCCCCCACTTTTTTCATTAAGTTTTATATACTAGACACTGGAATGAAGTAACTGATATTTACAGTACTAGAGATCAAGGATGACTAGACTAGCTTAATTAATGTATTTGGGATATATTTTGCATAAACATATTCAAAGCCACTTAGAGTCCACTTAAGCCTTGTACACACAAAGATACAAAGTCTAGAGACAGTCGAGCGACTAAGTATCTCGACTGTTGCGAGACAGTCCAGATACAGACGGGCGACAGTCCAGAGACACACTGGAGACAAGGCAACTTTGTCTCTGGATTGTCTAGAGACTGTTGAGAGACGGTCGCTAGACATTTCTGCAACTTTCTTGCTGGACTGTTGATAGACAGTTGAGAGACAGTCCAGTGACAAAGTATACATATATCTATGTCTGTATCTATCTGTCTATATATATATATATATATATATATATATATATATATATATATATATATATATATTTATATCTATATCTGTATCTATATATATAACTATCTCTCTCTCTATCTATCTATCCATCTATATATATACACATCTATCTGTATGTATGTACTGTAATTGAATATTTGCATAACCAACAGTGGCACTAAAGCTAATAATTATGTCATGAGTGAACCATATACATACACATAGTTTTTCAACAATGTATGTAAAACATGTAAATATAACATAATTATCATTAGGACAGACCCATATACATACAGGATAAGCTTTCAACGACGATGTATTTTATGCAAAATTAGAGTGTATAGATATACTCTAAAATTTTTTAGTATAGAACCATATACATAAAATTATTCAATGTATGTACAACTGTTATGTATAAATAATGTAAAAATATGTGAATTCTGACGCCTTATAGCAGGGGGCATGCATCTGTAAATACGAACTTTAACCCCTTAATTGCGGGACGTCACTTTTGTGACGCTTGGGAGCAAGAGATCATACCGCGGGGGGTCACTTTTGTGATTCTGTGTTATTTTGAATTTGCCCGGGCTTTCAAGTGGTGGCTTGTATCATCTGTCAGTACCGCCAATGTCCAACACTAGTCAGCACTCCTAATCTCATCTGTACTCCCATCCATTGTTGACAATTTAGCCATTTCTCCCTGTTCTTGACTCCCCTCCCTACCTCCCCTCCATTACCCTCTCCTCTCGCCTGCCCAGCCGTGCTACGCTAAGTAAATCTTCCCTGGAATTTTCCACTGATTTCATCCATTGAAATAAGCCCTATGCCATATTCTTATACCAAATAATATATACAAAAAAGAAATAAGGTAAGTGAGAGTGCCATACACCTGGAATTGGCTAATTATCACCTGACAACACCTCACGTGCACTCGTTCGCTAATTTTCGCTGTTTATTTCCCCTTGAAATATGCCATATAATCTATTCTCGTAATAAAAATATATATAAGAAAGGAAGAGAGAAGCATTTACATTCACCTGGAACTACCTAATTATTGCAGGCCACCACACTGTATTCTACACCAAGTAAATCTTCCCTGGAATTATCTACTGATTTCATCCATTGAAATAAGCCCTATGCCCTATTCTTATACCAAATAATATATACATAAAAGAAATAAGGTAAGTGATAGTGCCATACACCTGGAATTGGCTAATTATTACCTGACAACAACTCACGTGCATTCGTTCGCTAATATTCTCTGTTTATTTCCCCTTGAAATATGCCGTGTAATCTATTCTCGTAACAAAAATATATATAAGGAGGGAAGGGAGAAGTCTAAGTGATATTTACATTCACCTGGAACTACCTAATTTATTATGTATTGTCTAGATTTCCTGCCAATCATTTCATAGCTATATATTAGCAGCTCTCACATGGCTGACGTTGGCAGTATTGCACTCTTCCTAGGCACTAGGCAGGCAGGCCATCAGTATCAGTTTACTGTCGTCTTTCAAGGAGAAAGTATGTCAGATTCGCGCCTGCTAAATTCCCCTGCTTTTTAGTCCCATGCAAAGGGCCTTGTGACCTCTATCCCCTACTAAACCTCGTGTGGGAAAGAGGTAAAGGGCTGACAAATGATAGAGAGGACTACGATCTTTCTGGTGAGTAAAACAGTGCAAGTGGAAATGTAAATAATGTTTAAATAATGTGTAAACAGCAAGTGAAAGCAATGAATGTAAATATAAGTGAACAGTGGCAAATAGTTTTATAAGTTATGGCATGTGACAGTGCCTAACACAGTGTAAATAAAATAGAAATGTAAATAATGTAAATAAAGTAGAGAATGTAAATAGAAATGTAAATGAGTAGTGTTATTAGAATATGAGTATATATACTAGGAGTAATGAAAGTGAAAGTTTCACTCTAGCATGTATGAATACTATGAGTTATGAGAGTGAAGGTGAAAGTGACACTGACTCTCAACGCTAGTATACAGGACGAGAAAGTGAATGCTACGTATTTTACTGAAAGAGAAATTGAATGCCTACAGTGACAATAAACTACTATTACTGAAGGAAACTCATGGATAAAGACTGTAGATATATATAAGTGTTATATAGTAATAGAAATATAAACTGTGAGTGTTTTTATGAATAATAAATGACAGAACACCAGCGGCGAACGATTGCAAGTGGGAAGGTCATATAAGCGATCATAATTTTCATTGCTTTCACAGTGATTTTTTTTTGGAGTATGGATTCCAAACTATATGAGAATCATAGAATAGTGTTTCTAGTGATAATATCAGGCGGTGGTAATCATATTACGGGTTGTCGGGAAGTGTAAAGTGGACCCAACTTCAGAGGTCTCCACAAGTCCTACGGTACTCGACGAAGGCTCAACAAACACCCCAGGAGAAAGCTGAAGGTATGTGCCACAAGCATATGTGATTTTAATATTCTAGGTCTAATAACTGATTTTTGGCAAATATTTTTAGAGAGTCTGTCGGAGCGCGAATATGCCCGCAGGAGCCGCAAGTCAAAGCAAAACAAGCCCACGGTTAAGGGGTTAAAAAAACAAGGAAAAAAACTCCGTCATCCGTTACCAATTCCCTTCGCACCGAGCAACTTGTATCTTGTCTCCCATATCTAGTGGGAGACAAGATACAACTGAAATCTTGTCTCTGGACTGTCGCGTGATGTCCAGCGACAGATTTAGGTTTTCCTGAGACAGTTGCGCAAGTCTAGTGACATTGTCGTGCGACTTTTGCTGGATAAAGTATCTTGGTGTGTACGTGACCCAGAGACCGTGTCTAGCATCTGTTGCGAGACACATTTAGATTTTTCTGAGATAGATGGGCGACAGTCCAGAGACCATGTTGCGCAACTTTGTATCTTGGTGTGTACAAGGCTTTAGAGTCTACCATTCACATTTATAATTTTCTGTAGAGCATGATGGCCCATCAGCTGAATCAGTGTTTAGCTACAAAGAGCACTGCATGAGCCTAAGTTCTTTATACTATTCATTGTTACATGTAGTTTAGGTAAGTTATATCATTATAAATGTCTAGTAATGCTATATAGAAATCTGTAGTGAACAGCTGTGGATTGTGATAGGCATACGAAAATATGGTGAAATGATTATCAAATGTATGGAAAAAAAATATATAGAGTGTGGTTGATGACAAACTAGGCATCAGCCAAGCCACACAGTGAGTTTTGTAACATCCATTATTCAGCATGAATGAGACATTAAGAATGCTGGATAAGCGTTTTTTCCTGGCAGCACAGAAGTTGCTCTTGTGTGCGCACAAGATACGGGCTACACTACTCTGAATAACGAAAGACAAAGTTAAAAATAAATAACAGGTGCTCCCTACTATGGGAAATATAATGACATGGGAAATCTCTCTCTCATATACCTCTCCACTCCATTCCTCCATCTCATCATACACATACATTTAATAATCCCTGGGCCGCTGTGCTCCTGATAGGGCGGAAAGGGATTGGGTGATGGACAGATGAATGCTAAATACTGACAAGTTGCAATCATGTTAATATTAAACAAGTGAGAACTAGTGTGCCACATGCAGGATTATACTGTACACTGGTAATGAAGTGTTTAGGAGCCTCGTAAGCATCTTTGTATCTATCTATAGCCAGACGCCATAATCCCGTAAGGCAACGGTTCTCACACTTTTCAGTGTGTGACCCTATTTGAATATTTCAAGACTTCGCGACCCACAGGGTAAAAATTCAAATATACACAGTGGAATTTAAACTTTTTTCTACAGAGAGAGAGAGAGAGAGAGAGAGAGAGAGAGAGAGAGTAACCGGTATATAGCCTATTATAATTATTATGAATATGCCAATAGTGTAATAAGGATAATTACAATTTCAGTAAGTAAATAAAATACACCGAGAACATTAGGCCTCTTCTATGTCCCTGCGACTCATCAAAATCCCTCTCGCGACCCACCTTTGGGTCGCGACCCATAGTTTGATAATCACTGCCCTAAGGGGTGGCTGTTTGAGTTATAGTCCTTTCACCGCAAGAAGTCCGTTCAGGGTGGGGCCCACCTGGTGAATCACCTCTAGCGATGCTGCCAAATCAACCGTAGTACATGCCTCTCTCTCTCTCTTATTTCCCATTTATGTGCTATTTGAAATTGTTTTTTATATTCTGTATATAGTAAAGGAAGCTATATAGTACATTGAGTATCACTTTTTAGAATTATAACAACGATTTGAATGAATTCTATGACAAGTGGCAGTGCTTTTTTCCCATGGTGCCACGCCGAGGTCGGCGAGGGACCCAGGGTCAGAGAGAGGATTAGGCCTACAGGGGAAACCTCTTAAAAATAAAACGCGCCTAGACTTTTACCTCATAGGTGGTGTGGAAAAAAGTTGAAAATAAATAAAAAATATATACAATATATATATATATATATATATATATATATATATATATATATATACAGAGAGAGAGAGAGAGAGAGAGAGAGAGAAACAGGTGTGATGGGGGTAGGTAGGGAGACAGAGTGATAATCCGATAATTGGTGGTCAAATTGGCAACGTTGCACTCGGAGAAAGTCCAACTTCTGCCACACCCTGAACGGACTTCTTGCTGCGAAAGGACCATAGTTGTTTCACGGGGAGGAGCACTAACCCTCCACCAACCTACTTGTTGACACGTAGGGAATACGTATGGTTTGGTTATATGGTTACCATCCAGCATTGTAAATGGTTTCTTGGCTTACGGGAAACCATTAGGCTTGTCACTCAATGTAAAGCCACCTGGAAAGGAAAGAGGAGTAATAAAAAGTGACAGGAAAGGTGAGAGAAATGGGAAGAGAAGGGGCAGACACAGAAAGAGAATGATAAAGGTGAAGGAATAGCATCTCATAATTCATCTGCAATTTAGTTCTGTGCCATAGTGCAAAATGACCAACAAGTCATTTAGTAAACAGTATATTATGGAGTAGACTAACTTCCCAGGCTTAGTTTCCATTGACTTATCTTCGTTACTTTTTCATTGCTGATTTTGTGAAGGGTCAGTGAAGAAGGGGAGCATTACAGGAGAAAATTGAGAGTATTTGTAACCAGACTGTGGTGAAGGAAGCACCATTACTCTGTTGAAGGAAGTACTATGTTAAAGGAACTACTATGTTGAAGGAAGTACTATGTTGAAGGAAGTGCTATGTTGAAGGAAGTACTGTGTTGAAGGAAGTACTATGTTGAAGGAATTATTATGTTGAAGGAAGCACTATGTTGAAGGAAGTGCTATGTTGAAGGAAGTACTATGTTGAAGGAAGTACTATGTTGAAGGAAGTACTATGTTGAAGGAAGTACTATGTTGAAGGAAGTTCTGTACTATGGTATGTTGTCTTAGTGATCTGTTGGTGCTGTACTGGTTTTGCTCTAACTTAGTCTAAGCTTGCCATCTCTCTATCTTGAATTCTGAGTTGTAACAATGGATTAACACTAAAATATGATGCTAATCACAAAGAAGTGCTGTGGAATGGATGCACAGTCATAGCAGTGTCTTCTATCATCTAGCTATGTGAAAGAAATTGCAAAAGAATGGAAATCCAGACCAAGTTAGTGTAAAAGAACTATAGTTGGGATGATGGTCATGTCTTGCATGCAGGTTTGAATCTCCAAGAGGTAACTGGAAGTTTTTGTATTGTAATGCTGTTAGGGATGTAGGCTTTAATTCAAGGAAGAAGGAACCCAAGGCCAGTCTGTTTTAGATTATGAAAGCCTTGGGTCCCCACACATCACAGGGGATAATATTCTTGATACAAGTACAGTATTTTAAAAAGTCATAATTTTGAGTTAGTAGAAAATTGCAAAGAAAATAGACAAATTTGTACATATACTATGTTCACTTTAACTAGGTGCAGAAATCCCGTCTCCATCTTAAATATATGTACTGAGCTTAATACTAGAATATGACGCTAGTCATAAAGAAGTGCTGTGGAATGCATTTTGACTCATGGTGTTCTATTATAAATTAAGAATCCTGGATTAGTCAGTAAAACAAGGAAAGCTGTTTGTTTTAATGATTCCCTTTCGTTAAAAGTCTGTATGTACTGCACCATGTGGTCTGCAGTGTCTAGTTTATAGCTAATTTATTAATGAAGCAAAATTGAACTACTCTTTGAGGATACTCCAGACAGCTTGTTTATGATATGAGATGAATTTTTTTCCTTAATGTCATGTATTCATTTTAATATAGCCTTAATATGCACCAAATATTGCTGTATGGGCTCGCTTATCTTGCCAAAATTAGCATCTCCTGTCCCCCCCACTTTTAGAGAACAGATGATGCCCATGTCTGCATATGAGTGGATAGGGTAGATGTACAGCTTAGAAGGTCATTGATGAATAAAAGGAAGAGAGTTGGTGATAGGACAGAGCCCTGAGGAACACCACTGTTGATAGATCTTGGAGAAGAATGATGGCCGTCTACAACAGCGGCTATAGAACGACCAGAAAGGAAGCTATAAAAGGGCAGTTTGGAAATTAAAGATTTATGCTAGACTCGATCGAAAGCCTTTGAGATGTCAACTGCAATGGCAAAGCTTTTGCCAAAGTCCCGAAAGGAGGATGACCAGGAGTCTGAAAGGTAGGTATGAAGATCGCCAGTGGAGCATCCCTGACGGAACCTCTACTGACGATCAGAAAGAATGTTGTCATAGGAAACATGCTTTAAAATTTTTCTATTAAGAATTGACTCGAAAACTTTTGAGACACAGGATGTTAAATCAATTGGACGATAGTTAGGGGGTTGGGAATGGTCACCCTTCTTTGGGACTGGCTGAATGAGAACAAACTTCCAGCAAGAAGGATGATAGACAAAGGCGAAAGAGTTAACCTAGGCAGGGTGTAAGCACAGAAGCACAGTTCTTGAGGTCAACAGGAGGGACTTCCTCTGGCCCATATGTCTTGTTAGTATTGAAGCCTGTGATGGCAGAAAATACATCAGCTAAAGAAATTTTAATGTCAGCCATGAGGAAGTCTGAGGAGGGAAGTGATGGAGGAACAGCACTGGAATCGTCTAAGGTGGAACTGGAGGAGAAAGTCTGAGCGAAAGATCTGCTTGATCAGCAGTAGAAATAGCAACAGAACCATCAGAGTAGAAAAGAGGAGGGAAGGATGATGAGATAAAGTTGTTAGAAAGGTTTTTGGCAAGGTGCCAGAAGGAGTGGGAAGTATTCAAGTTGGAGAGTTGAGAGCATTTAGTACAGATGAAATTATTTTTAGCAGAGCGTAGAACGAACTTAGCACGATTCCGGCCAGAAACATATAAAAGATGTGATTCAGGGGTGGATTGGCTCTGGTACCTTTTATAGGCCCTCTCTTTGTTGCAGACAGCATAAGAACAAGTGCGATTAAACCAAGGCTTTCTAGCATTAGTCAAAGGAAATGAGAAGGGAATGTACAGTATGCTTCCATGTCCGAGAAAATAACCCTCGTAATGCGCAAGGCACACTCAGATGGCTCCCGGCCATGGAAGCAATAATCATTCCATGGAAAATCAAAGAATTACTGCCTGAGGGCCTCCCAGTCTGCAGCTCCAAAGTGCCACAGACAACGTTTCTTCGGAGGGTTCACAGGCCGTACCGGAGCGATTGGACAGGTTAAGGTAATACGGTTGTGATCAGAGGAGCCCAACGGAGAGGAAAGATTAACAGTGTAAGCAGAACGATTAGTTGTAAGGAATATGTGGGAGCGCTCTCCAAGGCGGTCAGGGGTACGGGTAGGGTAGTGTACAAGCTGCTCTAGGTCATTAGGGATAGAAAAAATGTAGGCTTGTTCATCAGGCGGATCAGTGAAAGGAGAGGAGAGCAAAGGTGGTGGTGAACACTGAAATCCCCTAGAATGGAGATTTCAGAGAAAGGAGAAATGGATAGAATGTGTTCCATCGTAGAAGTACGGTAGTCGAAGAATTTTTCATAGTCAGTAGAACTAGGGGATAAGTAAACAGTGCAGATATATTTTTCAGAGAATGACGGGAAAGCCGAAGCTAGAGTGTAGCGAATTAAAAAAAAAATCGAGTTCAGGAACACGAGAGCAAGATAAGTCGTTCTGTATATATACAAAACAACCACCTTTGGCTTTGAAATGAATATAGAGAAAGTAGGAGGATACAGAAAAGGGTTTGCTGTCAGTTGCCTCAGACAGCTCTCAGTTAGGAAAAGAAGGTGAGATTTAGAGGAGGAGAGGTGGTGCTCAACAGAGCGAAAGTTAGAGGAAAGGCCGCGAATGTTGCAGAAATGAAGTGAGTCAGACAGTGGTTCCAAGCAGCTCGAGTCGTGACTGGGAGAAAGGAGGATGGTGGGGGCATTTATGGTTCCGCCCTCCCCCCCCTGGGGACTCCGAGGCTATGTATAGAGTTGCCATGATTTGTTTTGAATTTTGGAAAAGGAAGTGTAGTGTGTACTGTTCATGTAGCTTGGTGTTGATAGAGACACTTGTATTAGAGAGCATGCTGGCCTACTCTCTGTGTTACTGAGACACTGAAAAAGTTCAGCAAAGGGGGATGGTCAGGAACTTGTTCCAAGGGCTGATGAAAAGGGAGCTCCAGCTCTCCCTGTCATCAGCTTTCCATCCACCTTGAGAGTACTGACCTGCTCGACTGGTACTAGTCTACTCCTGCAGAGTAAAGCGAGCGTTTCCTTATGTTGCTCAGTGTTTGATCCTGTAATTACCCTTGGTGCACTGAATTTGGGGTGCATCGCTTCTTGATGTCTTGGAAGAGTCCGGTGTCACATGTCGCTACAAGGATCTTACTCAAGTGGGTGTGTGGCACACGTACACTGTTCATGTTCATGTTTACTGCTTGTGATGAGTGTGGTGGTGGATTTCGCTGGGGTGATCGTCAGCCTGCAATTATCGACCCAAGTCTGCCGTGTGTGAGATGTTTGTCACGGGGTTTTTATAATATCACGGTAATTTTGGAATAAATGGTTAAATATTATTTAATTTGATAATAATATTCAATAATATTGAAGAGCAGAGACAATGATTGTCTTGCTACATCAAGCAACGATTACTTTACGCTGACTTGCTAAGATTCTCAAGAACGAGAATTTATAAACTTTCTCAACAGTACACAGCAGAGACTAATTACTCACAATTGCTGAATTACTGTACTGTTAGCCTCTGGAGAAAGTTACATCACCCCTGACAATAAATAACTAATACTAACATCAGGTTCTTGCCGATGCTTAACTCCCAGATGGCACAACGGATATTAAGTTAAAACAACAAGACTGGTCTAAGTACCAGTTATGAAAGCAAACGTTTATGCAAGCTAGGAGCTATATGGAAAATAAGCTTAATTATGGAAAAATGAAACAAGATTTTTACTTTACATTAAGCTCGAGAAAGGAAGTTAAATTTATTAATTACAAAAAATAAATTTAACGTTACATTTCAAATCAATGAGACGCACTCACTCACTCTCACACGAGCTAAATACTTACGTCTAGAAAAAAAAACACCTTAATTAAACTCTTATAACTAGTAAATACACAAAAGAAATACTATAGTCGATGAATGCTGCGTATCACCAGATGGGTGGGAAGACTGGACTAACTGTGAAGTGGAGTTTGGGTACTAGCTGACCTCTCACACTGCGGCACAGGACCTTCCTCCGTCACAACAAACACAAGACTGAGTAAGTCGTGGGAAAGCGGAGCACTCGGCCGCATTTTTTTAACGGTCGAATGAGCAGAGGCGAACAATAAAAACAATAGTATCGCTCAGTACAGCACTTAGTGACGTGCATTAAATCGGTCACCTTTTTGAAAACGGTGACGAATGATTTGAAAGTATACTCCGTAATGGAGGGAGAAACGGTTAGCTGAGCGATACACAGTGAGTTTTCCACTAATAGTTCGTGGCTTCTCACAAAAAGGAAATGTCGCGAATTGATTCGTGACATTACGCCCTTAGAATGTTAAATTTTTTCCTTATGGGAAAAAATTTGTGGATATATATATATATGTGTACACATCCTAAGTCATTCGCACGAGATTCACACTGTGGTGTGTGTGCTATCCTGCTACAGGAGAAAGTCGCAGTCGCCAGTGAGCGAAAAAACCTCGTATTTACGTTAATAGAAACAAGCTTGAGGGAAAAACTCCGTGACGACTGTGAAAATCCTGTACTCAGGTCAAACTGAGCGAAAGTTCGCTACATTTACATTAACAACTAATTGTTATGTAGTGTAGTGTATGTAATACACGGTGTAGGTGTGACAGTTGTAGTGTAACTGTACCTACGTGTAAAATGACACAGTAATACAAATTTATAGTAAAATAATGATGATGAGGCAGAAGAGAAGGGGCGGCAGCATGCAACAGGAACGGCCAGCTGATCTGCACGGCAATGCTGCACCCACCAGCTACACCTGCGAAAAGAATTAAGGTGGAGCATCAAAACTGTTATTTCTCTCTCTCTCTCTCTCTCTCTGCCTAGCAATCAGTACTTGTCATTATTAACCAGGAAACGTAATTCTTGAATTCACAAATTGCTTAGAACCCTTATAGCTTACTGGTTAACGCTTTCATTATTAACCAGGAAACGTGCCAGTTCTTGAATTCACAAATTGCTTAGAACGGGCAGTTTACTGGTTAACCTAACTCTACACTTACGAGTAATACAGGAAGCTGAAAATCGCTACGCAATCTCGGGCAGGTCACGTTTTAACACCCACCGTGGGTGTGAACACTCATGTGGGTAATGTGCATTCTCCGGGAATCCTCAGAGAGGCCCACAGCTCGAGACATTCCACAAGGTAATTCATACACAGCCTCGGACTGTCTCTGCAAGGTTCTCAAACTTCCCCCTTAACTTATGGTATACATGTATGTACAAGCCCTGGATATACTGTGTCCTGTAGGGCCAACGAGTGAGACGTCTGGTCTACACTTTTAACTGGGAACCAGGCTGGTCCTTGGATTACTCAAATCGCTTAGGATGCCTATTACGGAACCCAACATACAACAGTTGCTAGTTAGTAAGCAGCTAGTAGGTGAGACATCAGGTCTACACCCACATTACCACTATCCTGTCTCTCAACTGACTCAGAGATTACAGGTGTGGTTAGAAACGGCACAGGAAGGGCATGTCCCTGATTAGTGGTGTTACTTTGACACACACTGCAGGAACGGACAAAACTATCTATGTCTCGTCCCATCCCTGGCCAGAAAAAGTCAGCTCGGATACGGCCCTGGGTCTTCCTTTTGCCCATGTGACCTCCTGAGGCTGAACAATGACCCCATTGTAACACTGCTAGGCGGTACTTGGCGGGAACGACAAACTGCAGTCGAACCTCGCCCTCGGGTGTTCGTGACTCACGGTAGAGCCGTCCTTGTTTACGAAGGAACTTGGCTCGACCTCCCCGTGAATACTTAATCACTCGACCCTTTTGTTTGTTCCGCACGGTAGCAAGTGTCGGGTCAGAATGTTGTTCTTGCACAACAAGTTGACTGCACATCAGATCTTGCGGCGATTCAATGATCACTGGGGTGACACAGTCTAGAGCCTCAGTCATGGCTCGTGTTACCGCAGCAGCCGAAGTCTGAGTAGCATCATCATTGGAGCAACTATCCTTGACTCCTTGAATATTTCCAATGATGAGTTCAAATAAAGGCTCTGGCATGACAACCGCAAGTGTCGTACCAGTATAAAATGGAGATGCCACCTGGATACATGCCTCAGAGAACAATCTCACTGATCCATCAATAAGCTTTGCATGGATCTGTCGACCTGTATACTGCTCAGGCCGAACTAAACTCTGCTTAACAGAGCAACCTGAGGAACCATTGTCTCTCAGGACCTTCACAGGAATGCCTCCCACAAACCCTGGCTGTACAAGGAAGGTACTGTCACCTGTGGGAGGGCCTGTGGAGGATGCAGCTAGCCACTCATGAGGCTGCTGAATTGATGTGGCAAACACTGTGCCTTGAGGGTCATATTGGGAAGATGGAACATTGGCCATCTGTGAGGGGGGGTTCACTGTCACTGTGGGACTAGTGAACTGTGGGGAAGTACCCACACTGGTAGGGACGTGACCACCAGGCTGCTGCTGAGGAATGAAGGCTGCATTCGCTTCCTGCCTCTTTTGAGCTGGTGGTGAAAAAGTTTGTCCCACAGGTCGGTTGCGTGGCTGATACTGCTGTTGGTTAGGGTACTTGTTGTACCTCTTCCACTCAGGTTTCTGAGTGTTTTGCCCCTGGTCCTTCCACTGCGGTTTTGGACCTTGGCCATTATTCTGAGAATGGCCTTGTTGCTGGGGTTCAGTCTGAGACGGCTTCCCAGACTTGGCAGTATCTTTCCTGCTCCAGGTATTTTGCTTACGAGCTTGATACCCGTATGCAGTAAAGAATGCATCAGCCTTCTCTACCATTTGGCTGGCATCTTTCACCTGGCAGATCTTAAGCTGTGCTATGAGCTCAGCAGGCCACGACCTCTCTAGCTGTGTACGCAGCATAAGGTCAATTATCCCCTCACGCGTGGAAGGAGTTTCATCTTTCTCCATCCACTCACCTAAGTAAGCAGTGAGACGGTCAAGGAACTGAACAGCTGTCTCCTTGTCTTGGAGACGAGCTCGCATGAACTGAGCTTTGGCGTCGTCTACTGTGAGACCATACGCCTTAATGAGTGCAGCTTTCATCACTTCATACGTGAGATTGTCTCCACGAATTCTGTGGAGAATATCGAGGGCAGGGCCCTCAAACAGGCTAAGAAACTGAAGCCGCTTAGCTGCATCATCGAGCTGGTAAAGCTGAGCCATGTCTTCAAATCGAGCTATGTATGGCTCGATTCGCTCGCCATCTTTGTATGGGGGAAGCTTGATGTGTGGGGTCGCCATAACATGTGCAGGGAGAGCGCTCGTGGAGCTTGAACCAACTGCACCAGATGTGTCTGAACCCAAGGAATCTCGCTTGAGCTTCAGCACTTCAAGTTCATGTTCTCGTTCTTTGTCTCGTTGTTCACGCTCGTATTCGCGCTGTTCTCGCTCTTGTACTAGCTCGTGTTCGCGCTGTTGTCGCTCTTTTTCTAACTCGAGCTCGCGTTGTTTTTGTTCATGTTCACGCTGTTTTTCGCGTTCCTCACGCTGTTCTCGCTCGTATTCGCGCTGTTCTCGCTCGTACTCGCGCTGAATCCTACGCTCTTCACGAGCATCTTTCTCACGTTCTTGCTCGTAATTGAACCGTGAGAGAACGTAACTCTGTATTTTCTCTGGGTCTGTGAGACCAATATCTTTGGCTTCCTGTACATAAGCACTGGCTGCCATGATGCTAGCTCAATTTACTAAGTAACTAGCGACTCAGTACTGATTGCTGCTTCGCAAAACGAATGCTAATAAACAAATAAAGAATACAGACACAAGCTAGTGGTGACCAGTCTTATCTAGTTAACTGGCAAAAATTAAAGCAAAAATGCAAATGATTGGGAAGATTCAATAATAAACACAATGGGTACGCTGACTTCCCAGAAGCGAATAAAATCGTCTGGCGTTACCAAGAATAAACTAGAGTTAAGTACTCTATTGATTAATAAAGCAAAAACTCACTTGCTAAATTAACGGTAAACACCAGTAAACTTGTGCCTATAAACTTTAATGATAAATACCTAAATATGAATGAGTGAGCACTATCTCGTGAATAGCTTTAGAACTAGGAGTTAATATCCTGGCGAGGTCGCCAATTGTCACGGGGTTTTTATAATATCACGGTAATTTTGGAATAAATGGTTAAATATTATTTAATTTGATAATAATATTCAATAATATTGAAGAGCAGAGACAATGATTGTCTTGCTACATCAAGCAACGATTACTTTACGCTGACTTGCTAAGATTCTCAAGAACGAGAATTTATAAACTTTCTCAACAGTACACAGCAGAGACTAATTACTCACAATTGCTGAATTACTGTACTGTTAGCCTCTGGAGAAAGTTACATCACCCCTGACAATAAATAACTAATACTAACATCAGGTTCTTGCCGATGCTTAACTCCCAGATGGCACAACGGATATTAAGTTAAAACAACAAGACTGGTCTAAGTACCAGTTATGAAAGCAAACGTTTATGCAAGCTAGGAGCTATATGGAAAATAAGCTTAATTATGGAAAAATGAAACAAGATTTTTACTTTACATTAAGCTCGAGAAAGGAAGTTAAATTTATTAATTACAAAAAATAAATTTAACGTTACATTTCAAATCAATGAGACGCACTCACTCTCACACGAGCTAAATACTTACGTCTAGAAAAAAAAAACACCTTAATTAAACTCTTATAACTAGTAAATACACAAAAGAAATACTATAGTCGATGAATGCTGCGTATCACCAGATGGGTGGGAAGACTGGACTAACTGTGAAGTGGAGTTTGGGTACTAGCTGACCTCTCACACTGCGGCACAGGACCTTCCTCCGTCACAACAAACACAAGACTGAGTAAGTCGTGGGAAAGCGGAGCACTCGGCCGCATTTTTTTAACGGTCGAATGAGCAGAGGCGAACAATAAAAACAATAGTATCGCTCAGTACAGCACTTAGTGACGTGCATTAAATCGGTCACCTTTTTGAAAACGGTGACGAATGATTTGAAAGTATACTCCGTAATGGAGGGAGAAACGGTTAGCTGAGCGATACACAGTGAGTTTTCCACTAATAGTTCGTGGCTTCTCACAAAAAGGAAATGTCGCGAATTGATTCGTGACAATGTTGCAGTGCGCAGGCTGCCTGCAGTGTGGTGTGAGGTTGTGATGGTGATGTCACCTGCACATGAGGCAATGTTTGTTGGACACTGGAGTGTAGGAATATCATGCACTATATGTCTGGGTTGAAGAGTGTCGATGTGAAAATAGAGCCCTGTGGAACTCTGTTAGGGAAATTTCGAGTTCGTGATGACTTGTCATGCAATTTAACATGTACTTGTCTACCAAGCAAATGGTTGTCAGTCCAAAGTTAGCAAACACGGATTGTCTAACTCAATGATCATCATGTAGTCGATTGGCATTAACCGAAGCCGTCTTTACTACAGATGAGGATAACATTTAATTCTTTCAGTCCGATGACCTCTTTCATATTATATTATTTTTTAACAGGCTATGCAACTTACCAGAGACTTATCGAACTGTAGAGGTTACATGTAGTCTTAAATTATCCCCGTCATTATTAGAGATCCTTCATAAGCTGAATGAAATCGTCTGGAGACAGCAATAGTATAATATATATGACGTCGTTTAGTTGAAAGGATTAACATAATGTGGGCTTAACCAGTGCCAAGAAAAACATATCATTTCCAAAGTAACAGGAAACACATAACACAGATACAGTAGCACCAGCATTATCTTATCCCTAATAATAATACTGGTTTTAGATTAGGTTCGTCTGAATGTGAACCCAGTGGACTACAGGCTCAAGTGCAGACCACCATCACACTCTCAGGGGATAAGGAGGGAGTTGGGGGTTGTTTGTATAACCGGACAGCTTCAACGCCCAGTTATATCAGTGCCACTACGTGAAACCGCCTCTCTCCAGGACCATACCAACCATGATTCCCACTAACTAACGGAGTAGGAAGGATTCCGGAACAAGAGAGAAAGTAATGAAAGTGGGATAAATATCCACAAAATGATCAAAGAAATGTTTCATGCATAAAATGTATTCGCTAATTAGGAAGACAATAACTAGCTCACAGTAACAATGCTGCAACTCGCTTCTTCTTTACGGTGGTTACTGTGACTGTTTTATTCTTTAATATTGACTGATAGTGAAAATATGTTTGTCACCTATACTGCCATACTGTGAAGTCTTGTGTGTGTCTGAGTGTGTGTGTGTGTGTGTGTGTGTGTGTGTGTGTGTGTGTGTGTGTGTGTGTGTGAGAGAGAGAGAGAGAGAGAGAGAGAGAGAGAGAGAGAGAGAGAGAGAGAGAACTTGATGAGTCATCATGTTACAACTGAGACAAAATGCACTGGGTGAGTGGATGGGTTGGTAGGTGGGTTGGTGGGTGGAGAGGGGGAAAGGTCCATTGAGGTCCATGGGATAAACAGGTCCATGGTTGGAATAGGTCCATGTGAGAAGACAGGTCCATGAGTGAATCAGTCCTTCAGGGAAATGGGCTCAAATGGAGACAGAGGCCCAAAGGGTAAAAGTATATCTATGGAGGACATTTGTCCATGGAAAAAAATAGGTCCATATGGAGATTTGGCTTTTTTCCATGGATTAAAAAAAATAGGTCCATATGGAGATTTGGCTTTTTTCCATGGATTAAAAAAAATAGGTCCATATGGAGATTTGGCTTTTTTCCATGGATTAAAAAAAATAGGCGGATGAGGGAAAATAGCCCCAAAGAAGGAAATAGGTCCATCAGTGGAAAACTGGTCCATGGAGAAAATACATATGTTCATGGAGACAATAGGTCCATGGTGTAAATAGGCCCATGGGGAAAGTACTGTAGGTTCAGAGGGAAAATAGGTCCATGATGAAAATTGGTCCATGGTGAAAACAGGTCCATGGGGAAAATAGGTTAAGAAGGAAAATAGGTCCATGGGGAAATAGGTTCAGAGGGAAAATAGGCCCATGGTGAAACTAGGTCCATGGGGGAAATAATGTGTTTATGAAGATAAATAGGTCAATAGGGAAAACAGGGTCATAAGGGAAAATACGTTCATGGCAAAAAATAAGTCCATGGGGAAAACTGGTCAATGAGAGAACAGATCCCTAAGGAAAACCAGACGGGGACTGCCCCTTAGGGGGTGTATTTGGAGACAGGTATATGTGTTAATGATCTTGACACAACGTCATTGTTACTGTCATCATGTTGTGCTGGTGCAGTGTAACAGGAAAGCAAGTCTCACTGCAGTAATACTAATGAATTTAAAAAAAAAAAAAAGGCATTACATATGTAACAAACGACGCAGCCATCACTGTCGTCATCCTGACCTATTTTTTCCACCTAAGGATGGGGTGAGGTAGGATGCAGAAGAGAAGGCAAGGGAAAGTAGGAAAGTGAAAGAACTGTTAACTGCATACCTAGTAAATTGGGTCGGGAAACAGACATTATATATCAGGACTATATCTAACTTTTTTAGGGTAAGCTGCGTATCCAGCCAGCATCACTGAGCGAATTTGTCCCACAAAGCTGCCTGGGGGAGGTATAATATCCAAAATAAATCACTGAGAAAAAGATGCTACTAAGCCTCCTATGTAATTCAAACAATGACCTTATGGCCCACACACCTGCTTGATAAGGTCCGGTGTCCAGAACACTGTGAAAACGCCGTCAGGATCCAGCACGGCCTGGTGTGTGTGGGCGGCGTGGTGGTGGGCGGGCAGGGCAGACAGCTGCACTTCGGCCGCCACATCAAGTTTGGGTCTGTCGAGTCTGTCCGCCTCACTAATGCCAGTCATAACAGTCGCCACCGCCACCACCCACCACAACAGCCCCGTCAGACCCATACCTGCGCACTGGGGAGGGACAAGAAATCTGATCAACACCTATCGACCACACGAGGATCATTAAATTCTTCAATCTATTAACGAAGTTTTCATTCACGTTAACTTCAGACAAGCATATTTAGTGCCTGTCTTTCATTCAGTCATTTGTTGTAATGCAACCATCAGGTGACTCTACATGAGTATCAGACTTAACTGTTTTCCTTAATCCAGGAATTCTTTAACTACGTTGGATGGTAACATTACACCCTTTCCCCGGGGTAGGGAGGAAAATATTGTCCCTGTAATCCTTATGAACCTGAAGGCAAAATGGGAGAGTGGTGGGGATTAGGGTTTCCCCACGAACTATTTTTACCTCTGGGAAAGTTATAGGAAACTTAGGACCTGAGTGCTGTGCCTGCCCATGGCCCAGTAAACATGGAGGTTCATATGTCTGTATGGGGTATGGGAGGCGTAAAAAATGAATATGAGTGGAAGCAGTGACTGTGTTCAAGGATGCAAAGCATACGGCGTGGTACTGTGTGAAACAAAGATGGGAGTGACGTGGATGAGTGTTAAGGTGTGAAGTACGTAAGGTCAGTGTGTGTACACGGGTAAGATGTTAGTGAGCTGCTCAATTGATGAAACACGAATGAGAGAGAGTAATGAAAGGGTTATAAACATGTACACGAGATGTGTCTATGTTAAGTTCAAAATCGTGAAGATGGTATTTGCTTCTTGTAATAACAAAGGCGAGAAGAAAGACAGGCTTTAGGGATACTCCGGATCCGGAGTATCTCGCACAATATCTCCAAAAGTTCTTAACGATTTTCATTGAAATTTGTGGAAAAGTGGGCCATGGACCAAGAAAGAATTGATTACATTTTGGGGCTGATCCAGAACCTATATCCACTGATCCTGATCTGGATCCTTTTAAATGGCAATGGGATTGGCGGAGATCTGCATGCGCTCTCTGAGCACTTCCTAGTTCCAACTATTATTGTCCTAAGAATCCAGTGAGAGTGTAAAGCAAAATAACACCTATTGCATGTTATTTAAGTCAGAAGTAGGTCTCCCTAAGAAGCTTCCAGTCAAAAACATTTCGTTACTAGGATGTTGATTTGCAGGATTAAGAAGAGGCATGGGAGTTTCAGGTCTCTCCTTTTTTCGTCGTGTCTGCAAAATAAGTCTTAATAAAGAATGACTGGCTTACAATTATTTGTTTTTTTGCAGGAAAAACCTAGAGAGTTCAGATACTTCCTGTCTATTTTTTCTACTACAGAAACAATTCTGATTTACGAGAGGGAAATAGTGGTAAGACATTTGTGAATCTGGCCACCTGTCGTACATAAGGGTCAGACAGCCGTATTTTATGTGGCATGCCAGTGTTCGTAACACTTTTTACCAATCTTTTTTTTTTACCGATATTTGATTTTCCGATTTTCTTCTATTTTTCCGTTTTTAACCGATGTATACTGATTTTAAAAACTATATCATTATAAATTTTACACCTTGATATTCTCCTACTTTATCTGTACATGTCTATTGTCATCGTTTCCCTCGTTAATGTACTATACAAGATGTAAAATACTGTTGCATCCCCGTCCTACACTGCCACAGGCTTCAACAGTAGTTCAGTGTAGAAAGGACGTTGCCCAGTGAGTTGTTCTTCTTATGGTCAGCCTTTCGGTGTTCAACAACAAGATCAGCTCAGGCTTTGTAAATAAATGCTGGCTTCTCAACTTTGCTGTCTTTATTTTCCAAATAATTACACTTAATGCTTGCCAGTTACATTTCACTGTTTTCACAAGTACCGGAGCTATAGCCTACAATTGTCACTAACTGCACTGACATTGATCTGACGCCGAACTAAACTCAAACTGAACTAAAACTCCTCTAGTCCCTTCCCCATCATTATATAAGCTTCCTATATACTAGAATGATCTACTGCTTACTCGGAGAAGCAACAGTTACCAACTGGGAGACATCCAAAATATATTATTCAGAGTTTTCTTACACTAAATAACACTCTAAATTATTTAGCATAGAAACTGAGATAAAATTAAATAATTTCACAGTCACAAAAATTAAACATTACAGAAAAAAAGAACACAAAAATCAAAGTACAGCTTGCAAAATATCTCTTCTCACAAATAGCAGGCTAAATGGCAACTATAACTCGTAACTGAAAAATACCAGAAATACCTTTCAGCAAATCACGCCTCTCAACACTACCCCTCCCTCGTCCCTTATCGTTCCAACAAAACTACACAATGTAGACAAACATAACCCTTAATCCAAAATAAACATTTAATTATACACAAAATTGTCTTTCCACTTATCAGGTCTTCTCCCATGCTGTTTTCGACGACGTCCAAGCTCCTCCGCACAGTCCACTCCTTCTGGAATATCTTGGTCCATTTCCTGATGCACTTCTTCTCTTGCGAATCTGTCACGATTCTTTAATATGTCATCTCCTTGGTCCTCAACATCTCTGGCTGCGGGAGAGCATGTTTCCTCGGAGACGTCCCAGCTGTACTGTCCTGGCCCATGGTACTGCCATAGACGATTCACACGTACCACCTTTGGGAGAGATTTTCTGCTTCCTCGAATCCAGTACGTAATGTTTGATAGGCGGTCCAACACAGTGTAAGGGTGCGGCCACACTTGCTTGAAACATGTTTTGGCAACATGTTTCAAACCTTGCCCAGAACAATGTTATGGACATGTTTGAAACACTAGTGTCTCGAACATGTTGGCAACTCTGCTGCAATCAAGTTGGTAGCACCAGTGTGGATGAGGCTTTGAGCTGCGGACATGAATCTAACGCAGCAGTAGACTATTACCTGCGACCGTGATACCATTTCAAAATCTATCTTTGGCATCCTGAAGAAATTATGAAATTATGAACTATTCCCCACTTGCATCAGTAGCAGTCCAATGTCATCTCTAACATAGTCATTTACAAAATGATGTCCATCACCATAGGGGTTGGCCTAACGTGATGGATGCACCCATAATCGCCGACGAGCATGTATTTTTTGTCCCTGCTGTGCTCATAATAAAATTATTGCAGCTGTGGCAAGTAAGGTGTCCTCCCTCATCGCTATATTGCTGGGTACTGTTTCTCACAAGTCTGGACCACACAACTATTTCACCTTTGTTTCGAACATGTCAGTGACTTTTTCGAAGACCATGCTCGTGACACTGCCCATAACATGTCTGTGACATGTTACTAACATGTTCGAGGCATGAATGTAACATGTCACGAGCAATGTTTCTGACAATGATCGAGGGCAAGTGTGGCCACACCCTTAGGCTCATCCCATGGGCTCTGCAACTTCGGTGACTGTCCCTTCTTCCACTGAGGATTGTATAACCAAACTTTGTCACCATCTTTGAAACTCACCTCACTTGCTGTGGCATCATACTTGCATTTTATCACTTTGTCTGAAAATTTTAGAGCATCTTGCACTTGATGATGTACCTTAACCAGCCTTTCCTGAAGATGCATCTCATATCTAGAGGTGTCTGTAGGCAGCACTTCACCAGGTGGTCTTCCCACTAGCAAGTCAACAGAGAAAGGTAACTCGTGGCCCAGCATCAATTTGGCAGGGTGTAGCCGGTAGACTCATGGGATGCAGACTGATTTGCCATCAGCAACAAAGGTAACATCTGGTCCCATTCCATTTGTCCCTCTACGCAGTACGTGGCCAGTTCTCGTCCCTGGGTCCAGCTGAATTTCTCCACCGTCCCATCTGACTGTGGCCTTATTGGGGTCATCTTAGTTTACTTGAGCTCCAGTAACTTGCAGCACTCACGGAACACAGCAGACTCGAAGTTTAAACCATGATCTGAATCTAACTCTTGTGCATCCCAAAACGACAGAAAAACTGATCAACCAACACCTGAGCAACAGTCACAGCCTCTTGATAAGGGACGGCATAGGTTTCTGGCCACTTTGTGAAGTAGTCCATGGCGACACATACAGTAGATACCGATTTCCTCTTCCAGTGAGTGGCAGAGGTCCAGCAATGTCCACTGTGACTCTATCCATTGGTACACCAACTTGGTACGGCTGGAGAAGGGCGCAACCACGTTTCTTGGGTTCCTTCTTGGCACAGTGTACATTGCAGGCCTGACACCACTCTCCAACATCCTGATGCATGCCAGTCCAGTAGAACCTCTGTCGCAGCCAGCTTAGTGTTTTCTTCACTTCCAGGTGCCCACTAGTTATCTGGCTATGAGACTCATTGAAGATTCCAGGCCTCATTTTCTTTGGAACCACCAGTTGCCAATACTTGCTGAGGCCATCTGGTGTCCCCCTCTTACTCTCCAGTAGTCTGTTGTTCAAAAGAAGACTCCAGTAGCTCTTCGTTGCAGGGCTGCATCTGGAGACCTCTTCCGAAGATGGTCACTCTGTACTCTGCTGCAGCCACTCTAGCACTGGTTGTAAATCTGCATCCTCCAACTGCATCCTCTTCAGGTCTTCTTCAGCTGATTTTAGCCCTGTCAATACAGTACGGCTGCATTTCTTGCTGCAAACTTCTATTTTACTTCACTGCCGGCACACTGAGTCACAAGGCTGACAACTCAGGCTGCTAGCATTGCCATGTAGCCGCCAAGGATGGTGCCGCACTTCATAGTTTTGCTGGTCCACCTGCCTGAGCCAGCATGACAGTTGTCCTTCCAGATTCTTTAACGTCTTCAGCCACTGGAGTGCTGCATGGTCCGTCCTGATGATGATCCATCTGGTTCACCTTCCCGAGCCAGCATGACAGTTGTCCTTCCAGATTCTTTAACGTCTTCAACCACTTGAGTGCTGCATGGTCCGTCTTGATGATCCATACAAGTAAGGATGGAAGAAATCAAGGTTTTTCATCACTGCCAAGAGCTCCTTATGGGTCACAAAGTTGTTCCGCTTTGGTGGGCTTAGCTTCTTGCTGTAATACGCCACCACACACTCTTTTTCGTCTTTCTTCTGCGACAGGACTCCACCAATACCATGGTCATTAGCACTGCAGTCTAGGATGAATGGATCACTCTGATCTGGGTACAGCAGTACTAGAGAGCTTGCTAATGCCTGCTTGAGTCCACATAAACTTTTTCCTCTTCCCCAACAATTTGTGTAGAGGATCAGCTATCACTGCAAAGTCTTTGGCAAAATGCCAGCAGTAGGTACACAGATCCAGGAAATTCCATAGCTCCTTCATACAAGTTGGAACCAGCCAGTTTTTCACAGCTGCCACTTTCCCTGGATCAGTACGGACGCCGCCCTCACCTACAATGTGTCCCAGGTACTTCACTTCCTTGTGGAATATGTAGCACTTCTTGAGGTTCAGCTTGAGGTGCGCTGTTCTGTTGAACACCTCCAACAGACTCTCCAATTTCTGGTCCAAAGTCTGTCCAAATACAATTACATTGTCAAGATAGATGAAAGCTACCAGCCAGTGCAGGCTTTCCAGTACACGACCCATGAGAAGCTCAAAAGTAACTGGAGCATTGCATAGGCTAAATGGCATCACTTTAAACTGATATAAATCCCGCCTGTACAAAAAAGGTGTTTTCTCCATGTCCTTCTTTGCAACCTTAACCTAGTGGTATCCTACTTTCATATCTAGGGTGGAGAACAACTTGACACCTGACAGCATCCATCGTGTCATCAATCCTTGGCAAGGGGTATTCATCCTTCACTGTCACTTCATTCAGGACTTGATAATCCATGCAGCACCTTACTGAGCCATCCTTCTTCCTTACCAGGACGACTGCTGATGCCCAAGGGCTGCTGGACTTTTCTATCACTCCTTGGTTTTGGGATTCTCTATCACATTCTCCATTTCTTGACACTCGGCTGGCGCCATCCTCCAAGTTGGCTGTTTAATCGGGCTGTCATCCTCAGTGTCTATACAATGTTCCACCAGATCAGTGCACTCCAGGTCTAGGTCTCTGGTGGAAAAGACATTAGCAAACTTCGTTAGCTGCCTCAGCTTTAGCACTTGTGAGTCATCCAGGCATTGGCAACTCCTTGAAAATAGATCTTGTAAGTGGTCTGGCAGATACCCATCTTCTTTGCCTATACTCCTTTTACAGGCCTTCTTCTGATGCCACTTAGGGTCCACCACCTGGCACAGTCCCACAGTTTCTCCCTCGTTCATCTTCTTTGCCTTACCTGAGAAATTGACCACCACAACTGGCACTTAACCTGTGCCTGATTCCACCAAAGTCCCACCATCACTCTGGCCTTGGTCTTGCACTGCACATCCAGTTCGACTATCACAAAACAGCTGTCAAAAGAGTCACTCACCTTATGCTGGGTAGTTCTTGTCTTGAGGGTATCACTGTAGTATGAAGTGCCCTCACTTCACCACCAGAACTGGTACGTCTCACTGCCATGATGGGAACCGACTTTCCTTGGACTTTGAGTCTCATGGAGCAGAAGTCCACCTCACATCCCATGGACATCAAATAGTCCAGACCAAGAAGGCAAGGATCCTCCATGTCAGCCACATAGACCGGAAGCTTAGCCTCTTGCCCTACCACTTTAATCTGGACATCCAGGGGTTCCCTTAGTTCCGCACAATGCCCAGTTATGCCACACAGTTGCTCTGATGACTCAGGCAGAAACCAATGATGTAATACATCAGGCCTCACAAAAGTCTACTTTGAAGCTGAATCATTAACCAAGGAACACCTCTTGCCATCTATTTTTCCATCTACTCACACACTGTCACTCGCAGTTCTCTTGCATTTTCTCGGTGGCGGAGCTACTTGGAAAAAGCCAGTTGGTGATTGCCCCTTAACACCAGCCTTTACTAGTTGTCTGCTTCTTACCTGTCTTCTGCACCCTTCTTCTTGTCCTCCTTTTTCCTTATTGGACACTCAAAACTGAAGTGTCTCACCTCACCACATGTCCAACACCTTTTTGTTACAATTGTAGATTTCCCTGCACTGTTCTGTTCTTGCTCCTTCTTCCATTTGTAACAATCCTCCTTTTTGTGTCCTGGCTTCCCACAGAACCAGCAACCTTCTCTAGTCTTTTCCTGTTCCCTCTTCCTCTTGTAGCAGTCCTCTTTCCTTAAGTCCGGGCTTCTCACAGAACCAGCAACTTCCTTCAAATTTTTCTATTTCACGTACCTGCCCCTTTCTTGCCTTGAATCCCGCTCTACGATCTCCCTGAAAAGTGGATCTATAGGACATGACATAGGATTCAAATTCTAGAGCCCTGACTAGTGCTTCTTGCATACTTATTGGTTGAGTCTGCTTCACTTGCACTTTAATTCTGCACTATCAAGAGCATCGATGAACTGGTCCCTCAGAAGTATAACCAACAGGTTAGGTACTGCTCCAGGGTACTCCCTGTGTGACATACTCTCCACGCCATGAGCAAGCTACTGGAGGGATTCGCCTTCAGCCCGTACACGGGTTCAGAATCTTGCCCTGTAAACCTCAGTCTGGTACATGGTCCCATATCTGCGCTCCAGCTCTTCTACTAGGGACTGATAACTGTTCCTCTCCTCCACTGACATCTGCCCAAGAATCTCCATTGCAGCACCCTTAAGGCTAGTAGCAAGCTGCACTGCCCTCTGCCTATCATGCCAACCATTCTGATCAGCAAGTAACTCAAATTGTGCTCAGTAAGCTTCCCAAGGTACTTTGCCATAAAACTCCTGAGGTTTCTTTTTAACTGGACCCTCATTATAGCCATGCACTTCACTGGTTTGTGGCCTAAAAACTGGGGCATCATAATTAAGGCCAAGGCTTACACCTTCTGCATTCTGATTAGTCAACCTTGTAATGCTACCTTCAAATGCTTGGGATTCGTCAAGATTCACCATACACTGTCCATTTTCTTCATATGCTCCCTGTACACTAAGCTCAGGCTCAGCAGCGCAGTATTTCTCTACAGCCTCAATTCTTTCACCATCTATCTTCAAATGGTTGTCCACATGCTTCAACTGGTCATCTACATGCTTCAACTGGTCATCCACATGGTGTCTGCACTCCATCACTATTCCCTATCTAATCTTCAGCTGGTTGTCTACATTCTATCAACACTCCATCACATTATTGCTTATCTCATACTTTTGCTGCTCTAGCTTTTCATCTACTTCCTACTTAAACTGTTGCTGCTCTTCCTTCATTTCCCCCATGAAAGCATCTAGCTGTCCTTGCATCTTCAGTTGTAATTCCCTTTTTAGCTCTTGTAATGCCACTTGAAGCTGTTCATATCATTCTTTCTGTTCTTCACTTTGTGCCTATAGTTGTTCACTTTGTGCCTATAGTTGTACACTCTGTGCTTGCCACTGTTCCTTGATTTCTTTCTGTCTTTCATTTTGTATTTATAATTTTTCTTCAGGTTCTTTCTGTCCTTTGCTCTGTGCTTGTACTTGTACACTTCATGCTTCTAATAGCATCATGATTGCAGCCAAGGACACCTGCTCCTCCTGTCTAGCTCGGCTCTTTGTCTGCACACCCCCTTGCTCCATGTCGAACATAAGACTCACTGCAGCACTTTTCTAATGATCCACACTCCTGACACCAGTGTTATGTCCCAGCCCCACACTGCCACAGTCTTCAACAGTAGTTCACTATAGGAAGAACATTGCCCAGTTAGTTGTCCTTCCTATGGTCAGCCTTTCGGTGTTCAACAACAAGATCAGCTCAGGCACTGTAAATAAATGCTGGCTTCTTATGTTTGCTGTCTTTATTTTCCAAATAATTAAATTTAATGCTCGTCAACTACAGTTCACTGTTTGCACAAGTACCGAAATTATACAGTCTTCACTAATTGTACTGACACTGAGCTGACACCGAACTAAACTCACACTGAACTAAAACTCCTCTAGTCCCTTCCCTATCCTTATAATTAGCTGCTTCCTATATACTAGAATGATCTACTGCATTCTCGGAGAAGCAACGGTTACCAACTGGGAGGCAACCAAAATATCCAGAGTTTCCTTTCACTGCATAAAACTCTAAATTATTTAGCATACAAACGGGGATAAAATTACAGAATTTAACAATTGCATAAATAAAACATTATAGAAAAATAAGAGCACAAATATCACTGTACAACTTACAAAATATCACACTCACAAATAGCGGGCTACATGGCAACTCTTACTCGTAACTGAAAAATACCAGAAATACTTAGCCTAGAACCTTCAAGCAAATCCCGCGTCTCGACAATATGTTCATTACACAAAATAAGTGTGAGGAGGAGGTACTGTGATGCCTCCTTTCCCAGCTGTTACCTGAAATACGGCCCATATTCTGATGATTTTAATAATATTCCTATCACCTCCTCCTTGGAGATTTATGTTGCACATTATGCATGTCTTTCTTTCTCTGTAACTCATTGATTGTCATGATTACCCGTGACTTAAAAAACTGTGAGGCGTTGACTTAAATAGATACCCAGAGAGAGAGAGAGAGAGAGAGAGAGAGAGAGAGAGAGAGAGAGAGAGAGAGAGAGAGAGAGAGAGAGAGAGAGAGAGAGTTTTTGAGGCCTTTGCCTGCTGGGATATCTCTCAGTTGTACATAATCTTCTGTTGTTTGCCTCAGCAGAATACCCATGTGCTTCAACCATAGTGAAGAGGTTTAGTATCAGCACATGTTGCATAAATTACATCTATATCTATATACCTAGGCTGCTTCCCCCATGGAAAGGGAGGTAGCCGAGACAGGACGACACATTCCCCATTTACTCATCCATTCAAACACAGTCATTCGCATCTTAGCCCCAAAGGGGAGAAGGGACAGATCCTCACCACACCACACCACACATGGGTCAACTGTGCAGTGCAATCAGTGACATCCGCAGCAGGGCCCGACAGCAGAGCTGGTTTACCCCTGCCACATCATAATAGATCCATCCCCTTACTCGCACCTGACCTGACTAGCTAATCAGACCAAATGCGGGAGAATATCCCCTCAGGGCTGCGTCATCATTTATTCATTCACAATCTCTCCATTTATTTCTGTCACGCACAGCCACTCATCCTTGCTCAACAGATATCCCTCTCCCATCCAGCACTCTCTTCACACTGTCCATCCATCCTATTCGTGGTCTCCCTCTCAGCCTTACACCTCTCACATCAAATCTAGTTATCTTTTTCACCAATCGCTCATTATTTCTTACAGGAGAATATTATCCTGACTTAAACAGAAATAACTGGTAAGGAAGAGGAGCCAGGAATGGTCCCAGGTTAACGAGAATAAGCAACCAAATGATTTACAAAACCCGATAATGCATCTCTGGAACTCCCCAAACTTTTCAGAGTATTATGCAAGAGTTTCATGAATGTTCGATCCAAAAATGAAGCTGTACTATTATCTAGCCCTAGTTATATCCATGATGTTTACATCTCCCCAAATTCTTCCCAATATATAAAACACTTTGTCTTTCTTTCTTTCATTTCTAGCTTCTCTGAAATCTTCAGTTAAGGTAATTTCAATGTTCACCATCACGTTTGGTCCTCTTCTCCATTTACTGATCCACCTGAAAACAGGCCTACATCATTCTATACTTTAGTGGCTAATGGCAGGTTGTACAGTATCCTACCCCACTCTTGACAGCAGTGGAGAGAGTTCCAACACATCTGAACTTTTTCTTACAGCTAATCCAATTGCTTACTTTGTCAATCTTCCTCTCCATTGAGCTTTTCCAACCACAATCCTATCTCAATAACTTGTGCTATCAGTATGGCCTGTGGACCCTCCCAAGAAGTGGTGTTTGAGGCTTTTTGGCACTGCAGATTGGTAAGTCCTCAGATGGTACTTCATTGGTTTTCCTTGAATGGTTATTGCTTCCATGGTCAAAAGCTATCCCAGTGAGCTTTGCACTTTGTGGAGGTTATTCCCTTGGGCATGGAGAAGACATTCCATTTTCTTACCCTCATGTAAGTACAAAATGCCTTGGTTCAATCGCACTTGTTATGAACGAGCGAGCAAAGCAAGCCAGCGATGTTTGCCCTCAGTTAAGTTTGGAATTGAGCGGCCCGGCCCGACCTGACTGTCACACTAAGCAGAAGCAAAGAACTTGACTCCCATGCGAATTAGAGTTGAAATTCTTTATGCATGTGCTGCCCTAATTCAGTCAGTTTTTTTTTTTAATCAACATAAAGCTCACACATAAAAGGCGCAGGTATCCCTTGGAATCTTGAGTTTTCCAAAGGAGTGTTCGGCTTCAATCGGTGAATGCCTCAATTCCGAAATCAAATTAAAAAAGATTCTCCGTCGCAACAATTTTTTTATTTTTTACATCACCTCTTGCAATAAAATATCAGAGATTCCACCTAAAGTTTTATATCAAGAGGAAATTATGATAACATGGTGCTCACTCACTCGTCACGCGCTCACAAAGTGCACATCACTGGCTTTAATGGTGTCCGCAACAAGGAGGTAGCTTTAAAAGGCATTGGCATCGACTTAACCCCTTATCAAAAGTACAGTTCTGCTCAGAATCGTGCCATGTTTGCTGTTCGTTTTACTAAAACTCTATGTACTTCTCAGTCTCCAGACGCCTTAATCCCGTGAGGGACCACAAACGAATCGTGTCCATGTTACCCAGTCCTCTGCATCCAGCTGCCCACTCTCCAACTCACACTTCTCTCCCCTCTCATATATCATTTCATCCCACCACTCCACCTCATCCTCGGCCTCCCCCTCCCCCCTCCACCTTACACATTCGAGTTAGTGAAGGTCACGGTACTATCATGCTGCATTATTTTATTTTTTTTTTTTAACTGCCATGCTCAATTTTCTCTCTTTATTACTGTTCTTAGTGAATAAGCAACACTTCTTCCATGGTGCATCCATTTCCTCTAAACTCCCATTCCAACATATCACACTGCATAAATACTTGAAGGCACCCGTATTCTCCATTTCCTTATTATCAGCATGACTGGCCACTCCGTGATTTCAGTCTGCTCAAAGACCATGAATTTTCTCTTAGCCACATTCACTTCTATAATTCGTTTCTTACACACACTTCCAAGCTTATTCACCAAGCTTTGCAACCCCTGTTCATCTTCATATAACAGTACAGTATCAACAGCAAACAACAGTACAGTCAGTTTCAAAATCTTGTTGTCTCACTAATGACATTTCTGCATTCTCTGACCTATCTTCAATATCTTTTATAACACCATTTATTCATGAAGTTATGGCACGTCCCTATTTCAGTTCAACATTAAAATAAAAGGATTCACTCGGCTCACTTTTCACACCCACTGGAGCGCTCGTGCCCTCGTCTATACTACTGATAACATTCGGCAATTTCTTATCCACTCTATTTATTTTCAGCACCTTCCACGTTCCTTGTCTGTCTACTTTTGTCACATGCTTTCTCGAGATCCATGAAGGCAACTTGCAACTTCTTTCCTTTTTCAAAATACTTTTCCACTAGACATCTCAGGATAAATACTATAACTTATCTATACATCCTCTATCATTCGTAAAGCATGCATGTTACTCACCAATTAATTCCATGGTTATCTTCCCAATTAAGTCAACCAGTACCCAACCATAAATACATCTTTTTATTACACTAAGAAGGCAGTACCCCTATGGTTACCAAGCACCTCTCTTTCCCCTTTTCCATTACCTAGAGGAGCTACTATTCCTGACTTTTAATCCTCCAGAACTTCGCCTTCCTCCTTGGTCAGTTTACTCATTTTCTTTATCCATTCAATCCCTACCTCCAACTCACATTTCAGCATTTGCCGCACATTCCGAGAGATCCAGGGGTTTTCCCTATTTTGATGTCAGTCACTACGAACCCCACGACACACAGAAGACTGTCGAGGATGGTGATGGCGTAAAGGTTTGGGGTTGTTTTAGCAGGGAACTGAGCAGGGGAGGCCTCCACTTCCTTCCTGAAAACACGACGGGAAATGCTAATTGGTATATGCAGGTGCTGGACAATACTCTTCTGCAGTTTTATGACATTCTTGGTTGCATACATTTCTGCAGAACTCTGTCCAATGTCACAAGGGAAAAAGTGTTGTGAATCCTCTCAGATCACGACATTGAAGTGCTGGACTGGCCAGGCAACTCTTCGACTTTGAATTCCATCGAAATGCATGGAATTACATGAAAGACAAACTTACAACATGGAACACTTCGTTATATAGATGATATTTACAACACGTGGGTCAAGGAGATGAATGCAAAATACTTCAAAAATTTAGCAGACACCTTGCCCAAACACCTCCAGACTGTAACTGAGGCCAAGAGCAACATGAACAAGTATTAGGATGCAGTTATGCTGCATAGTTTTCACTGCATCATTATGCCTATGATATAGTATAGGAGGCATTAAATGATTGGTCTGTCCGTGCGTGCGTGCGTACATGGGTGCGTGCGTGCGTGCGTCCGTCCGTCCAAAACATATTTCTGGGCGCGATATCTTCTTAACCCATTGACAGATTTTCATTAACCTTTTGTCAGTGATGGAGTATGAGCAGATGATGAACTGATTAGGTCAGCTAGATCAAGGGGTGAAAGGTTAAGGTCACCTGGGGTCGACTTAGTTTATCCTTGTTGTGCAATATCTCTGACACCCTCAACAGATTTCGACCAAACTTTTGTCGGTAATGCAGTATGAATGGACGGTGAACTGATTAGTTTAGCAAAGTCAAAGGGGTAAAGGTCAAAGTCATTCGACTTAGTTTTTCTTTGTGGGAATGATATATATCTCCTGAATCTCTCAACAAATTTTGACCAAACTTTGTCAGTGACACGGTATGAAGGGACAATGAACTGATTAGGTCAGCAGGGTCAAGGGGTCAAAGATTAAGGACATATAACTCCGGGCGCGAAATCTCCTGAACCCATGGACGGATTTCGACCAAAAATTTGTCACTGATACAGTATGAAGAACTGATAAACTGATTAAGTCAGGAAGGTCAAGGGATGTCAAGGTCATATGCGGTTGACTTAGTTTATCTTTAGTCTCATTTCAAACCACACTGAACAATGTTCTGGAAGTTGTATGGTGAGTCCGTGTGCAAGGCTTGGCAGAGGCATACCGAGTGATGCTTTACGTTGACAACTTGGGGCACAAGTTCTCCGTGTTTCATTATTATATTCCCTGGAGTTTGATTTTTCTTTTTTTTATTGTGCCTAGTGTAGATCTCTCTCTCTCTCTCTCTCTCTCTCTCTCTCTCTCTCTCTCTATATATATATATATATATATATATATATATATATATATATATATATATATATATATTACAGAGTGTGTCTGTCAGTCCGTATCTGTATGTTTGCCCATTATGGAAATTAAAGGGAAACTTTCATGAGGGCTTGAATGGAGTGCAACAGGGGTTAGCTTTTTACCAGGAAATTACTTATGTTATTGGCCAGTTCATGCTGCCTTTATTTTTAGTCATATTTTCTTGCTTGGTTTCTTGTTTATTGTGGCAGGCACTTCTACCCTTCAGAATTAACCGATTCCGACTGAACTTGGACACAATGACCAGCCTATGACCTAGTTGTGTCCGCAAGGTTTTGGTTGCTAGGAAACTACTCATTGCCTAGCAGCGACCGAAAAAAAAAAAAAAAAAACTCTTCTTCGTACATTTCGCACTGAGCTGTAGAAACATTACTTAGGGGCATAGAAAGCTCAAACTTCTTTAGCCATAATCTTAAGGTCATTCCCCATCGGAAGTGTGCTGTCCATTTTCCTCTCTTCTCTAGTTTTAGAGTGGCAATCCTGCGAAGATTGGCCACAGCATCCCTAGCAACCAGTGTCGGTGTTCAAAAATGCCCCCCTAGTTCTCCAGTGGCTCGATGGAGTTGAATGAGTTTGCATGCTTATAGACATTGACTAGTATTACAACTTTCTATTGTACACCTATGTGCTACGCTGGCCAGGTCAGGGGTCAAGACATAAAATGCAAAAACAGTGAAAATAGCCAGAGCCATGATTCTTGGGTGGAATGTTGTAGTGAAATACCTCCATACAAAAATGACATTTAGTGTCAAAACTCACTTCCAGTTGACTGCAGCGCCAGCTAATTGTACCTCAGGTGGTTCGTTCTACGAATTTCAAGTTCCCTAGCTCCACAGCGAGTGGTAGTGATGGGCAATACTCAATTTTTTCTGTAATCGATTATTTCCATTACTTTTGTGGTCAGTAATCGATTAGTAATCGATTACTTTTCGATTACTTTTACCTTAAAATAGATATTATATTGGTATTTTGGTAAAGAACAGTACAAGGTAAAATGTTACGGCTTCATTGTAGTCTCTCTCTCTCTCTCTCTCTCTCTCTCTCTCTCTCTCTCTCTCCAAGCATTAAGTTAAAGAAAAAGATCTTGGAAAAGTGAAAACATTACCATCTATCTATATACCTAGGCTACTTCCCCCAAGGAAAGGGAGGTAGCCGAGACAGGACGACACACTCCCCATTTACTCATCCATTCAAACACGTTCATTCGCATCTTAGCCCCAAAGGGAAGAACGGACAGATCCTCACCGCACCACACCGCACAAGGGTCAACTGCGCAATGCAATCAGTGACATCCGCACCAGGGCCCGACAGCAGAGCTGGTTTACCCCTGCCACATCATAACAGACTCATCCCCTTACCCGCAACTGACCTGAAATAGCTGATCAGACCAAATGTGGTAGAATATCCCCTCAGGGCTGTGTCATCACTTATTCATTCACAATTTCTCTCCATTTATTTCTGTCACGCACAGCCACTCTTCCTTGCTCAACAGACATCCCTCTCGCATCCAGCGCTCTCTTCACACTGTCCATCCATCCTATTCATGGTCTTCCTCTCAGCCTTACACCTCTCACATCAGATCTAGTTATCTTTTTCACCAGTCGCTCATTATTCATTCTCTCCATATGCCCAAACCATCGCAACACCCTCTGCTCAACTCTACCAGCCATCTCCCGAACAATTCCAGTTCTCCTTCGCACTTCATCATTCCGTACTCGATCCATACGCATCACTCCACACATACTCCTCAGACACCTCATCTCCATTACATTCAAACTTTTCCTCTCTGCTACACCCATATTCCATGTTTCAGCCCCATATAATGCAGTCGGTACCACAACACCCTCATACAGCCTTCTCTTTACATCCATTCTAAGCGAACGACATCTAAACACTTTTTTCATTCCTCCCAGCACCTTTCCTACTTCATTTGTTCTAAACTTCACTTCTGCATCTATTCTTCCATCCACAGGAACATGTGACCCTAGATATTTAAAACACTCTACCTCCTCAAGCAACTCGCCATTCAAAACTATATTCATCCCCCTACCATCTACCAACCTTGTACACTTCATCACTTTACTGTTATTCTCATTTACTTTCAATTTCCTCCTTTCACACACCCTTCCAAAGTCCTCTACCAACTGTCTCAATCTCTCCTCTGAATCAGCCACCAGTGCAGTATCATCTGCAAACAGCAGCTGCTTCAGATTCCACTCTCCACCATCAACATTCACCAGACTCAGACCTCCACCTAAAACTCTTGCATTCACCTCCCTTACAACACCATCCATGTAAATATTAAACAACCAAGGTGACATCACACATTCCTGTCGCAGCCCCACTCTCACAGGAAACCAATCACTCACAGCATTTCCCACTCTTACTCACGCTAATACCTGAAAATTTAATTAACCAGTAATCAGATCTGCTGAGCCGCCCACTGCACAGTAACACGACTCACACTTCCACACAGCTGGGCCACAGTCTACACAGTAGCCTACACAGTAGTACACAGAACCTGCACGCACGAGTTTGTTGTTGTAATAGATTTGTCTTCTCCAGTGTCTGAGGCCCTGACTTTTTTTTCTGCTCGTACGGACACGCTATTAATTCTCAGTTACCTCCTTTTTACATATATCTTTAGAATTAATGCATTTATTATGAGACAGATTAATGTGTATTGGGTAAAATCCTTTGAAATGCACGTGTCTATAGTATATATTTAATATGTAATTTATGCTGGGAGTAATCGTTTGGTAATCGATTACCGGGAACTATAATCGATTAGTGGGAAAATTTTATCTTGTAATTGATGTAATCGAATACAAGTAATCGATTACACCCACCACTAGTGAGTGAATGGAGCTGAATGAAACTTTGCATACTTATAGACGTCAATGAGTACTACAAGTATTTGCCAGGTCAGGGGTCAAAGGTCATCAGTGCAGAAGATATGAAATGCGCTAAAATTACGACCTTGCTCATGCGAAATGCTAAGGCTCTGAAGATTACTAAGTCAGGGCTATGATTCTTGGGGGGAATGTTGCACTGCAGTACCTCCATACAGAAATTTTTCAGTGTCGAAACTCACTGTCAATTGTTGACAAAGCTTGGTCCACAGGGAGCTGACATCATTGCCCATCAGCTTGTCTTGTTTATTTGTGGCAAGCACTTCTACCCTTCAGAACAAAATGACCAGCCTATGACCTAGTTGTGTCCGCAAGGATTATATTGCTATGCAAAGAATAATTCCCCAGCAACGGCCAAAAAAATTCATTTTATACTTTTAACATTTTGAGCTGAAGAAACATTATTAATGGGCATAGAAAGCTCTGACTTATTTAGGCATAATCTTGAGGTTATTCAATATCGGAGGTGTGCTGCCCATTTTCCTCTCTCCTCTCTAGTTTTCGGGTGGCAACCCTGCAAAAGTTGGCCTCAGCATCCCTAGCAACATGCACCAGTTTTCAAAAATGCCACCCCATACTTCCCCAGCGGCTCAATGGAACTGAATGAAAGTTTGCATGCTAATAGACATTGACTAGTACTACAACTGTCTATCGTACACCTATGTGCCACATTGATCAGGTCAGGGGTCAAAGGTCATCAATTGTGAAAACGGTGAAAATAGCTAAAATCACAACTATGATTTCGCAAAATGCTAAGGCTTTGAAGATAATTAAGCCAGGGCCACGATTCTTGGGTGTAATGTTGCACTGGAGTACCTCCACACAAATATGACATTTAGTGTCGAAACTTACTTCCGGTTGCTGGCAGAGTCACATAGAAGTTGTACCTCTGGTGGGCCATTTTGCGAATTTCAAGTTCCCTAGTTTCACAGTGGGTGGATGGAATCAAATGAAACTTTGCATGCTTACAGATATTAATGAGTACTACTTAGTCCACTTAGAGTTGGCCGTCGTAGCCCACTTGCTTGCTTTAACGTAGCTAAAGAGGCGCCTCTCATGACCGAAATTAGAAATGTTCCAGGCATAGATTTCAGGGGAAGGCATGGTGGCCCTACCCTCACCCATTTTCGACTGACCAAATGATTACTTAACTGAAAAAATTATTTAACGAAATATATGCAGTGTTATATTGGATATGAATCTGCTTATACTGTATAAGTATTACTGTACTCCTGTGGTAAAAAAGAAAAAAGTAAACTATACATGCATTTTTATTTGATTGTTTAAATGAGCTAAGTGGTATTTGTCACGAATTAATTCATGACATTGTATTAGTATCATATAAGGGAACGTCTGAATTTCATTGAAATGCATACATTTTCGCTCAGACCGTTAACTGCCTCGCTTTTGTACTCAGATCATAATGAGTTTCATAACTCTTGTCATTGTTTCATAAGTGACTGTCTTTCTGTATAGACAGTGCGTTTCACTGAGCGAAAAGTTGAGCCACACTCATCTCTCGTGCTTTGTGCCCCAGCTTGATTACTTCAGCAGTCAGCTTTGGACCGCCTCGAGAGTAGGATCGTTGTGTCCAGCATACAGAGTAGCTCTCCTTTGTACAGCGATTTCCTGGATCTCTACTTAGATGGTGATTGACAAAGTGAGCTTAGCAGCAAATAGCAGCACCTGGTGTGCAACAGACAGACGCCCAGTCTTTCGTAGCCTCAGCTCCGTTCCCTCCACTGACCAGTATTTCCGTTCGTTTTTCTAGGCTTAAGTCTGATTAGCTATTGAATGAATGAGTGTATTTTCTTTGTAATTTGAATTCACGAGTCCCCCCGTGACCATGAATTCCCCTTTTGAATGCATTTTGAGATTTATGTAACGTAAATTTATTTTATTGTAATCAATAAATTTACAGTTCTTTTCTTTGAGCTCGTTAACTGTGTTAATGGTGTTTCATTTCTCCACAATGAGCTTACTTTAGTTTGCTGCTCCTAGTTTGCACAAACTCCTTGCATTATTCACGACTGGTATTTAAGCCAGTTCTTCCATATTAAAACTTAAATCCGTTGTGACAGCTAAGAGGTAAGCACCAGCAAGGACCTGTCCATTATTAGTATTAGTTACTGATTGTCAGGGGGTAAGAATATTTTCTCAGAGGCTAACAATACTAACAATCAGCACTCGTGAGTAGATTAGTCTCCGCTGTGTACTGTTGAGAAAGTTTATAAAATTCTCGTCTATAGAGAATTGGTGAAGTAAGCCGGAATAAAGTAAAACCCACTTCTTGAGTTTCACAAGTCAGTTTTTTGTCTTGACTTTCAGGTAATACTAGAGCATTTAATTCTTAAATTTACATCCCCCCGTGACATCTGGCGACCTCACTCCAAGATATTAACTCCTAGCTCTAAAGTTATTAATGAAATAATACTCACTCACTCACACCTAGGTATTTGTTATCATTAAAGGCTATAGGCACTGGCCACGATTCACTAGTCCCCCAGCGACAGTGAATATTACCACTTTAACTAGATGATACTAGTCACGATTCACTAGTCCCCCTGCGACAGTGAATCTTACCAGTTTAACTAGATGAGACTAGTCACGATTCACTAGTCCCCCTGCAACAGTGAATTTTACCAGTTTAATGAGATAAAATGAGTCACAAATCACTAGTCCCCCTGTGACAGTGAATCCTCCTCCACAGGAGATAGAACGAGTAACAATTCACTAGTCCCCCTACAACAGTAAATCCTCCTACACAGGAGATAAGACTGGTCACTGCCAGCCTGCGCCTATATTTTTTACTTTCGGTTATTGGCATTTCTCTGCGAAACAGCAGTCAGTACTCAGTCTTTAGTCCACTTAGTCTTAGTTGACTTAGCACCATGGCTACTAGTCTATGTGTACAGGAAGCCAAGGACATGGGGCTTACCGATCCCAGGGAAATTAAAGACTAAGTGCTCTCATGATACACTCTTGAACAGCAGCGTAAGAGTGATGCCTGTGAAGAATGTAGAATTCAACGCAAACATGAGCGAGAGCTGTGGAAATATGAGGGGGAACAACGTGAGAGAGAACGTGAACACGAGCATGCTGAGCATGAGGCATTTGAGAAACATGAACTTGAAATGCTGAAGCTCAAGCAAGACTCCTTGGCTTCAGGCACATCTGGTGCAGCCGACCCAAGCTCCACGAGTGCTCTCCCTGCACATGTTCTGGCAACCCCACGACTCAAGCTTCCTTCATACAAGGAAGGCGAGCGAATCGAGCCATTCATAGTTTGTTTCAAAGACATAGCTCGGCTGTACCAGCTGGATGAGGCAGCTAAGAAGCTCCAGTTTCTTAGCTTGTTTGATGGCCCTGCCCTCAATATTCTCCACAGAATTCGTGGAGACAATCTCACTTACTGTACTCATCAAAGTGTATGGTCTCACAGTTGACAACGCCAGGAGTCAGTTTATGAGGGTGCGTCTCCAAGAAGAGAAGACTGCTGTTTGGTTCCTCGACTGTCTTATTGCTTACTTAGATGAGTGGATGGAGAAAGATGAAACCCCTTGCACATGAGAGGGGATAATTGACCTTATGCTGCACATGCAGCTAGAAAAGTCATGGCCTGCTGAGCTTATGGCTCAGCTTAAGATCTGCCAGGTAAGGGATGCCAGCCAAATGGTGGAAAAGGCTGATGCATTCTTCACTGCGTACGGGTACCAAACTCGTAAGGAACAGACCTGGAACAGGAAAGCTGACATGTCTGGGAAGCCCATCTCAGACTGAACCCCAGCATCAAGGCCATCCTCAGAATAATGGCCAAAGTCCATACAAACCACAGAAGAAGGATCAGGGGCAAAATACGCAGAAACCCGATTGGAAGAAGTACAAGCAGTACCCTAACCAGCAGCAGTATCAGCCACGTGATCAACAATCGGGACAATCCTTGTCAGCACCAACCCATGGGTATCGAAGGCAGGAAGCAAATGCAGCCTTCATTCCTCAACAGCAGTATGGTGGTGTCGTCCCTAGCAGCATAGGTACTTCCCCACAGTTCACTAGTCCCCCTGCGGCAGTGAACCCTCCTCCACAGGTGGTCAGCACTCCATCTCCCCAGATGGTGAGTACGACCCCTCAGGTATCAAATTCTCAGCGCACAACATTTGCTGCATCGCTCGTTCAGCAGCCGTATCGATGGCTGGCCACTTCCTCCACAGGCCCTCCCACAGGTAACAATGCCTTCCTTATTCAGCCAGGGTTTGTAGGTGGCGTTTCTGTAAAGGTCCTGAGAGACAATGGCTCCTCAGGTTGCTTTGTCAGGCAGAGTCTAGTTCGGCCTGAGGAGTACACAGGTCGACAGATCCAAGCTCAGCTTATTGATGGATCAGTGAGATTGTTCCCTGAGGTACGTACCCAGGTGGCATCTCCATTTTACACTGGTACGACCGTTGCACTTGTCATGCCAGAATCTTTGTTTGACCTAATAATAGGCAACATATTAGGTGCCAAGTATAGTTGCACTGTAGATGACGCTAATCAGACTTCGGCTGCAGTAGCACAAGCCATGGCCAAGACTCCGAACTGTGTCACCCCGGCGACCATTGCATCACCAAAAGATCTGATTTGTAGTCAAGATGTTGTCCAAGAACAATAGTCTGACCCGACACTTGCTGCCGTGCAGAAGAAACAAAAGGGTAAAGTGATTAAGTATTCATGGGGAGGTCAAACAAAGTTCCTTTGTAAGGAAGGACGTCTGTATCATGAGTCACAAACACCCCAGGGCGAGGTTCGACTGCAGTTTGTCATTCCCGCTGAGTATCATCAAACAGTGTTAGAATGGAGTCATTGTCCAGCGTCAGGAGGTCACATGGGCAAAAGGAAAACTCAGGGCTGTATCTGTGCTGGCTTTTTCTGGTCAGGAATGGGACAGGAAATAGATAGTTTTGTGCGTTCCTGTAATATGTGTCAATGTACCACCATCAGGGACACGTCCTTCCTGTGCTGTTTGAATCCACATCCACAATCTCTGAATCAGTTGAGAGAGAGGGCAGTGGTGATGTGGGTGCAGACCTGACGTCTCGCCCGTTGGCCCCACAGGACACATTATGTCCTCAGCCTGTACATACATGTGTACCGTAGGTTAAGGGGAAAGTTCAAGGACCCCATAGGGGCCATCCGAGGCTGTGTCTGAATTACCTTGTGGTGTCTTTAGCTGTGGGCCTCTCTGAGGATTCCTGGAGAATGCACATGAGTGTCCACACCACGTCAGGTGTTAAAATGTGACCTACCTGAGATTGCGTAGGGATTATGACCTTGCCAATATTAATCGTAAGTGTAGAGTTAGGTTTAACTAGGAAACTGCTTGTTCTGAGAGATTTGAGTAATCCAAGGACTACATTTCCTGGTTAAAATGTACCCATTAAGAAAATAATGGTGTACTTTTTGTAGCATATGTACTGACTACTAGGGAGAGAGAGAAATTGTAATTTAATAAAAATTGTTTGTCGCACTGACACTTTTGATGCTCCACATTGATTGATTTCACAGGTACAGTTGGCGGATGTAGCAGTTTTGTCATGCAGATCAGCTCATCATCTCTGCCACATGCTGCCACCTCTTCTCTTCTGCATCGCCGTCTCCATTTACTATTAATTTGTGTTATATCATTTTACACATAGGTACAGTTACACTACAAGTGTCACACCTACACCATGAGTTACATACACCACGCTACATAACAATTAGTTGTTAATGTAAATGTAGCAAACTTTTCGCTCAGTTTGACCTAAGTATAGGATTTTTCACCATCGTCACGGAGTTATTTCCCTCAAGCTTGCTTCTATTAACTTAAATACGAGGTTTTTACGCTCATTGGCGGCTGTGATTTTCTCCTGTAGCAGGATAGTACACACACCACAGTGCGAATCTTGTATGACTGAGTTAGGATGTAAGTATTACCTACTGTTAAATTTTCTATGAAAAATTTCATTTTGATGGGGCATCATGTCACGAATTAATCTGCGACATTGTATTAGTATCATATAAGGGAACGTCTGAATTTCATTGAAATGCATAAATTTTCGCTCAGACCGTTAACTGCCTTGCTTTTGTATTCAGATTTTAATGAGTTTCATTACCCTTGTCATTGTTTCTTAAGTGACTGTCTTTCTGTATAGAAATGCGTTTCACTGAGCAAAAATTTTTGTGTAGTTGTCGTTTTCACATTGCCTCTCAACTGTCAAGTATAGCCACGCTCATCTCTCGTGCTTTGTGCCCCATCTTGCTTACTTCAGCAGTCAGCTTTGGACCTCCTCGAGAGTAGGATCGTTGTGCCCAGCGTACAGAGCAGCTCTCCGTTGTACAGCACCTAGACGGTGATCGGCAAAGTGGGCTTAGCAGCGAATAGCAGTGCCTGGTGTGCAACAGACAGACGCCCAGTCTTTCGTAGCTTCAGCTCCATTCCCTCCACTGACTAGTATTTCCATTCGTTTTTCTAGGCTTAAGTCTGATCAGCTTTTGAATGAGTGAATGAGTGTATTTCCTCTGTTATTTGAATTCACCAGTCCCCCTGCGACCGTGAATTCCCCTTTTGAATTCATTTTGAGATTCATGTAACGTAAATTTATTTTATTGTAATCAATAAATTTACAGTTCTTTTCTTTGAGCTCGTTAACTGTGTAAATGGTGTTTCCTTTCTCCACAATGAGCTTACTTTAGTTTGCCATTCCTAGTTTGCACAAACTCCTTGCATTATTCACAACTGGTATTTAAGCCAGTTCTTCCATATTAAACCTTAAATCCGTTGTGACAGCTAAGAGTTAAGCACCAGCAAGGACCTGTCCATTATTAGTATTAGTTATTGATTGTCAGGGGGTAAAAATATTTTCTCAGAGGCTAACAGTACTAACAATCAGCACTCGTGAGTAGATTAGTCTCTGCTGTGTACTGTTGAGAAAGTTTATAAAATTCTCGTCTATAGAGAATTGGTGAAGTAAGTCACATAAAGTAAAACTCACTACTTGATTTCCACAAGTCAATTCTTTGTCTTGACTTTCGAGTAATACTAGAGCATTTAATTCTTAAATTTACATCCCCCCTTGACAGTAATTCTGTAAGGAACTACGCCCTGCATGTTGCAGTGCTGTATCCGGCCCTGTATTCGTCATTAAGTCAGCAACCTGGAGTGAAGGCCAGTTCCCGTGAAGCTTATAACGTTCTCCTACGATGTACCAGTATTGTTGCAACCGATTGGGTGGATGGGTGGGGTGCGAGGGGTCGGTGGATGAGTGCATGGTCAATGTGGGTGGATGAGTAGGTGGATGGGAAGGATGGGTTGGTGGGTGGGTGAACAGGATGGGTGAGTAGGTAGTGAGAAAACAGAACCATGGGTGGGTGAGTTGGCAAGGTCTTGAGTTGGTGGAAGGAAAGAGTGGGTGTGTTAATGGTTGGATGGATGGGTGGTTAACCCCTTATGGGCGGGCAACTTGTCAATTATACCACCATTTGGGGCGGCATATTTTCGGAAAAATAGAGTATCAAGGAATAAGCCTAAACATGCATAAACCGATTAAAATGGATGAAAAACGAAGGCAAGAGGTGTTATATGCACGGTAATGCGTCTCTGCTGGCTGTGGCAGGAGGAGGGGAGGAGTGAGGGAGGAGGGCAGGCAGGCAGCTTATCACCAGGCGCACCTGGGGCGAGCTAGCAAACTATTCACTCATTTGCTTTTTCTTTGCCACTGAATACTATATTTATCATTTATGCATTCTATACGCGATTCATTGTCTTCAAAATCTTATGTATGTGTTTTCTATTTTACTTGAACACTTATAACAATAAAACTTATGTACAGTTGGCCGTACTCCCGCGAGGGCCACCTTAGTGTTGTCAACGCTGGCCGAGATAGTAACCGCGAATCATTAATAGTGAGCTCTGATCGAAGCATTCACAGGACTGAGGGAGGAAGCGGGTTTGAGGTGGGTAGGTGGGTGCCTGTACACGAGAGGCGAGACTGACGATTGTTGAGGCGACAGAAAAGTGTAATATTTATTTAAATAATTTTTTTTTTTTCGGTGTTACTTTTGCCATCATGATAAGTAAAAATATCAACTTTAAATATTATACTGCAAAACAAAGACAACCGATCAAGATTCATAATTGTAGACTTTAATCGTATTTTATTTTGTTGTCGTTTCCAAGCAATGGACGCTGTAAAATACAGACAAAAACTGCCTGAAAATAATGAATCAGAATGCTGTTTATTAATCACATGTAACAAATGTAAGTAACTTCATCCGGAATGTGGCAGTTGCTGACACCACTGGCACATATCAACATCGCCCATATCTAGCGTTACCTAACAAGCAGTTTAAAATCGCATCGTTGCGTCATCGCATCGTGGAGTTATCAGGGCTCCCATTGACCTTCACATGATAGCAGATTAAATATATATATATATATATATATATATATATATATATATATAGAGAGAGAGAGAGAGAGAGAGAGAGAGAGAGAGAGAGAGAGAGAGAGAGAGAGAGAGAGCGCGAGAGAGCAAGAGAGCGAGCGAGCGAGCGAGAGCGAGAGAGAGAGAGAGAGACAATACTCAAGGGTACGGTGTCTTAGACCTGAACAATGTATTGGCTGTATGAAAGTTAACACATTCGGATACATTACAGTCAATTAGGTGCTAAAGAAATAGTAATAAGTTGTAAACAAGCTACTGTACTGTACGGTATCTAGAATATGACACTCCTGTTATCATGCGAGAGATAAGCGAGCCAATGTTGTCGGGTGTTAGGAAACGCTTGATAAGGAGGATACGGAGGTGTGTGCTAGGGGTGTCAGCAATTACCGCATGCAGTATTAAGGATTCACATTTGCTATATTCAGTAGCATTATGCTTTATGGTTTCCAAGCATTAACTGTGCAACTTTTCACAGCGGTAATAACTTGACAATAAAGGTATTAAAATATATATGATTTGTTACCAGGTATTGTAGATTTATATTATATATAGCTTCCAGCCTTCCACTCATCTGTTTCAGACGTCATCCCTCACCTCTCGTGCATAGGTATCCCCGCACTCTCCTCAAACCCCCTTCCTCCCCCCCAAACTCTCTCTGTACGACTCTTACTGGCTGTGGATGCTTCGAACGCATCTCTCTACTAGTGTTTCAGAGTAAATATCTTGGCCAGCGTTGACAACGCTGTGGCCCTCGCGGGAGTGCGGCCAGCTGTACATATATACTATTTTACTTGATCAATTATAACACTACAACTTATATATTATGTATATTCTATTTTACTTGTTTCTAGGCTTGGGAGAGTAGAAGGCAAGACAATAGGTGACAAGGATGCCTTATCACCCAGTTTCACCAAATATTTATGACTGAAAATGGCTGGACATTACATAACGTCGCCTGCCTCCTCACACATGGACGTTATGTAATGTCGCCCGCCTCCTCACGCACGGACGTTACGTAACGTCGCCTGTCTGTTAGGGGTTCATGGGAAAATAGGTCCTTGAGGCAAATTTATCATCCGTAGCAGGAGTAGGTCCATGGGGAATATATTTATGGGGAAATGGGCCCAAGGGGGAACAAAGGTCCAGTGGGTAATATGGGACCCTGGTAAACAGCCAATGTACCCCTCCTGGCTGGCTTGTGACTCAGATGGAGGGAGTGTGTTTAATCTGACTGTTGCTAATAGGCTCTTTTAGTGTAGTTGTACCTAACTAATCTAGCCCTACTAGGCGAAACAGTATCTACTAGCGATAAAACAGAAGCAGTAGATTTAACAAAAACCATATATAAGAAAAATCAAGATGTACGGAAGTTCAACACGCAGAAAATAAACGAAGCCTTAATCACAGGAACCAGTGCAAAGCAACAAAGAGGAGACTGGGGATAGGGAAAAGTAAGATGTATGCTTTAAAGAAACGAAATAGAGAAACAAGACATACTGTAGGAGAGAAGGAAAAAAATGATCAAAATGGTGGAAGAAATCTCTGATCATTTATACAACTCAAACAACAGACCTCACATACAAGAAAACCCAACGTCTACAGAAATTCCAGGCATAACTATAGGACAAAAACAGCTCTGAAGAGTTTGAAAAGAGGCAGAGCAGTAGGAGAAGACGGCATCACATTAGATTTAAACAAAGAAGCAGGGAAAATTGCCCAGGAAAACCTATCAAAACTGTTTACGAAATGTCTCAGAGAGGGAAAAGTTCCAACAGACCTGAGAAATGCAGTATATAATAGTTTTAATACATAAAAAAGGAAACTTGAAAGATCTCAAAAACTACCACTTAGTTAGCCTATTGTCATTTATATACAAATTATTCACAAAGATTATCACCAGCAGAGTATCAGACGTGCAAGACTAACCAGACTAGAGAACAAGCAGGCTTTCTAACTGATTCTAGTGTACCAATGAACAGTTGAAGATTTAAATAGATAAAGCCTTTGTGTAGGACCTAAGAAGAATAAGTAAAAGATAAAATCAGTGTTTAATAACAAAGTTCAAAATGAGAAAATAAGAACCCACAGTGAAATTGTAGAATTAGTTGATGAATTCGTATTTCTAGGGTAACTTCTACAGACAAACCCTTCATTTGAACCTGAAATAAGTAGACATATAAAGCTGGGTTGGACAAAGTACCATATTAAAAAAAAATTTAGCACTGTATTTAAAGCGAAAAGATTTTCATCAGTGCGTTCGCCCCGTAATGACTTAGGCTTAGAGACATAGACAAGGACCGACCCACTGGGAACAAAGTTGAGAAGCACCTGGAGAGGGATAGAAAGATCCGATGCTAGGAATCACTTTAAGAGACAGGAAAGAATCAGCTTGAATTAGGAAACGGACTGAAGTAGAGGACGTAATAAATAAAATAAAAAAGAAGAAATGGCAGCGAGCAGGAAGTATTTGTAGAACACACAACATATGGACAAATAAAGCAACAGACTTTGTAATAACTAATTCAAGAAGACCAAGAGCAAGACCAGCAACTAGGTGATATAACGAATAATTACTTCAGGATATACAGGATCCCACACAATAATAAAAGACAAAGGGATGAAGACATCAAACTCGTTACAGATCTTGGGACTCTGGACAGGAAACAAACAGCACAAGACCGGGATAAATGAACGTTTGGGAGAGGCCTATGTCCTGCAGTGGAATATTACATGTTGATTATATATATATATATATATATATATATATATATATATATATATATATATATATATATATATATATATATATATATATATATATATATATATATATATATATATATATATATATATATATATATATATATATAATATCAGGGAATCTTGTGCAACCAGTGATTTCGTGAAATCCCTAGGAAAATCGTGAAATTAGTTTAAATTAGGATGGGGTAATTAAGATTAGGCTAATTTATGCTGCGGTTAGGTTAGGCTAGGATAATCTAGGTTAAGTATGGGTTAGGTAAGTTACGTTAGGTTAGGTTGGGTTCACTTATATGAAGGCTTAACACAGCTCAGCGTTTATCTAAATTAACCTAACTTAACCTAACCCAACTTATGTAGCCTAACCTAACCTAATTTAACCTAAATTATTCCCAGCCTTACCTAACTTCAGCCTATATTAACCTAACCTTAATTAACCCATCCTAATTTAAACCCATTGCACGAATTCCCTGGGGATTTCACGAAATCACTGGTTTCACAAACTCCCTGTAATATATATATATATATATATATATATATATATATATATATATATATATATATATATATATATATATATATATATATGAATGTATACACCAAGTAATTTCTGATGAGTTTTCTGTTCTTAACACGTCTCAGACGTAACAGATGATGCCTTTCATATTGTCCTAAGGCCACTTGCATTTGTTGTCAAGAGCCGATGTTGGGTTGTTTGTACCGTAATAAAGAACATTCATCATTTTGTGTTACATCTTTCAAGGTATCTTATATTTTCATTTAAGGAAAGAAATAACGTTGATGTCAATGTACAGTAATGGCCACACTTCCTACCTCAACACTTAAGTCAAACATTCTCTCATTCAGCCACATTCTTTGCAGAGGAGTGAGTTGAGGATTTTGATGACTTGAAAAGTAATACCCTCGTGATCTATCATCCACTTTCTTTTAGTGTCTTATTTTCCTTTCACTTTCTTAGCTGTTGCATAAAATACAGTGGTTACCTTATTCCGGATACAGACGAAGGAATGAACACCGCACCACCACCTCCTGTTACGGCTGGTTTCGCACTGCTGTTCTTTTACTATGCATGATGTACCGACCGCTTGTTGCTTGCGCTCGCGCGCTCGCTCGCGCGCGGGCACACACACACACACACACACACACACACACACACACACACACACACACACACACACGAGTCATAAATTCTCATGATCCAAACTTTCGTATGAAATTTTCTGTTTACATTCTTCACTCATACAGCCACAGAACAATTCACAACAAAACTAAAGACTTCATTCATTTAAACTTGCCCCAGATTTTCGTCCTTTTGCAGATTATTAATTTCACGTAGGTCAGTGACAGAAAAAGACAATGCTACGACTCAACTTCCTTTCCATAGAACTTCTTCATGACTAGCATCCTATAGTGTTTCACTCTTGTTGCACCTCAGTAATTAAGACGGAGAGATGGCAATTGTAGGCCAAGTTAATGTGAACAGAATATATTACTATGTAACTTTATAATGTAATGATATACACGGGCCTGCATATTATCATTATCACAAAGGATGGGGGGAAGAAAAGGCATGACCCACGTATTCCTCACGTGCTTCATATGTCGATTAGCCTTCCACTCCGATGATACACTTTATAATTCATTTTTAAGAGCACCAAATGAACTTATTCAAATTAGGGAAAACCTCTATTAATGAAAGTGTATGTGAAGGCTGTGGCCGGTATTCTCGTCTCTCAACGAGGTTCCCAAGCACCTTTTTTCAACGATTTATTTTTGGATGCGGCTGGTTAACATTATTTTTTACCTTGGCTATTCAGAGTATAGCGATAGTAGAACGATTTAAGCAATATATAAGAGGGTAGTAATGTATTATAAGCCAAATAAATCGCTTAAGAAGATATTTTAGGGAGCTTCATTAACCGACGAGAATACGTGCTTCTGTCTAATTCGTCCAGTTCGAGCATCATCTCTAATGCTGAATAAAAATCGTCAGGAGGTAGATAGAATTAAATATAAAGAAATAGCGGTGCCAAGACACAGCAAACCTGTCCCCGGCAGTCATTTTAGAGCTGACGCATAAACCCAACAGGATATCTAGTCAAAGTTGTCACGTATCACATTTGGAGTAAATCGCGTGAGATTGACGATTTTATGCCCATTTGAAATTTTAGGCTCGACCCACCTGACTGGCCCCCGTACCTCTAACTGGGGGGGGTGGACCCCCCTGATGTAACGAGGTATGTTATAGGATGCAGATTTGAAAGATGCACATTTAGGTTTTGGTTTCATATCGATATGACGAATTTGAAAGGAGTTAGGGCGAGAAAACTATTTTTACGTCCCTTTTTTTTTTTTCTTTTTTTTTTTACATTATTTGGGCCTTCAGCCTGGGGCTTTGCCCATTTTGGCCAAAAATTTAATTCGGTGATCAGAGGGTCATGGCCCATCATTCCTGTAATTTTAATCCAAATCGCACCCGTAGTTTTGCGTAAAGTTGTTAACAGATAGACAGACAGGCAGACAGACAAACAGACAAACCGAGTGAAAACAATACCCGTCCCCGAGCCCCTCTGGGGCGGGGACGGGTAATAATGTCCTCGGGATCAATGAGCAGAAGGGAGAAGGAGTGAGGGGCTGGAATATCAGACTCGTAGTAGTGGTGTTCATTGCGACAGAGACCATAACCCAGTGGTAGCAGTGGTAAGATTAAGATTAAAGAACATGCAGAGGAGAAGAAGAAAGCCAAAAATGAATCTATAAGAACTGAGGAAAGAAACATAAGAGAAAGATATAGCGTTGCAGTCGAAAACAGATATGAGTGAAATAGACATGAGTGAACCGGAAAACGAGTGGAAATGTTTACAAAGAACATATGTGGAAGTAGCTGAGGAAATAATATCAAAGAGAGAAAGACGAGTAAGACAAGAGTGGATGACGGAAGATATACTTGAGTTGATGGAAGAAAGAACGTTTAAACATAGTAATGCAATAAGATACAGAGAACTAAAGAGAGATGTCAAAAGAAGATGTTCTGCTGTAAAAGAAAATTGGATAAACGAACAGTGTGATGGGATAGAAAATTTGGCAAATAGGGATACACAGATGATGTATGAAAGAGTGAAAAAACGTACTGGAAGAGGAAGGTTGCGTACAGGTGAAGCAATAATGAAGAAGAATGGTGAGATAGCAATGGAAAAGGAGGAGGTACTGGATAGATGGAAGGAGTATATCGAAGAATTGTTCAAGGATGATAGAGCGGAGCAGTTAGAGCTTCATGTAGAAATGACTGGCCCTCCTATTGGTGAGGATGAAGTAGAGAAGATAATTAGAAAAATGAAGCTAGGAAAGGCAGTTGGAGAAGATGGTGTAGCAATGGAGATGTTGCGTGCTCTGGACAGGTTTAATATTACAAAGCTAACCAGCATTGCAAATAAGATATACAATAGTGGAGAACTCACCGATGATATGTGTAAGTCAGTATTTTTAACTATATATACCAAAGAAACCGGGAACTCTAGAGTGCCATAAACACAGAACTATAAGTACAATAAGTCAAATAGTAAAAGTAATCTTAAGGATAGTGCTGGAGAGAATTAGAGCAAAGATAAAGGATGAGATAGCAGAAGAGCAATATGGCTTTATTGAAGGAAAAGGAACAAGAAATGATGTATTTATACTAAGGATGTTAAGTGAGAGAAGTATAGAGATGCAGAGAGATATGTATCTGTGTTTTATAGATTATGAGAAAGCATCTGACCGAGTCAGACATGAAGATTTAATTGATATATTGAAAAGTATTTGTCTTTTTAGTTAGTTGTTTTCCGGGGAGAGGCACTAACCCTCAGCCAACCCTTTTAGTCGCCTTTTACGACAAGCAGGGATACTGGAGGAGTATTCTTGAAAAAAAAACCCCTACCCCCAGGGTAGGTGGAGGGGGGAAGAGGGAGGGGGAGGCCGAGGATGAGATGGAGGGATGGGGTGGAGAGGTATATGAGAGAGGGGGGTGTGAGTTGGGAGCGGGGCAGTGAAATTGCTGGGGACAGAGCGACGTGGAGGCGATTTGTTTGTGGCCACCCCGAACGGGATTGAGGCGTCTGGGAATAGATAGATAGATAGATAGATAGAAAAGTATTGGAGTAGATGGAAAAGACTTAAGAATTATATACAAGCTATACTGGAATCAGAAAGCGGCAGTAAGAGTGGGAGCACATAAGAGTGACTGGATAGATATAAGAAGAGGAGTAAGACAGGGGTGCGTTCTATCTCCAGTTCTGTTCTCCCTGTACAGCGAGATGATAATGAGATCAGCTGAAGGACGAGATGAATTTAGTATTGGAGGACGAAATATAAACAGTATAAGGTACGTAGATGATACGGTATTGATTGTTGACACTCAGGAGAAACTTCAAGATATTTTCACAGAGGTGAAGGAGATGAGTGAAGAAAAAGGTCTGACAATTAATGTGGATAAAACGGAAGTGATGGTAGTTAGTAAGAAAGCAAAAGTCCCTAGTTGCAGTGTAAGAGTGAATGATAAGATGATTAAGCAGGTGAGAAGATTTTGCTACTTGGGAAGCTACATTACGAAAGATGGTAGATGTAACGAAGAAATTAAAAGAAGAATACCTGACGCTAAGAAGGCACTTCAGAAGATGAGAAATATACTAAGTAACAGACACCTTTCAGTACCAACAAGAAGAAGAGCAGTTAAAACTTATGTCTGGTCTGTGTTGTTACATGGATGTGAAGCTTGGACTATTAGTAAAAAGATGGAGATAATGTTGGAAACTTTTGAAATGTGGTGCTGGTGAAGGCTTTTGGAAATTTCTTGGACAGAGGGAATATCAAATGAGGAAGTGCTAAGGAGAATGGATATCAGAAGAGAATTATTGACACACGTGAGAGGAAGACAGATGAGATGTTTAGGACATGTTATGAGAAGAGGAAAGATAGAGATCCTGAGTTTAACTGGAAGAGTCCCAGGTAGTAGAACAAGAGGCAGGCAAAGAGAGGAGTATATGGACGGAATAGTAAGAACAGCGAGGGGAGGATACACGACTGGACAACTGCTACAAATGACAGAAGATAGAGAGGTGTGGCATTCCATGGTCGCTAACGTCTACAGGGGCACCACACTTCGGTAAGGTAAGGTAAGTAGTGGCGTAGCGATCTTGCCGCCTAGCACTTGGATTGTGGTTTGATTCGCATTTCCTAGAGCACTGGAAGGGAAAGGAGAAACTTGTGACATTATACTGTTGGCCTATAAATAGTTATATAGCCATTTGAGGTAAATGAGAAGAAGAAGAAGAAGAAGAAGAAAAAAAAGAAGAAGAAGATGGTGATGATGATCAGGAGGAGGACGATAATGATGGTGATGATCATGAAGGAGGAAAATAATAATAATAATAATATTGATAATAATAATAATAATAATAATAATAATAATAATAATGATGATAACAATAATAATAATGAGGAGGAGGAGGAGAAGGAGAAGGAGAAGGAGAAGGAGGAGGAGGAGGAGGAGGCAGAGGAGAAGATGGTGATGATGATGAAGATGAAGAAGAAAAAAAAAGAAAGAGAAAAAGAAGGAGGAGCAAGAGGAGGAAGCAGAGAAAAGGATAATTTCTCGAAAAATCCCCTAAATTCTATGACATTTTATTTTTATTCTTGTTATTATCGATGCAATTTTGTTCATTTTTAAAACTTCTTGAATCCCGAAAAATATGGTATGAGGTGGTAGAACAAAAAGGAAAAAACTAAAAATAGGAAACGATATTGAACTGAGGAGGCTAATGTTTTTTGACTGCAGGAGTGTCATGAAGGCAGAAAGTCAGTAATTGCTAAGGCTCACTCTTCCCTTAGAAAACAACCTAAAACAGTCGATGTTAGTTCCAGGTGCCTAATTTTACTGGTGGGTGAACTGGGACTAGAGGAAAAACTGAGTGCACCAATCTAAGTACCCCAGTGCTTTAACTGGTTATATGGCACTAAGGTTGCGTCCACACCAAGAGCTAGCTGGCACGTGCAGGAGTTGGGCATGATTTTAACCCATAGGAGTTTTCGTCCATACCCGTCCGCGTCTAGCGGGGCTGCTTGTAAGGGTTACAGCGATGTAAAACTCCAGCCTGCGACTTCAATAATATGGTGTGGACGCGACCTAAGAGAATGATATTTTAATGTCTATCAATTATGCCGAGGGTCATTAAGGCAGATAATGTATATATGCTGTCTCTACGACCCCCAACCGTCATTGTTATTCCCAGGTTCCCAGTTGTAGTGTTCAATGAACAGAGAGAAGGGGACACAAACTTTGTCCAAGATCTGACAGGTCCGAGGACCGAACTCGGGTTCTAGTTAAAAGCTGGACGCGCTAACACATGCACGACCTGCTCCCCTGACAACAGAGAAGCTGCATTGCCGGGCATAAGATAATGTCATTTCCCCTCAACTCCCCTCCCACTGTCTAGACAATACTCCCTCACTTCCCAGGCCGGCAGTTTGTTTACCGACAGGATAAATGAGAACTTAATGCGGGCCGAGGTATAACGATAGATTGTGCCAGCAAATACTGACCCTCTTTTAGTCGATAAGCAGAAAACAACTAAAACTACACCATGGCACCGTCTACCATCACTATCTTGTGTTTCACTATCTGTGCCTCGTGTCTGTCCCACCCTTCTCCTAACCATTTTCTGTTGCCATTGTTTTCCGTTTACTGTCTGTGCTTGGTTATGTCGTACCCTCCCCCTGGCTCCCCTAACCCCTGTTTGACCTTCCGCTTCACACTCTTACGTGAAAGAGGGAAGCTTAGAGGAAATGGCAAGTGAGAGGAAGAGAGAAGGTGGGGTGCAGGAAGGAAAGAACGAAGGAATAGGGGTTACTAATAAGGGGAGAAAGAGTAAATAAAGAGGTCATGAAATGATAATTATATTTAGCAGATAAGGCACATTGTGTGAAAATATGAGCTGTAGTGTGGTTGGGTATTGAGAAAATAAATTACCAAGGCCTAGAGAAGACACCTTGAATATTGCCATATAATAATGAGCTCTGTTCAATGTGAGATCATGCAGCTTTGACGTCAGCGTGTTGCGATATATGCCAGCGACCAGCGACGGGGCATGAGTCTTACATCTGTGCAGGATTTTACGAAGTATTACTTTGAGTTATAGCTTGATGTCTCCAGAATCCCAAGCACAGGTCAAGGCCGTCATATTATGGTCGATTTTTTACATCTGACTAGGCTGAGTCATTTTAACAACTTGAATACAAAGTTGTGTTTGCATGGAATTCAGTGAATCAAGGTAGGTTATGAGAAAGGGCTGAGTCTCCTTGGTCACTAGACAAATTAACCCCCCTCGGCCTGACCACACTTGGCCATCAACCGAGCTACAATAGGTTAGGGATCTTTATCAAGTCAAAGTAAACGCGCTAGTGGAGGCTTAGCAATAAATTCATATTACGCGGTGACAGTCCTTTTACTGGTGTGTGTTTTTTTCCAATTTACATGAAGGGGATCCGAAAGGGGCATCAAAACTAGAATTCATATGCTTTCCCTTCCGATTGAAAATGCTGTTGATGATCCTTGAGAACAGATATCAATAGGGTATAGTAAGATTGGTACACTATATGAATTTTCATAGTTTATTAACATTTACGAAAGTTAGTGATTAACAGCGAAATCTTTTGAAGTCTAGTTTTTTATCATTTTCCTTTGGCCAGCTAAAATATTAATTCTGTATTTACCCGTACAAAATTTCAGCAAAATGATAGTCGAGCCATATAAGAAAAGTGCTTCAGTTGCTTGGTGTCTATCGTTGGTAGATTAGGTCAGGTCAGGGTAGGTTAGGTTAGGTTAGGTTAAGTAAAAATGCATAATTATGTTAATCTGAGAAAACTAATTAAATTGTCTTTGCCCTGTCAGTACCAAAACTTCAGTCGGTATCAAAAATCCTGTTGCCTCTCTAGCTTTTCTCTCCATGGACTTTGAATATCGTTGTCGTGAATCCGTGACAACCGACACTGAAGTATTTATTTAACCTGGTTGCTGTGGATTCATCAGACTAATTTTCAAAGTACAAGGCGAGAAAAATAGGAGAGGGGACAGAACTTTTAATTCCTATTGTACAGTCGCCCGAAGAAGTGGTGGCAGAGTATCCAGAAGTTTTCGATAAGCAATAATGAACATACTGCTTCGAGTGACCAAAGCATTCTAAACCTGTGCCATCACTTCTTGGGGCGACTGTACGTGGCTCACTGTTCCCTTAACGCCTTCGAGTGACTTTTTTTTTTTTTTTTTTTTTGCTGCCTCCGGATGATTTTATTCGCCTTGGGAAAGAATTGTTGAACTGGAAGGGTTAAATAGATCCCATATTAGCCCCCTTCACTGCAAGAAATGTCCCTTTTACTGTATAATAGCATTGAGTGAATGGGTATTAAATGAATAATGTGTTACCGGACTGAACAGTTTTAATGGCTGACTGATAAAAAAAAAAAAGCACATCGTGTGAACGCGGAACTTTTACATAATAATGATATTAATAACAATTACAAGCCATCTCATGATGGGATCCCACCACCAGCTTAGCCAGAAAGTTTTTCCTCGGCACATAATATTGCACCTCCATTTCTGATTTGACGCAAATTCAGAATGTAAAACACACACAAAGCCAGCCAGCCAGCCTCACAACTGAAAACTTTACCACTGAGCTTTCTTCGCAACTCACCTGCTAAAAATTATCACTCCACTCGCTTCGCAACACAGGTGGTAAACATTACCACTCCGCTCGCTTCGCAGCACGGCTGGTAAACATTACCACTCCATTCGCTTCGCCACACGGGTGGTAAACATTACCACTCCGCTCACTCCGTTTGCTTCGCATCGCAGCTTGTAATAATTACCAGCCACGATTGCGAAGCAGGTATTGTTTCCAATATGTCTGTGTGTGTCTGTGTGTCTGTTAGAATGATAACTTCGCACTCGCTCAAGATATCATCACAAAATTGTACAGGCGTGTAGTAGGGAAAGAATCAATCCGAGTTCGAAATTGGTGAAAGTACTGTAGGTCAAGGTCTGTGTGTCCGTTACTACGATAACTTTCTAACCGCTCAAGATATCATCACAAAATTTTATAGGTGTGTAGTAAGGAAGAAAATCTCCTACTATTATTGTTTTCAGTTTGTCTGTGTGTCTGTGTGTATGAGTGTCTATTAGCATGATAACTTCCCAACAGCTGAAGATATCATCACAAAATTTTATAGGTGTGTAGTAGGGATGAAACTCTCTTACGAGTTCGGCGAAAGTGGGTCAAGGTCAAGGTCATATTCACACCAGGTGTGATTCCCTCCTTGGTGGGGCCTCTAGAAACAAAAACAACAACAACAACAGCAACAACAAAAACAACAGCAAGAAAAACAACAACAACAATAATAATAATAATAATAATAATAATAATTAATTATAATAATAATAATAAAAATAAAAATAATAATAATAATCAGTCTGGTTAATGCTGAGGGTAGAGAGTGGAATCTGAATCAGCTGCTGTTTGTGGATGATACTGCACTGGTGGCTGATTCAAAGGAAAGATTGAGACAGTTGGTAGAGGAGTTTAGAAGGGTGTGTGAAAGGAGGAAATCGAAAGTAAATGAGAATATGAGTAAAGTGATCGAGTGTACGAGGTTGGTAGACGATAGAAGGATGAATGTAGTTCTGAGTGGTTAATTGCTTGAGGAGGTAAAGTGTTTTAAGTATTTAGGGTCACATGTTGCTGTGGATGAAAGAATAGATGCAGAAGTGAAGTTGAGAATGAATAAAGTAGGAAAGGTGCTGGGAGGAATGAAAGAAGTTTTTAGATGTCATTCACTTAGAATGGATGTAAAGAGAAGGCTGTATGAGGGTGTTGCGGTACCGACTGCGTTATATGGTGCTGAAACATGGAATATGGGTGTAGCAGAGAGGAAAACTTTCAATGTAAAGGAGATGAGGTGTCTGAGGAGTATGTGTGGAGTGACGCATATGGATCGAGTGAGAAATGATGAGGTGCGAAGGAGAACTAGAGTTGTTCGGGAGATGGCTGATCGAGTTGAGCAGAGTGTTGCGATGGTTTGGGCATATGGAGAGAATGGATGATGAGTGATCAGTAGAAAAGATAACTGGTTCAAATGTGAGAGGTGTAAGACTGAGAGGAAGACCACGAATAGGATGGATGGACAATGTGAAGAGAGCGTTGGACGTAAGAAGGATGTCTGTTGAACAAGGAAGAGTGGCTGTGTGTGATAGAAATGATCAGAGAGAAATTATGAACGAATAATGATGAAGCAGCCCTGAAGGGATATTCTCCAGCATTAATTCTGGTCTGATCAGATGATCAGGTCAGGTGCGGGTAAAGGGATGGGTCCATTATGATGTGGCTGGGGTAAACCAGCTCTGCTGTCGGGCCCTGCTGTGAATGTCACTGATTCCACTGCGCAGGTGACCCTTGTGCAGTGTGGTGCGGTGAGGATCTGTCTCCTCTCCCCTTTGGGGCTAAGATACGAATGAATGAGTGGATGAGTAAATTGGGAGTGTGTCGTCCTGTCTTGGCTACCTCCCATTCCTTGGAGGAAGAAGCCGAGGTATATAGATAGAATAATCAGTCAGTGTAATAACCTATATTTTAGCTTATAGTGCTCATTCAGTTCTGCAAAGCTAAAAAAATAATAATAATAAAAATTCAGTGCGTGCAGTCATGATTCCAAGTTTCTTTACCCAGCCCCCACCCCGCTCATGGCTAGAAGGAGGTGGAAGACAAGGTGAAATAAGGCCAGGTGATTGGATATTGGCGGCTCAGTAATGCATATGTACGTATGAGTGTGTGTCTGTTGAGATGCCAATATCTGCTCCCCTGGCGTTTCAACAGCCTTGTCCTCCTGGGGGTAAAGAACTAGGGGTCGTGACTGTACATTTCGTCTCTCCCCTGACAATAATCCTGATGCTGACATGGTGAACAATAACGTAACTACTTTCAGATTCTTGACAAAGAAGTCTTGAAATGGCCACTGCATTCACAGTGTCAGTCTGTTCAAACACCTTCAGAATCTTCCAAACATAATAATCTCCAGTAATGAAAAAGTGTAAGCAAAGTGTCCGGTGATCTTCATTTCTCTATGTATGAGCTGAATGAATTATAATTCAGTGGTATCTCTACAAATATGATTATATCACAGTGCAAGAAATACACTGACAATATACAACTCAGTAATTTTGCTAAATCATCCAGTAATGGGAAGGTAATTGCACTAAAAATAAAGTTTTCAACACTTAGCGCTTGAATATTCTTATATATATATATATATATATATATATATATATATGTAAACAAATCAAAGTATTAGTATTGCAAAACATTACATGTGAATAGAATTACTGATACCGCAGGTACATATGCATATATAATATTATTACTTATCATTCTGTGTGTGTGTGTGTGTGTGTGTGTGTGTGTGTGTGTGTGTGTGTGTGTGTTCTTTTGATTTAGGTACTCAGTGTGTACTAATATTCTCCGAGGTAATTATAGTTAGTATGATATTAGTATAGTCATTTTAAAAATTCTAATGTATACATTTCAAAGTAAGATGAATTCTGCTTATAACCGAAAGTTGCAGTATCATTTGAGATGAACCACTGATTTAGGGAATGACAGAATGATTAAAGATTGATAACCTGTATAGGCAAACAACAAACTAAGAAGCGAGAGGGTAGTTGGGAGTTGTTCATCGGCTCCCCTGACGTCGCGAGAGCTTGAATAGGCATGTAGCTATCTAGGTAGTTTTGTCTCATCCCACCCACTCACCCCACCTACTCACCCAATCTAGTCACCTCATCCACCCACTCCACCCATCCCGCCTGTCCGCTCACCGACCACACACGCGGCCCACCTCATCAATCCTGCTTCTCTTCTCACCTCACCCCACCGATCCGCTCACCAACCTACTCACCTGGCCACCAAGCCTGGACTATCAAAGGATGACTTCCAAGTTTCCACACAGTAGCAGCGGTATAATAAACATATTAACCCGCGGCGTCCCGTCGACGTACTTCCACGTCCTCACGTTATGTCACTGCCAATCCCGTTGACGTACTTCAACGTCCTGCAATTGCAAGGTTCATAATTTCCACAATTTTCAAAATTCGCGCGAGATTTTCGATTTGCCCACGTACCCAAGCCTCCCCTACCTGCCCCCAGGCGGGCAGCGTCCCAGACCCCGCGTGACCTGCGCTCGCCCTTGTCTCGGTCACTCACCTGTTAGCAGTGACCCAGGTCAGACATGGCGCGTAAAGGTCTCTCAGACGACGAAATACAATCCGCCCTGGATGCCTTCACTGGAGATAGTGATTCTCCACTTGATGATGATGTGGTGGATCGAGATTATGTGCAGCCTGAGGAGGAAATAACAAGCAGTGATGAGGAGGTCCCTTTGCCCAGGAAAAAGCGGTATATCACGTATCGTAAGGCAAGGGAAGGCCAGCCTGCACCCAAAACACCTGCATGGACCTCTCTCCATCCCCTAGAGAGAGATTCTGATGAGGACGAGGATGAGGACGATGATGATGACGGCGGCTTAGGACGTGATGTTGCCTCGTGGTTGGGGAAGGAAAAAATCTCACCCCGAGGATCAGAAGGTGGGGCGAGAAGGCAAATAAAGTATGGCCTAGTGTTTTGTCTGGGGAAAGCGAAAGTGGTGTGGTGGGAGTGCGGGGTGAAAGGGAAGTGGTGTGAGGGAGGCAGCACGAGCACGTGGTGCACGTAGGCCTAGGGGAGAGGAGGTGGAGCCACTCCCCAGCACGTCTTTCGCCATTAAATATTCCCAAACTTCCTCCACACAGCCCCAGGATGTGGGGAAAGGAAGGAAAGGGAAGGGAAAGGGTAAAGGAAAAGGGAGAGGGAAGAGAAGTGCGAGTGATGAAAGGCGCCGCTCTCCACCTCCCCCACCACCACCAATGTTGCGTTGTGCCTTCAGCCATGTTTCAGAGAGTACCATAACTTCCTACACTACTGAAACTGTGTGGGATGGCGATATGATGCTCAGTATAATGGTAAGGCCAGTCAGTATGTGCCAAGTCTTATATAAACTTGAAACGGGTGTAATGTTTGCAGGAAAGTAATGTATAAGTTGAGAAATAGTGTAAGTTGAACGAAGTGATATGAAAACTACACCCACTGTATAAATCTGCGAAAATATGACGCTCAGTATAACACTCTGGTCAGTAAATATGTGATAGCAAGAATATAAAGTGGAAACAGGTGTAATGTTAGCATGAATAAAACGTATAAGTTGAAAAATAGTGTAAGTTGTAATAATTGATGTCATGAGTACACCCACTGTGGAAATCTGCGAAAATATGACGCTCAGTATAACACTCTGGTCAGTAAATAATGATAGCAAGAATATAAAGTGGAAACGGGTGTAATGTTAGCATGAATAAAACGTATAAGTTGAACAATAGTGTAAGCTGTAATAATTGATATCACGAGTACACCCACATTCTGGTCAGTAAGTATGTGATAGAAATTATATAAAGTGGAATTTGTTGTAATGTTAGTAGTAAGGTATTTTATAAGTTGAATACTAGTGTAAGATGAAACAAATGATATCGCGATAACACTCCCTGTGTAAGTACGCGCTAATATGACGCTCAGTTGCATCGTAAGTTCTGAAATTATGTGATATCAATTATATCAATTGTAAACATGTGCAATGTTAGTGGAGAATTATTATATAAGTACAAAAATAGGTTGTAAGTTGAAATAGTAGTCATAGTGACTTCACCGTGTGTGTTATTATGCGCTATTATTACGCTATATATTTACGTAAGGCCTGAAATTATCTCAAAACAGTTCTATAAAGTTGAAAAGTGTATAATGTTATTAGAAAAGTATTATGTAAGTAGAAAAAACACAATACGAGTTGAAACAACAGTCACAGCGAGTTCACTCACTACGTAAATAAGCGCTAACATTACGCTAAATGTTATCAAAAGGCCTGTGAATACGTAAAAACAGTTCAATAAAATGTAAAATGGTATAAAGTTATTGTAGAAGTATTATGTAAGTAAAAAAAATGATATGTATCATGATTTTCGAATGTTAGCGATTCATCGTGACCAAGTTGCCCGATTATGCTCGTTTCGCACGATGGTACAATGCTTATTTCTGCTCTATTTTTGTATAAAATCCAATATACTCTTTTATCACATGTTTTTATGTTTGTAATAAATACATATCTACTTACTTTCATTGGTTTCCCAGACTTATAATACCATAGAAAACGTTAGAGGCTCAGACCGCCTTTGGAGAACACGGGGCCAGGTGGGACAAAGGCATACCTGTTTAGGGTAATTATGGACCCCGGGGAACAATTTCCTTGTCACTGACCATTGTTTCTGACCAAAAGCGAAAGTTTTAGCAAAAAAAAAAAAAAAGGGTCGAAAAATGGTCGGGATTGGGGGGTACCAGTGGTGAAAAAGTGGTCGGGACGGGGCGGGTTAAAGTGCCAAGTTTTTGGAATGAATCCATTTCGAAACATTCTATCTATCTATCTATTGCCAGACGCCTCAATCCCGTTTGGGGTGGCCACAAACAAATCGCCTCCAAGTCGCCCTGTCCCCTGCCATTTCACTGCCCTGCTCCCAACTCACACCCCCCTCTCTCATATACCTCTCCACCCCATCCCTCCATCTCATCCTCGGCCTCCTCCTCCCTCTTCCCCCCTCCACCTCACTTACATACACTCTCTTCGTCAGTCTTTCACCCTCCATCCTCTCCACATGGCCAGACCACCTCAGTGTGTTCCTCATAACGCTTCCTATCACATCCACATCCACACCACAACGCTCCTTTATATCCTCATTCGTCAGCCTGTCTCTCCATGTGACTCCACAGGCTCCTCTTAAATGACTCATTTCCATTGCTCTCACTCTTGACTTGTGTCCTTCCAACAACGTCCAAGCTTCACTTCCGTACGTTAGAGTTGGTATCACAATACTGTCATGTAGTAACTTTTTCACTTCCATGCTCACTTCCCTGTTTCTTATGACTGCTTTCAAAGAACCAGCAACCTTTCTTCCCTGCTGTACCCTTTCAAGCAGTTCACCCTCCAAACCTCCATCCTTACTCACCACACTACCCAAGTACTTAAACGTACTCACATTTTCCAATTCCTCACCATCCAACCTCGCTGTACATTCACTGACTTCACCTCTCTCAAAGACCATCACTTTACTCTTCCCTACATTCACCTTTAGATTCCGTTTCTTACACACACTCCCAAACTCATCCACCAAGCCTTGCAGCTCCCCTTCGTCTTCACTCAACAACACAGTATCATCTGCAAACAACAGTACAGGGAGTTTCCAAACACTATCCTCTCTCACCAGGGCCACTCCAACATCCACTACCCTACCTTGTACCTCTTTTATTACCCCATCCATGTACAGATTGAACAACCATGGATACATGACACATCCTTGTTTCAACCCAACTTTCAAAGAGAAAAATTCACTTAGTTCACCATCCACACGCACTGCAGCCTTCGCACCATCGTACATACTCTTCACAGCATTCAACAACTTCCCATCTACTCCATATATTCTTAACACTTTCCACGATCCTTGTCTTTCCACCCTGTCATATGCTTTCTCCAAATCCATGAAAGCCGCATACAACTTCTTTCCCTTCTCTAGAAACTTTTCCACTAAAGATCTGAGAATGAATATCTGATCTACACAACCTCTTCCCTTCCTAAAGCCTCCCTGTTCTTCTCCAACTAATTCCTCTGTTCTTTCTCTAACTCTGTCAATAAGTATCCTACCATACACTTTTCCTATTATACTAAGAAGATAAATGCCCCTATGATTACCACACACTTCTTTTTCCCCTTTTCCATTGTGCAAGGTAATATTTATACCTGACTTCCAATCCTCCGGGAGTTTACCTTCCTCCCAGGCCACTCTGCACATCTTCCACATCCATTCTACTACTATCTCTCCCCCATGCGTCAGCATTTCACCACACACTCCATCAATTCCTGGGGCTTTCCCCGATTTAACTTTCTTCATTGCTTCCACAACTTCTGTCCTACTGATTTCTTCCTGTCTTCTCACCTCCCTCCTTCTCCCAGCTATTCCCCAGCCACTTATACTCGCATTACTTCCATCCTCTATGTTCAACAATTCCTTAAAGTGTTCTCTCCATCTGCTCACTTTTTCTCCCTTCTCCACTAGTAATCTACCATTTTTATCTTTCACTCCCCTGCCAACTTCACTTCCACCCTGTCTTACTCTTTTCACCTCTTTCCGGAACATTTTCTTACAGTCCCTCCACTTTACACTCAAATTCCTTCCAAATTTCTCATCCACTCTCTTCATACTCTCTTACTAATCTTTTCACCTCTCTCTTTCTCTCTACATGTAACTCTCTCTTCTGCCTCTCAACTTCTTCCACGCCCCTATTTCTCATCCATTCATTGTATGCTGTCTCACCTCTTCAATCCGCCACGATGTTCCTTGCACCCCCCTCCGTCTTCTCTTCCTTCCACACACCACATCACATGCTGAACATATTTCTTCTGTAAATATCCTACACACACCTTCCACGTCTCCCATATGCTCCAATACATATTTGTCCAATCGTTCCTCCACTTCTCTCTTATACTCTGCCTTTTTCTCATCCTCTTGTAACCTTTCCACTCCCCTTGCAACTACTCCTTCCTCTCGTCTTTCCCTTCTTCTATTCCTCCATCTTACTTGCATTCTAATTCTGGCCACCACCAAGTAGTGGTCAGAAAGTCCACTCCCCCAACCTCTATAAACTCTTGCATCCCTTACACATCTTCGCATCCTTTCATCCACACACACATAATCAATCATTGCCTTCCTTTCATTCAGTTCACCACCCACCCTTCTCATCACTCACAATGTATACCTGTGGATCATTTTATGCCTGAAGAGGGTATTGGCTATCACCAACCCCCTCCCAGCACAAATGTCCACTAACGCACTCCCATTCTCATCTATCTCAGCAGGCACACCCCACTCACCAACTATTCCATCCACCTTCACATACCCAACTTTACCATTCATATCACCGATCAAAAACACTCTCTCATTCCTTCCAAACTTTTCCATGCACACTTCTACATTTGTCCAGAACTCTTCTCTCACTCCTCTAGCACGATCTTGCGTTGGTGCATACACACACACAATCGCCCACATTTGTATTCCAATTTTCAACTTTACCCACACAATCCTTGACCCAATTGATCCATACTGTCTTATGCTCTTCTTCCATCTTTTACTCACAACTATACATACTCCTTCCTTTGCCCTCTCATTCTCACCTACTCCTGCACATATACCCCATCCTTACTCCCATTCTCTCACACTTTCTCCTCTCCATTTTGTTTCAGTTATTCCACATACACCCACTTTCGCACCCTCAAGCACCTGGACAATCTCTCTCTCTTTTACCTCATCATTCGCTCCCCTTACATTCCACGTTCCGATAACCATGTCCTTTGTCCGGTCCTTGGTCGTCATCGTTTGGTCAGTCCTTGTCCGAGGCTTATTGTTTGTTTTTTTAGTTAGTTGTTTTCCGGGGAGGGGCACTAACCCTCCGCCAACCCTTTTAGTCGCCTTTTACGACAAGCAGGGATACTGGGGGAGTATTCTTGAAAAAAAAAGCCTACCCCCAGGGGATAAAACATTGGCACAATAAATATGTATGTTATGGTATGGTATTATTTTTCCTGTGTTTTTCAAGCCACAAAGCTCTCAGTTTATGTTCAGGAAATTGACAGATCTTTATTTATTTATTTATTTAGTGCTAATCAGCAAAATTTTCTTAACATTTCCCATAAAAAGAAGTTTAGGTTTTCGTCTTCTCAATTCGCTCCAAGGTACAGTACTCTAGCCTACAGGTAGTCCGACTCCGATGCCATGAGCAAAACCACAGTTCGATTGGCTCTGTGGTGACTGGGAAATGTTATGATCTTTGGGGGAGCAAAACGTCATTGTGGGGTTGATCGGGGTCAGAGAAGAGTGGGTGGCACAGACTGAGGTGGTGGTTGGTGGTGAGGCAGGACCGGACGAGTATACCCTGTGACGACGGATTATAATTGATGACGTTCTTGAAGGGGTGATTTTTCGTAGCACTTCCGTGTGGGGGGATGCAGAAAGGAGGTATGATTTGGGGGAGGGGATGAAGTGGATTAGAGGGGCTGGGATGATGAATGGTGGAGTAGAACTGGAACTGAACAGCCAGGGAAGATGGAGGCAGGAAAAAGAATGGTACAGTTGGCCTCACATGAACCTGGGACAGTGTCTGTGTGGAGTGGAGGCCTAGGTACACTATCTGACGTTCATCCATCACAGTTACTTGGTCATTTCTGCCAATATAAAACATTTCCTTTCATACCTGTCATTACCAACAACAAACATCTGAGTATGTCAAGGTTGTCATGTGTACAAGTGTCAAGTGTGCCGCTGCTACACTGATGCTGTCCTAGGTTCATACTGTATGTTGGCAACTGTACGTGCATGGCGAAGGTTTAGACTCAAGTGTTCACCAGACTTAATAGAGGAACAAGAAGAAAGTAAGCACACGTTGCTCTCATAATCCTGGTGTCTCACAGTGCAAATAAATGTTGAAAATTTCGAACATGAAGGAAGGCAAGAGCGAGAACCTCCCAATCACGAAAGAACAGCGGTAACATGCAGAACGGCTAAACTTTACAAGAAACACTAATACAGAAGCACGTTAGAAAGAAATCACATAATGATTGCAGAGATTGTCAAACACTCGAGTTCCAGTAACATACTCAGTTGAATAAAACTATCTGTCTAAGGGTGGAAAAGAACACTAGAGTTGCCCGACCAAAGAAAGAGCTAAAAAGTTAATTCAGAACAACTGCTAAATAGCTACTGTCAACAATAGTGTAAGGGCTAGAATATATTTAACATTTGAATTGTTCACATTAATTTGGAAACGATTGTACTGTACGTCAGTGAGGTGGTGGCGGGAGGCATTAGGATGGTGATGGTGGGAGGGGATGGGTGGTTGTGGTGGTGAGATGGAAGGGTGGTAGTGGTGGCGGTGATGGGGGTTAGGGTGGTGTTAGTGGTAGGGGGATTAGGGTGGTGCTGGTGGGAGAGGTAAGGGTGGCAGTGGGGGTGGTAATGGTGGTGGTGGAGGGGATGGGATAGTGGTGGTGGTGGGATGAGGTAGGTTGGTCGTGGTGGTGGTCGGGGGAGTGTGGTGATGATGGTGATGGGGGGATAGGGTAGTGGTGGTTGTTGCAAGGAGGATTGTAGTCAAGCTGAAATGGGAGTATGGTAGTTGTGGTGGAAGGGGGGTTGGGTGGTGTTGGAGGTGAGGGTGGTTGCGGGAAATGGGTGATGATGGTGGTGGGGGGTCGGGTAGTGGTGGTTGGGAGTGGTGATTGGGGTAGGATGGTGGTGGTGGTTAGGTAGTAGGGTGGTGGAGGTAGTTAGAGGGTAGGGTGGTTGTGGTGGTGGTGGGAGTAAGATGGTTGTGGTGGTGGGGGAGGGTAATGTGGTTGTTGTGGTGGTGGGGTAAGGTTGTTGTTGTGGTGGTCGAGGGGAAGGGTGGTTGTGGTGGTGGCGGGGGGTAGGATTGTTTTGGTGGTGGTGGTGGTGTGGTTAGAGTGGTTGTGATAATGGTTGCGGGGGGTATAGGGTGGTGGTGAGGGAGGTAGGGGAGTTGTGGTGGAGGTTGGGAGGTGGTGGTAGGGGGAGTAGGGTGGTCGTGGTGTTGGTGGTATTGGTGGTAGGGGAAGTAGGGTGGTGGGGGTGGGATGGGATAGGATGATGGTGGTGGTGGCGGTGGGTGAGGGTAGGTTCGTGGTCGTGGTGGGGGGGTAGGGTTATGATGGTGGTAGGAGGGTAGGGCGATGGTGGTTGTGGAAGGATAGGGTGATGGTGGTGGGGACGTAGAGTGATGGTGGTGGTGGTGGTAGCAGGGACAGGGTGAAGGTGGTTATGGTGGGGGGTAGGATAGTGCTGGTTTGGAGTGGTATTTGAGGTAAGCTGGTAATGGTGGTTAGGGGGTAGAGTGGTGGTGGTGGTTAGGGGGTATGGTGGTTGCGGTGGTTGTGGGAGGTAGGGTGGTTATGGTGGTGATGTGGTAGGGTAATTGTGGTGGTGGTGTGGTAGGGTGGTTGTGGTGGTGGTTGGTGGGGGTGTTGGGTGGTGATAAGGGAGGTACGGGGGTTGTGGTGGAGCGGGTAGGATGGTGGTGGTGGTTGGGGAGTAGAGTGGTGATGGGGAGAGTGGGGTGGTGGTAGTGGAGAGGGTATGGTGGTGATGGTGGTGGGTAAGTTGGTAGTGGTGGTGGTGGTGGTGGAGGTGATGGTGATGGTTATGGTGGTGGTGATGGTGTTGGCGCTGGGGAGGATAGTGTGTTGCTGGGGAGGGGGGCTAAGTTGGTGATGGTGGTGGTGATGGTGGTGGTGGTGTGGGAGGGTAGTGTGGTGGTGGTGGTGTGGGAGGGTAGTGTGGTGGTGGTGGTGGGGGGAGTAAGTTGGTGGTTGGCCTGTAGTGGGGTGGAATAGGGTGGTGGTTGGGGGTTGGGTGATGGTGGTGAAGGGGTAGGGTTGTGGTGGTGGTGGGGTAGCGTGGTGGTGGTGGTGGGGTAGCGTTGTGGTGGTGGTGGTTGGCGGTGGTTGTGGTGGTGGTGGTGGTGGTGAGGAGGGTAGTGTGGTGGTTGTGGGGGGGGTAAGGTGGTGGTAGTGGTTGTGGTGCTTGTGGTAGTGGTGATGTGCGTATGGTGTTGGTGGTGGAGGGGAAAGGTGGTTGTGTTGGTGGTGGTGGTGTGGTAGGGTTGTTATGGTGATGGTTGTGTGAGGCGATGGGTGGTGGTTTGGGGGTTGAGGGATTATGGTGAAGGGGATAGGATAGCTGTGGTGGTGAAGGGAGCAGGGTGGTGGTTTGGGGGAGTAGGGTGGTGGTTGGGGCGTATGTGGTGGTGGGGCGGATAGGATGGTGGTGGATGGGGGATAGGATGGAGGTGGTGGTGGTGAGAGGGTTAGGATGGTGATGGGGGGGAATGAGTGGTGGTGGTGGTGGTGTTGAGAAGGTTAGAGGCTTATGGTGGTGGTAGTTGTGGTGAGAAGGTTAGAGCGCTTATGGTGGTGGTAGTTGTGGTGAGAAGGTTAGAGCCCTTATGGTGGTGGTAGTTGTGGTGAGAAGGTCAGAGCGCTTATGGTGGTGGTAGTTGTGGTGAGTGTGGCATGATGGTGGTGGTGAGAAAATTTTGGTGGTGTAGTCGTGGTGGTGAGGGTGGCATGGTGGTGATAGTGGTGGTTGAGGTGGTGAGGGTAGTATGGTGGAGGTGGTGGTAATGGTGGTGAGGGTGGTATGGCGGTGGTGAGGAGGGGTTGATATGATGGTGATTGTGCTGGGGGTATAGTGGTGGTTGTGCGGAGGGTATGGTTGTGGTGGTGCAGAGGGTATGGTGATGGTGGTGTAGTGGGTATGGTTGTGATGGTGAGGAGGGTATGGTGGTAGTGAGGGGAGGTATGGTGGTGGTGGTAGGGGGGTATGGTGGTGGTGATAAGTGGGGATATGGTGATGGTGATGGAGAGGTATTATGGTATGGGGGTATAATGGTGGAGGAGTAATGTGATGGTGGTGGGGGTTGGGAAATTGTGAGGGTAGGGTGGTGGTTATGCGGGTTTCTATCGCTACTTCAACAGTCTCTGATCCTCTGAACTGTCTGCTCGCATCCCTCCACCTCTACGACGGGCGCGTAGCACCCGTCTAGCAACAAACTCTCATCTTTTTTCTGTCCAACTCTCTAATGCATTATTCCCAGTCCTTCATTTATGCAACAGGTCAGCCCTGGAACTGTCTCCCTCTGTCTGTATTTCCTACATCCGATGCTCTCCAGTTTTTCAAACGCAGTGTGTCCAGGCATCTCGAAATGAACGGATCTTGATTTTCTCTCTCTCTCTTTTTTTTTTTTTTTGGGGGGGGGGGGAAGGAACGGTTTCCGGACTCCTGGCCTTTGGTTACTTCATCCTTGCATAAAAAAAAGTAGTGGAGGTTGGGCTGAAGTGGGGTGGAATAGGGTGGTGGTGGTGAAGGGGTAGGGTTGTGGTGGTGGTGGTGTTGGGGTAGCGTGGTGGTGGTGGTGGCGTAGTGTGGTGGTGGTGGTGGTGGTAGGGGAGTAGGTTGGTGGTGAGGGGGCCAGGTGGTGGGTGGTGGGGGATAGGGTGGTGGTGAGGGGTAGAGATGTGCTTAGGGGATAGGGTAATGCTAAGGGAATAGGGTGGTGGTGAGGGGGTCGGCTGGTGATGGTGATGGGGGGGTCAGATGGTGATGGTGGTGGGGGGATAGGGTGGTGTGGGGGATAGGGTGGTGGTGGGGGGGTAGAGTAGTGATGGTGGTGGTGGTGAAGGAAGGGGTGGGGTTTGGTAGGGTAGGGTAGGGTAGGGTAGGGTAAGGTAGGATAGAGAAGATTGGAGTATGGTAGGGTAGGGCATGTTGGAGAAGAACAGAATATGGTAGGGTAGGTAGGGTATCTTGACTCATTCAGTCTTTATGTGGGCAGAAATTTAATGTTGAGTCAATATTGGGACTCAACATTTTGCTCACTCCCTTCATGCATGCGCACAAGACAGTCTAGTATTTTTTTTTTTTCATGAGAGATTTGTTTTTAAAGCAAATGGACGAGGATTAATGCTTAAAATAATACAATTTAGACTACTTGTGGTCTGATTACGTTAGATAAAGTAAGGTGCTGTAAATGCTTTGGAGGGTCTGAAGGAGCTAAACCACGGCCTTTTCAAACCGTGGCAACACGGGTATTGTGGTGTGCATGGGTGAAGGAAGTGAGCAAAATGTTGAGTCTCAGTATTTACTCAACATTAAATTTCCGCCCACATAAAGACTGAATGAGTCAAGATACCCACTAGGCGTAATTTACAGTCTGAACAAACTATGTATTAAGAACCTAACTTGCACTAAATGTAGCAGAAATTAAATTATATAGGACCACTGAAATGGCGGGTTGCCATCATATTCCATCACTGATACTTTAATTTCCGTTTATGATAAATATAAAAAATTCACTCTACGTTATATATACGTGTTCTGTTTGTATTATTTATATTACGGTATATGACATTACCATGACTCACAGTTTCACACAACAGTAAAGATATTTAACGAAGAAAAATATGCTGTTTAAACAGCGCGGGGAATGTGTTTGTCTTAATGGTGGTGACATCTACCGGGATACTAGCTTTGAAAGCACACTATTCGTCAGGTGACCAGAGTCCCGCTTTTTTTTACATCTGTCCCGCTTGTTTATTTGCGACTAAAATGTCCCGCTTTCTTAGCAAATTGCCTTACGTGTCCTGCTTTCAGAAAAATAGTGCCACATTAGATATAATATGAAACTATGATGAATTAGTGAAATTATGCATAATCCAAACAAAATGAAATACCGAACTGTTAATATAGAATCTATTATTCTCAAAAACTGACAACTTTGGTTGGCCATTCACCGTACCATAGCCAATGGTATGTACGGAGTTTGTCGAAGACGTTAGTTTTTGATTAGCAGCCCCAGGGTGAGGTGCAGCACGTATATATATACATATATATATATATATATATATATATATATATATATATATATATATATATATATATATATATATATATATACAGTAAGCCCCCTCGTTTGGCGAATTTCAACTTGGCGAAACTCACTTTTGGCGGTAGGGTGGCCACGGACCACCGAATGCACGCTTGGCGATTTGAATTCAAACTTGGCGGTCCCCTGGCGGCCGCCAGGGGACCGCCCCAAAAGCAGCCACAAGAACAGCTGCAACCTCCCCAGCCATCCCGACCTCCCCAGCCACCCCAACCTCCCCAGCCAAGCTTCGCTGCCCTCTTTAAGCTGGATGCTGACTTTTCTGGCTTCGATGAAGTGGATGATCAAGCGAGACAAATGGTTGCTAAGGGGGTTATGGGGGAGGAGGGGGAGAGTGATGAGGAAAGTGGTGGTAGCAACTAAGCTGCCCCCACTGCCACTCCGACGTCCCCAGCCAAGCAAGTCTATCTTCACTCTTTTTACGGTTAGTTACAACCTTTATATCATGTCTTATTAGCTTTATTTATTGTTTATTGGTCTGTTTTCTACATGTGTAATAATATGTGAAGGCAAAAGATTTTATTTCAGCTCGAAAGATGGTGTTTTAGGGGTCAAAAGGGGGACACTGGCAATGACCAAAGACTGATTGAGGCACTTTATAGGCAATTTATATGGTAAAAAGAACTCGCGTTTGACGAAATTCGCATTTGGCGGTAGTTTCGCCAGACTAATTGGATCGCCAAACGCGGGGGCTTACTGTATATATATATATATATATATATATATATATATATATATATATATATATATATATATATATATATATATATATATGCACACACCTGACAATGTCCTGCTTTTAGCTCCGGTAAATCTGGTCACATTACCTATTCGTGACGTCAATGCTGCTCTTGTAACGTAATTTATGACGTCACAGCTGCCCCCACGACGTAATTCATGACGTCACTGCTATCCTTGTGACGTAATTATGGTAGCTTCATGACGTCAGCTGGACCGTTTTCTGGGAACACTGATGATGTCTGGAGAGGAAAATACCAGTGAGAGAGAGAGAGAGAGAGAGAGAGAGAGAGAGAGAGAGAGAGAGAGCAATGTCTTATAATCCACAGCACCCTCTCAATACCGTAACAATCTCTAAAATTTCTTCACCTAAATTTGACCCAGATTTTCGTCCTTTTGTAGTTTATATCAAGTAGCTCAGAGGCAGAAAAAAAGAAAAAATCCATTCTGTAGCACCTCTTTGTGACTAGTATCATATACTCTATTTAACCTGTTCTAACAAATTAGCATTCAAGAGGAAATGTTACTTTTGGGCTAAGTTAAAGTGAAAGAGTATGCAATTTAATTCACATGAGATTACTATCATATTATCTGTACAAAAAATGTGTGTGTGTGTGTGTGTGTGTGTGTGTGTGTGTGTGTGTGTGTAGAAAGTTGCCTGTCATTTTCCGGTGGTCTAATGGATTGACTGGGGATGGATGGATGGATGAATGGATGGATGGGTGGGTAAAAGGATGGATGGGTGGGTGGGTGGAAGAATGGGTGGGTGGGTGGAGGGGTGGAAGGAAGGATGGATGGGTAGGTGGGTGGAAGAATGGATGGATGGGTGTGTGGGTGGAAGGATGGATGGGTGAGTGGATGGGAAGATGGGTGGGCAGATGGATGGATGGGTGGGTGGGAAGATTGAGTGGAAATAGTTCTACGAGGGTAGTAAGTCAGTGGAGGAAAAAATGGATCCAATGCGAAGAATAGGTCCTAAGGGGAAATGGGTTCATGGAAAAAACAGGTCCTTGGGGAAAGTACTGTAAATCCATGAGTGAAAATCAGTTCATTGGAGAAAAAAAAAAATAGGTCCTTGGGGTTAAAAAGGATCCAGTGACGAAATAGGTTCATGGAAGAATACATATATGGCGGAAATTCAGTTTGGGGCAAAAATGGGTCCATGGGGGAAACAGGTCCATGGGGTGAAAATGGGTCCAAGGGGGAAGTGGATTCTTGGGAAATACTGGATCTAAGGAGGAAAATTGGTCCATGGAGGAAATGTGTTAATGAGTAATAATAGGTGGGTGGGGAGATGGCTAGGAGGATGTAGACAGGGATGGACTTATGTGCTATTACAATATGCAGTTCCTGCTTTAGCACAATACAGGCAGTGTGCGGTTGAGGGAGAGATACGTAGAGGCTGTGTATGGTTGGGGTGGTAATACATCCATGCAACGTGTGGTTGTGGTAATACGTACAGGCAGTGTGTGGCTGGGGTAATACGTACAGGCAGTGTGTGGCTGGGGTAATACGTACAGGCAAGGTGTGGTTGTGGTAATACATCCAGGCAGTGTGTGGTTGTGGTAATACATCCAGGCAGTGTGTGATTGTGGTAATACATCCAGTCAATGTGTGGTTGTGGTAATACATCCAAGCCGTGTGTGGTTGTGGAAATACGTCCCGGCAGTGTGTGGTTGTGGAAATACGTCCCGGCAGTGTGTGGTTGTGGAAATACGTCCAGGCAGTGCGTAGTTGTGGTAATAGGTACAGGCAATGTATGGGTGTGGTAATACATACGGGCAATGTGTGGTTGTGGTAATACGTACAGGCAGTGTGTGGCTGGGGTAATGTGTACAGGCAGTGTGTGGCTGGGGTACTATGTACAGACAGTGTGACGGGTAATACATACCAGCAGTGTGTGGTAATACGTACAGGCAGTGTGTGTGATAATACGTACAGGCAGTGTGGTAATACGTACAGGCAGTGTGGTAATACGTACAGGTAGTGTGTGGTAATACGTACAGGCAGTGTGGTAATACGTACAGGCAGTGTGTGGTAATACGTACAGGCAGTGTGGTAATACGTACAGGCAGTGTGTGGTAATACGTACAGGCAGTGTGGTAATGTATACAGACAGTGTGTGGTAATTTGAACAGGCACTGGGTGGTTGCGGGAAATACGTAAAAAAAATGTGGGGTATTACTTACAGGCAGTATATGGTTTGGGGGAATACATATAGGCGGTGTATGGTAATACGCCCAGGCAGTGTGGTTGGAGGTAATATGTATAGGCAATAGGCAGTTGACATGCATCCTTACAACTCATCAAAATGGCACAAATGGTCTCTGTCATCTGAAGTCTTGCTTAGTAAAATTTTCGAAATGTTGTCCTCTAAGCTACATTTGTTTCTTATTTATTTTATTGTATTTATTTACTTTTGTGGGGAAGGTGACAGAGTGAGCTATCAGCTAGCGAGTCCTGCCCCCAGTTGGCCCTGTTTAACCAATGATATTCTAACATAAAACTTAGGAGAGTTACATTTTATATTGCAGGGTCAAATATTGTCGTAGGGTCTACTGTACTTGCTCGTGTGATGGTGGCGGTGTGGTCGGTATATTGATGGAAGGCGGATTTCTACCCTTTGAATCACCTGATCTTCTGTCTGTGGAAGGTAAATAGGTGAACAGGTGAGTGGGTAGCTGAACAGAAGGTAGGCAAGAGGTGAACAGATAAATTAGTAAGTAGGTAAGCAGGTTGGCTGGGCATATGGGTCAGTAGGTAAGATGGCAAATAGATAACTGTCAATAAGCAGAAATATGTAGGAAGATGGGTGTCACCACACCGTACCTTTCACCTTACACCACACCAGTCACCACATTACAACTGCCACCACACACCATTACCATACTACACACCACACCATTCCCATACTACACTTATTAGCGGACCACACATGACAGGTGCGATATGGTGACAGATGTGGCCATATTCAGATAGCCGTGAAATTTGTATTGGGTAGAACACTTGTTACCTGACCTACCTACCATTAGTACCACACTCACACAGGAACTGCCACCACAACTGCCACACACTTAAACCTTTCACTCTGACAGTGTCTTTAATTCCTGCCATCTCCATGTGACTTTATTCAGCCCGGGAATGACCTGTAGTATTGGTGGAGTTAAAGTTGGCAATATCTAACCCCTTCAGTTTGGAAGTCTTTCCGAAACTGAGTAACATTGTTTTAAGATCGAAAGAATAAGCTAAATACTGTACTTAGGGCTAAGTGTGCAGTTATCATAACCACCATTCTTTACTATTATATAATATACAGATCACAGCTACCAATTAACCCTTTCTGACAGTGTTGAAGGCGGATGCCTTCATATGGTACCACTGATATAACTGGGCAGCTCAACTGCCTGGTTAAACAAACATCCCTTAACAGCTTCACTATCCCTCAAAAGGAGGATGGTTGACTGCAGGAGAATGGCAACTTAAGCCTCCAGTCAACCTGCTTAACATTCCATATGAACCTAGAGCTGCAACAACAACAGAAACAACAAAAATAACATCTTCCTTAAACTTATGTCCATCAGTCACCACTATACTCGTACTACTCAATAATCAATACAAGTTACTGCCACATGTGCAAAATCCTACAATAGCACTGTCTCAATAAAAACACATTACATCTCTCTCACTGTGCCACAGCAATCACTGTTATCTGTTGTTATTATATATATATATATATATATATATATATATATATATATATATATATATATATATATATATATATATATATATATAATAGCACTGTCTCAATAAAAACACATTACATCTCTCTCACTGTGTCACAGCAATCACTGTTATCTGTTATTTTATATATATATATATATATATATATATATATATATATATATATATATATATATATATATATATATATATATATAAAGTTGCACTTTAACCCATTAGATCAGGCATCAACCCACTGAAAGTTTTACTGGTGTATCAGTGTTAGCAACAGAATATTGTGCCTAAAAATTAAAAACTATATATTGTTCATTATTGACTTGCCTGACCAGCAGTAGCCATTTCATGTTTCACATCTGTAGTTGAAAAATTAGACAGTCTGGTATCGTAAACAGTTGATATCTATTTTAATTTCAGTGCAGAGGTGGAAAGAAAGGCTCTGGAGTCTGTGAAATTCATCCTCCTTGAAATAATTTGACCAGTGACCACTGAAATCACAGTCCATTTGCCTATTATACAGTACTTTCAGTACGGTCATCTTAAGAGCACAGTATGTTTAGTGATGAGGTGTCACTAACTCCCTCAGAAATTCCTCTTTATGATCCGTCACAACTATTTAAACTTTAAGTCAGCACATATAACTTCCTTTCAACATTTAATGTCGAGAATATCATTGGCTATGACTATACTCTTGTTTAAAATTTGTTAGTCTGTTTAATTCTCAAAACCATATTCTGTGGATGCCAGCCATGAAGTTAAGCACATGCAGTGTAATAGCTTAACTCAGTCCTTGTATCATCCAAAACTACCTCCCTTGATATTATTTCCCATCAATTACTCTTATAAGACCAGCAATGACTGGTCATAATTGTACTTTAGTTGAAATTTATACTGCACTGTACAGTATTTGAAAGCTTTGGGGTTCCTCATAACAATTTTAGGCAACATAACAAGAATAAGATTACATTTAAGTAACTTATTACCACATGGTTTATACCATACTGATCTGTAACTACCATAGTAAACATAACATCTGCACTATGCAGTCTTAAGAAAATGAGCAATGAAATCCACTCACTACTTCCATACAGTGTCTGAAACTACTTATCTGACCAAGAACAAGACTAGCGGGTTATTGGAGCAAAGGAGATTAGATATGTAGGTGGCTGAGAGCTCTAGCACCAACTAAACTGTTTACAGTATGACACGAGCACCTCATACCTCTATCTCTCCCGATCTTGTGACACGTCACCGGCCATGTCCACCATCTTGGTTCCATAGTCACAAAGGCTAGAAAAACTTGATCAGTAAATATGAATGCATACAGTGATGACAGCTGGTCACATCAGGATGGTTTGCTCACTGCAGAGTGCAGACAGCCACACAAATACAAACCTCACAAATTCCCTCCGATGGTTGTGGAACAACTACAGCTGCAATTTAATCCAAACTTATAAGAGTCCTAATTTTACCTCACCACTTTTCAGAATGGCCACCCCACCTGAAAACTACAAGCACCATCCATCCATCCAGCCGCCACACACACCTGCCCACAATCAAGGTGACGCACTCCACCCCACACCACCCTCATCCCACCACCCAGCCTCTTACTAATGCCACCCAGCGATATCCAGTTCTTACACTGAAACATGCCATTATTGTGAATCCCAGCCGCCCAGTACTGTGAGCATCCCTAATACCTCATTACACTCCAACAGAATTACCAAAGTTGCCCCTGATAATGACAGTGAAAAGTACAGTATCCCTGATACTTTCAGTAACAGGGATATTACCCCTACTACTGATAGTAACAAGGATACTCTCTCTGATACTGACAGTAGTGGAGATACCATGTCTGATACTAATACTGGAAGTAACAAAGATACCATTCCTGATACTGATATTGGCATTAGTAGGGACACTACCCCTGATACTTACACTGACAGTGGTGACAACACTGCTAACATTGGCAGTAGTAACATCATCCCTAATACTTATACTAGCAGTAGCACTGACATCATCCTTAATAATTGCAGTAGTAATGACATCATCCCTACTACTTATATTGGCAGTAGTAATGACAACACCCCTAATACTGGCAGTAGTAATGACAACACCCCTAATACTGGCAGTAGTAATGACAACACCCCTAATACTTATACTGGCAGTAGTAATGACATCATCCTTAATAATGGCAGTAGTAATGACAGCACCCCTAATACTTATACTAGCAGTAGTAATGACATCATCCCTAATACTTATACTGGCAGTAGTAATTACATCATCCCTAATACTTATACTGGCAGTAGTAATGACATCGTCTCTAACACTGGCAGTAGTAATGACATCTTCCCTAATACTTATACTGGTAGGAATAGTAACATCATTCATAATACTTATTGTTATGCCAGGCGTTTTAGGCCCACTTCTCGTCCTAGAAACACCAGGGATATAGCCGGGGTCCTCTTTCACGACCGAGCTAGAACACACAACGAGAAGAGCAGGGCATAAAAACTCTGGACAACAACCTTACACGTGCACTGTATTATCTAAATTACAACCTTCGTACAATATAGATGGGAGATGTACACGATACACTGTCTACTATCAACTGTGCTACACAGACTAGAGGGTCCTGACTGGTTTGTGGGTATCACGAAAGGATACTATCCAGCCAGAAGGACACTGGACAGACACTGCACGATGGAGAATATTAATTCTCACACAGTTTGTTACTTGGGCTCGGACAGCAATCTGAACATAAGTGTCTCACCATATATCATACAGTGGTAATAGCACTATAGTCACGGCGCACGACTCTGAGGTTGTCATAATCGTACCCTGGCAAATTACCATTCAAAGTGCATCCAATTTCGTATCATATTATACACGAATCATATTATTTTACACGAATATATTATACACGAATATCATTATACACGATCATATTATACACGAATCAGATGTGTCTCATATCATACACGAAATCAGACGCACTTTTGAATGGTAGGTTGCCAGGGCACGATAATAACAACCTCATAGTCGGGCGCCGCGACTATAGTACAACACAGTATACACACATAGGCATGTAGGCATACTACATAGTCACTAGGGCACTAGTTTGGCACTGTACATATATGTATTATGAGCACTACAGTCACTATAGGTCCAGGCAGTCACTATTACACTGGGAGGCCGGGGAACTCTGGCCAGGCTACAGGGGCAGGGTGATCTCCAGGTGTCGGCCAGGTGTTGGAGGGATCCTGTCTGGCGTCCCTTCTTTCAATGGCCAAGGGACGACCCTCAGAGGTGGCGTCGTCTGCTGGGAGGTGTGGTCGGGCGTGGTGGGGTCCTCTACTCGTGGGGCCTGGTGGGGTAGTCTGGTCCTTAGGGCTTGGACCACACAGCTCAAGCAGGCATGCTTGTCTGTGCCAACTCTGGGGAGAAGGTCGCCGTCACCTGGGGCTGGGGAGGGAGCATCCCAGGGTTGTAGGGGTGCCTTGGGGAGTCTGGCATCTGAGGTCTCCCTTCCTTTGGGCCGCCGTCAGGGTCGGACTGCGGCGTCACCTCCAGCAGAAGTTCGCCAGGTGGTCATCTCCCACAGGCACCGGCTGGATGGTACACACTCCCAGGGACAGCACAGGACCTTGCCACACTTCCTCCAGGAAGGGAGGTTCCTCCTGGGGGCTGTCTTGGTGGAGAGGGGTGGAGGAACATCCCATTCGGCTACAGGAGGGGTTAGCCGAGTGCAGGTTATCCTTCACTGAGAAAATCACAGGGGGTGAAAGGCTTTGGTGGTGATGCCTCCCCCTGGTGCAGCTGGAGGTCATCGCCAAGGTCCTGTAGGCAACAGGGGTAGGGTGGCTAGAGGCCGTCCCTTCCCTGCCGGTGCAGCTGGAGGCCGTCACTGAGGCCCAACTTCCAGGCAGGACCATGGGCGAGGTAAAGACGGAGGTTTTCACCTGACCACGGGTGCGGCTGGAAGTTGTCACCTGTGTCCTGCAGGGGGAGTGATGTGCAGTCGAGGTGCAGGCAGAGGCCATCACCTGCCTGCTGGTGCGGCTGGAGGCCGTCGGGTGTGTAATACTCCCACAGGCAGCTGCTGAGAAGGGGCGTACCTATCTCTCCTCAGACGTGGCTGGAGGCCGTCACTGGTTTCTGCAGGAAAGGGGGGGGGGTCGAGCAGCACCTGAGCAGCTGGAGGCCGTCTCCATAGTTGTGTGGCTAGAGGCCATCACGTTTTGGTGTGTGGCTGGAGGCTGTCACGTTTGATGTGCGGCTGGAGGCCATCATGTTTGATGTGTGGCTGGAGGCCGTCACTGTTCTGGAGTGGCTAGAGGCCGTCACAGGGGTGCTGCTTGGGACTGTGTTTTCAGCCCCAACCTGAATCTGTTGAGGGCTAGTCTGGCTGGTCGGAGGGTAGTGCGCGTGAACTGCGTCACTCCCGCTGGGTCTGTTCTGGCGAATAGAGGCGCAAGGTAGTTGGGGGCATACATCCATATTGCCTTGACCTAGCACGCCTTTGGAGCCCCTCCGTGGTCACTTCCTGGGGAAGGAAGGTCACTCTGTCCTGGTGGTGCTCAGTTGCCATGGTCGATATTTCACTTATGTTGGCAGTAGTAGTGACATCATTCCTAATACTTACGGTATACTGGTAGTAGTAGGAACATCATCCCTAATACTTATACTAGTAGAAACAGTAACATCATTCCTAATACTTGTACTGGCAGTGATAGCGACATCATTCCTAATACTTATACCAGCAGCAGTAGTGACATCATTCTTAATACTTATACTGGCAATAATAGGGACATCATCCCTAATACTAATACTGGCAGTAGTAGTGACATCATCCTTGATACCAATACTGGCTGTAGTAGTGACATCATCCTGATACTAATACTGGCAGTAGTAGTGACATCACCCCTGATACTGGCAGTGGTAGAGACATCACCCCTGATACTGGCAGTGGTAGTGACATCACCCCTGATACTGGCAGTGGTAGTGACATCACCCCTGACACTTATACTGGCAGTAGTAGTAGTGACATCACTCCTGACTCTTATACTGACAGTAGTAGTAACACCACCCCTGATACTTATACTAGCAATAGTAGTGACATCATCCCTGATACTGGCAGTGATAGTGACATCACCCCTGATACTGGCAGTGGTAGTGACATCACCCCTGATATTAATACTGGCAGCAGTAGTGACATCACCCCTGATACAGGCAGTGGTAGTGACATCACCTCTGATACTAATACTGGAAGTAGTAGTAACATTACCCCTGATACTTATACTGGCAGTAGTAGTAGTAGCAACATCAACCCTGATTCTTATACTGACAGTAGTAGTAACACCACCCCTGATACTTATACTGGCAGTAGTAGTGACATCACCCCTGATACTGGCAGTGGTAGTGACATCACCTCTGATACTTATACTGGCATTAGTAATAGTGACATCACCCCTGATTCTTATACTGACAGTAGTAGTAACACCACCCCTGATACTAATACTGGCAGTAGTAGTGACATCACCCCTGATTCTTATACTGACAGTAGTAGTAACACCACCCCTGATACTGGCAGTAGTAGTGACATCTCCCCTGATACAGGCAGTGGTAGTGACATCACCCCTGATACTGGGAGTGGTACTGACATCACCCCTGATACTAATACTGGCAGGGTAGTGAAATCTCCCCTGATACAGGCAGTGGTAGGGACATCACCCCAAACAAAGGTAGTGAAGGCAGGACTACACATGATAATGAAACTAATACCATCATTCACTCTTATACAGACCCTGAGACCAGCACTACCATTACGACCACCCTGACACGAATTAACACACTCAGAACCATTAAAATCACCACATGTTCCTCTACTCTTGTCTTACCCTGTAATGAGGCTCGGGTCAAACTTAGTGAATTCTTCAGTAAATGCCAAACCGACACTAAATTTTTAACCAGTTCCTTGTCCATCTACACTAACATTAAGAAAAACATCAGTAAATTCAGAGACATTTACAAGGCAATGATCCAAAAGAGGAAAAGGATCATTAGTAACATGGTACCCATAATGCAGCAGCCCACCCCACCCAAATGTCAAGGGAACCCTTTTGAAAATGCACTTGATCTGATGGTTCAGTTGGAAGGGCTTTTAGTTGATGCTGTATTTGACATTCTGAATGAAGGCTACGGCCGTATGCTTAAAGCTAATGTAAGGCCTTTCCTAAGGGTCCGACATCAAAACGGTATGCTAAAACTTTAAGTAGGGAAAGACTTCCCTCAATATGTAGGGGTTGTTCCAACATTTTTTAAGGGGAGGAATGCTTGGCTTTCGCAAACCCTATATTTAATTATTCGTAACAAAGTAACTCTGTACCTCCAGAAGGCATAGAATAATGTAAATAATTTATGTAAAAAATATTTTAACTTGCTAAAGGTGCAATGCAAACACGAACTGAACCGTTGGTTATTAAAACACGCGGGCTGTACCTTACCGAGTAGTAGGTCAAATTCGGGCCCGTCTCTGCCCTGGCGGTGAGACGCACTGTCATTTTTATTTTTTTAAGAGTAGTTAACAGTAGGCGAGATCCTAAAATTGACATGTGTAAGCCACTCTTATACGTTACCCATGTGTTTAACTGAATATAGAACGCAAGGCCATGATAGAACGTTCAGTCAATGCTAAAGGTAATAATATACGTTAATATATGTAACGAGAAAGGTACTGGTCTTCGCTCATAGGCCAAACTATGAAGCGTCGTGCCAGCATTGGATCATCTTTGCGTTAATCTCAGGCACTGCAAACTGTTTTTCATTTTCTTATAATACCATTTTTAGTTATTTATCAGCAGCATTCTCTTCATAATTCTCGGTAATCGTTAAGGAGACATAGGACCACCTTATTTTGCATTGTTTCCTTGCTTTAGCCCTTCGTGGAATTCTTCAAGTACTCTCGACTTGTGTTTTCAAGTTACAGTGTTTTTCGTTTCTTTTAAATGTGGTAAAAAGTGCTTTAAAAAACGGTGTTTTTCACGGACAGCCACTACCTTGCGGTGCACGAAGACAAATGGACGCCATCTTAGAGCGCTATATACGATCGAAATTACCCTTGCAGGCCTACTTAAACATACCTAACCTAAACTTTCGTAACAACCCAACCTTATTTCTGCTAACGTTACCTAACCTATTTTAGACTAACCTAACCAATTTTATGCTAACCTAACCAAACTTATCCTAACCTGTGCGCAAAGACTGACAAACGTCATCTTAGAACGCCATTTTTCAGCGAAATTGCCCTTTATCAGTGCTCATTTACTCAAACCTAGCATAATTTATCTTAATTCAACCCAGCCTTATTTATGCTAACTTGTTTTAAGCTAACCTAACCAGTTTTAAGGTAACCTAACCAAATTTTTCCTAACCTAACCTGACCTATCTCCAGCGCTAACTATCATATTTACAACATAAGTATTGATTAAAAAGTTAATTATTATAATAGTATATAGTACACGTACAAATAAGTGCTGATATATAGAAAAATGACGGGAAATTGTTTTGGTGCTGATTGACATCGTCTGGACAAAGAATAGGCACGGCGACTCCCATGGGAGCACTTCCGACGTACCAACTGGTCACGCAGGGTTACCAACCGCCCCCTTTCCCTTAATGTTCTCTTAGCATACCATGTAAAAATTGAGGGCTTGCTTGTGCTTTCCTTAATGTGTAAAGTAGGGACCAATGTAGGGCCTCTCCATATGTGTTTAATCAGTGACCAAAATCACCTGCTACTTTACCAGAATCTCATACGCTACAGTGAGTGACCTTACGTATCATGTTGGGGGAAGCCGCAGCCAAGAGGAATGTGTCAAGACCAATAATTAGTTAGGGAACTTAGAGGTGGCTTTGAAGGACTTGATGCAGCCTGTAAGGGACAAGAAGGATTCAGCTGAGGACACTAAGAAAAGCATAAATTTAGCTATCGGGGATCTACAAGCTACTGACTGTCTGTGTGCTATTAGCTTATTAAACTTCGGCTGACACCATGGAGAACAATATTACAGTAATAGCAGCTGTCACACTACCAACTGCCTAACTGTACCTAAAATGTATTGACACCAGTTGTACTGTACTTTTGTATGTCCATTATATGGCAGTATAGCATCACTTCAAGCTCCATTTTGTGGCCGTGGGTGTAGGGAGTGGGTCACTTTCAATCAACATGGAAACCTAGTTCATACACCAGTCTTCAAAATGAAACCTCTTTGTTACCTGAGGTGAACTTGTATAGCAACAAATACTTCTGTGTTGCATCCTAAAAATCAGAAAGAGTTAGCTGACAGGTTTAGTCTTGTCATTGTTTGGACACAGCATTGTCAGAAAGTAAATAAAGAGAAGAGAAAAATTATGATTGCTGGGAGATGACTCTCAATATGGTGTGCTGGTGAACTGGATAACAGTGCAGTGTGGTAATGAAGTAGGCAAAATGAAGGATATGTTGTAAGCTACAATACTAGATTTTGATGATCAGACTAATGCATAGTACAGTATGTGCTGACTTTTAAATATCACTAGTACCTCTCTGCATCATTTCAGGCAGCATTATTTACTGAACACAATATTACCATTGCCAAATGCACCTGACCAGACCAGTAATATTAATTAATGGTCTAATTATATTACCAAGTGGATGGCAAGCAATGTGGAACTAATAAACTCAAGTAAAGCTCCAGAGTTTTATCAGGGCTTCCTATTTATAATGTGGCTAGAAATTAAGTTTCAGTTATAAATATAGCTACGAAGTTATGGTGCTGCCTAATCCCAGTGTTCAAATGAGGATGTCTCCATTATTTTAATTTGCAAAACATGACCTGGTGCATGTGAGTTTGAAAGGTAAAAGCATGAGTGTGGACCGACAGGTTGCAGTATTTTATTGATAGCCACCGAACCCATAAAATAATGGTAAAGAGAGTGGCATTGATGCTAAATGGTTAGCTAATGTTGTTAATGCAGAAGTTGTGACCCCAGACTCATCTGAACATAAGTCTGGTGGACTGTACACTGAAGCTGCCCTACTCACTCCTGCAGTTCACCACCTTCTATCATGAGTTAAGGGGTGTTTGTGTAAATGGGCTGAAGAGCAGCCAGGATACATCACTGACAACAAGTGAAGGCGACTGTTTCCAGTACAATGAAATGTGCTCTTACTGTCCCTGTGCTTCTGCCTTGGAACTGCTATTAAAAAAAAAAAAAAAAAAAAAAACTTTACTGTGCTGCTGCAACCACAATCTGCAACTGAAGCCATAAGTGCACATTTGTAGGACAATGCAGACTTAGTTGGTGTGGGGATATTTCAGGTACCTTAAGTTTTAGAAGCACATGAGTTCCATCCAGAAGCACATGGAGAATCCGCATGTGAGTTCTGATACTCCATCCATAATTAAAGGCTTAATATTACTTTAGTTGACTAATGCAGTTAGGTACAGGAAACTGAAGGGACAGTTAGGTATGCACATCTGTACAGACTGAATTAACAATGCTATAGTAGCCTATGGTAATGCAATTGTGAACAGGAACTGAAAGAATTAGTGTGCACTTATCTATTGCATCTATAACTTAAAGACTCTGAGACCTTGGGATGTTCCTTGTACTGGTTCTGTTAATAACAAAGCTTGAGTTACTGGCACGGTTTGTGAATGACTGTGTAACCATTTTTGTAAAGGTTGCTGGGATAATACTGTACGGTATTGTGCTGTACTAAACAGTAATTTGTACTGTAAGGCCAACATGGTGGACACCACTCCTAGATTATGTATGGTGGACAACATACATAGCATACTCAACAAAGTCAATACACGGAGCAAACATAGTGAAGAACACACATACTGTAGTCAAAATCATGTGACCAACACAAGAAGCCAATATAGTGAAGAATACAGTTAATGTAGGTTATCTCCTATTTAACCCCTCCTGTTCGAGAAATCTCTTTTAAGCTCCTCAGACAAACACCAACGTTGTCAATGAAAGCCAAGCATGAATTAGTATTAGAAAACAAAGTGATACATTGGCTCATAGATGGTGGAAAAGTCACATACTAAATTCGACTGTTACACAATAAGGAGGCACGACAGTACGTGCCGAAAAATTAAAAGTAGTGAACCCATACAGCTAAGTAAAATGCACACCACATCAGTGTCATTATTATGCACAAAAAAGAGTAATATAGGGTGGAAGACAGGGTGGAAGTGAAGTTAGCAGGGGAGTGAAAGATAAAAATGGTAGATTACTAGTGGAGAAGGGAGAAAAAGTGAGCAGATGGAGAGAACACTTTAAGGAATTGTTGAACATAGAGGATGGAAGTAATGAGAGTATAAGTGGCTGGGGAATGGCTGGGAGAAGGAGGGAGGTGAGAAGACAGGAAGAAATCAGTAGGATAGAAGTTGTGGAAGCAATGAAGAAAGTTAAATCGGCGAAAGCCCCAGGAATTGATGGAGTGTGAGGTGAAATGCTGAAGCATGGGAGAGAGATAGTAGTAGAATGGATGTGGAAGATGTGCAGAGTGGCCTGGGAGGAAGGTAGAGTCCCGGAGGATTGGAAGTTAGGTATAATTATTCCCTTGTACAAAGGAAAAGGGGAAAAAGAAGTGTGTGGTAATCATAGGGGCATTTGTCTTCTTAGTATAATAGGAAAAGTGTATGGTAGGATACTTATTGACAGAGTTAGAGAAAGAACAGAGAGATTAGTTGGAGAAGAACAGGAGGTTTTAGGAAGGGAAGAGGTTGTGTAGATCAGATATTCATTCTTAGATCTTTAGTGGAAAAGTTTCTAGAGAAGGGAAAGAAGTTGTATGCGGCTTTCATGGATTTGGAGAAAGCATATGACAGGGTGGATAGACAAGGATTGTGGAAAGTGTTAAGAATATATGGAGTAGATGGGAAGTTGTTGAATGCTGTGAAGAGTATGTACGATGGTGCGAAGGCTGCAGTGCGTGTGGATGGTGAACTAAGTGAATTTTTCTCTTTGAAAGTTGAGTTGAAACAGGGATGTGTCATGTCTCCATGGTTGCTCAATCTGTACATGGATGGGGTAATAAAAGAGGTACAAGGTAGGGTAGTGGATGTTGGAGTGGCCCTGGTGAGAGAGGATAGTGTTTGGAAACTCCCTGTACTGTTGTTTGCAGATGATACTGTGTTGTTGAGTGAAGACGAAGGGGAGCTGCAAGGCTTGGTGGATGAGTTTGGGAGAGTGTGTAAAAAACGGAATCTAAAGGTGAATGTAGGGAAGAGTAAAGTGATGGTCTTTGAGAGAGGTGAAGTCAGTGAATGTACTGCGAGGTTGGATGGTGAGGAATTGGAAAATGTGAGTACGTTTAAGTACTTGGGTAGTGTGATGAGTAAGGATGGAGGTTTGGAGGGTGAAGTGCTTGAAAGGGTACAGCAGGGAAGAAAGGTTGCTGGTTCTTTGAAAGCAGTGATAAGAAACAGGGAAGTGAGCATGGAAGTGAAAAAGTTACTACATGACAGTATTGTGATACCAACTCTAACGCATGGAAGTGAAGCTTGGACGTTGTTGAAGGACACAAGTCAAGAGTGAGAGCAGTGGAAATGAGTTATTTAAAAGGAGCCTGTGGAGTCACATGGAGAGACAGGCTGACGAATGAGGATATAAAGGAGCGTTGTGGTGTGGATGTGGATGTGATAGGAAGCGTTATGAGGAACACACTGAGGTGGTTTGGCCATGTGGAGAGGATGCAGGGTGAAAGACTGACGAAGAGAGTGTATGTGAGTGAGGTGGAGGGGGGAAGAGGGAGGGGGAGGCCGAGGATGAGATGGAGAGATGGGGTGGAGAGGTATATGAGAGAGGGGGGTGTGAGTTGGGAGCAGGGCAGTGAAATGGCGGGGGACAGGGCGACGTGGAGGCGATTTGTTTGTGGCCACCCCAAACGGGATTGAAGTGTCTGGCAATAGATAGATAGATAAATAAATAGCCAAAAATGAAATAAGCATAAATCGTGCTGGACTTGTGCCATGGAGTCAAAAATTTAGTAAACTGAGAGAGAATGCGTCACCAGCAACATTTTTTTTTTTTTTTTTCAGGTTCTTTATTTACCATTCAGTACAAGCCCCAACACTTAGGGGTGCTGTCCCTGAAGGGTGAGCAGGATGAATATTAAAGTATTGTTTAGTTCACCTCCAAACACCACGTACGTTATCGTTTCAGTGAAGGCGGGAATTACTGGTAACGTAATATTCATGTTTAGCTTGCTTTGCCGAGATTGCCTTTAAAGAGTTATTTAAATAAAATAATTTTGAATAAACTACTATATAGTTTGAAGAAAATATTAAAAATATGTATGAATAATTACATAATTTTTTCAAGTTTAGTTGAGGTTTGTAGTCAACCGTAATATTCCTTCAGTGAAGGTAAGCAACAACCATCTTACCTCCTGTTTGATCATTTATGAACTTACCATTTTTGGCACTAAATATATAAGTCGATAGTACCTGAATCATGGGTATATATATATATATATATATATATATATATATATATATATATATATATATATATATATATATCATCGAATCCTATGTTGTCCCATGAAGAGCGTAGGAGCCCGGGGCTAGGCAAGTTGGTCCTGACATTTAAAATAGGGGTGACCAGCCTCACTCATCCCTGAGTGACATTACGTAAGCAATAAAACCCAACCACCCCTTGGATATAATCCTTCACCGGCTCAATCTGACTGGAGCGCCGTAATTACCCACTAAACCACCAGGCACCAAAATTTGCTTATATGGTTACCATCCAGCGTAGTAAATGGTTTCCTGGTGTACAGGAAACCATTTGGCTTGTCACTCAGTGTAGAGTCACCCACAGGCAGAAGGAAGAGGAAAGAATGAAGGAAAGAAAGACAGTAGAGGGAGTGTAAGTCACCCGTAGGCAGAAAGACATGGAAAGAATGAAGGAAAGAAAGACAGAAGAGGATGGAAGAAAAGAAGGATGGAGGAGAGGGAAGGGCAGACACCCAAGAGCAGCACTACATCGAGTGAGTGGATGGTGAGCGCCCTCACATACCACTGATATATACCCGTATAGACGTACCGTATATCGATAACTATCTATCTGTCTATCTATCTATCTATCTATCTATACACATAAATACATGTATACATACATATATACATTCATAATATATACATATGGTACATTTATATATACATTACACACACACACACACACACACACACACACACACACACACATATATATATATATATATATATATATATATATATATATATATATATATATATATAGTGGGGTAGCGGTAGTCGAATTATTGAGACTGGGCCGTATTTTATGAATCAGGATAGATTCGGCAATGATGAGGTCAGAGCAGGACTGACATGAGGTTACTCGTAGAATCCGAAAATCTGCGGAAGGGAAAGGGTTACCAGATAGGTGAGAGTGCTCTCTGACAGAAAAATAAGAGGGTTTAGAAAGGAACCTTGCAGTCCTAGTGGATTTACCTTGGTGCTCAAGAATTCGGTGGAGCAGCCAGCGTGAGGTTGACCCCACGTATCTAGCAGGACAGCTAGAACATGAAAATAAATAAACCACACTGGACCGGAGGTTTGTGTGAAGACAAGAAGAATGCTTAAGAAAGCTACCGATAGTGTTTTTGTTTGTCAAGATTATCTTAAAATTAATTTGTGGATAACAATCACGGAGAAGTTTGTTTAGTGTTTTCCTAATTTCGTAACTTAATGAACCTAAGTATGGGAACTTGATATATAAACATTCCTTATCTACAGTGTGAACAGGCCTGATTAGGGAAAACTTTATATTTAAAAACCTGCTTAATAGTTTCTCAAAAACACTGATGGGGTAATTATTATTGGCAAAGGAGATTCTTAAGAAACAAACTTCGGAGTGGAAAGTAAGCCAAGAGGAGCAACAATTGTACGCTCTGTTGAACAACGTTGTAATGCTGTTGATCTTAAAACTACGGAATATAACTGAGGAAGTTTGTGCCTAGGCCAATGAAAGTAGGTTTCCGGTAAACACTCGTGGATAAGTGAGAGGAGTGATTGTTAACTAGAATGTCCAAAAATGGAAGGCGTTTATCTTTTTCAGCTTCATGAGTGAATTTTATGTTGGGAGTTTATATAATCCATAAATTTATGAATATCAGCAGGTTTTTAAATATAGCGAAAATATCGTCCATGTACCTTCGGTAAAAAATGGGTTTAAGATCAATGGAACAATTATTAAGCCAAGTTTGTTCATAGTGGCAAAGAAAAACATTAGCATATGAAGGACCTAGTGGTGACCCCATCGCCACTCCATCTGTCTGAGTAAAAAGTTTTCCATTAAATGTAAACAGGGATTGGTGGGTTGCTATCTCCAACAGGTTGTAAAATTACTTTCTGTCCAAGCCAGGTGAGGTGAGAGTAGAAATGCTGGTGTTATCTGTGATGAGCCGAGTAGTTTCATGCAGGGGAACATTCGTGAAAAGGGATTCTACAACAAAGCTAGCCAGGGTAACAGGGTGATCAAATCTCAGAGAAGTGACTTCCTTGACAAACTCTGCAGAATTTTGAACAGTATATTTATTTGTACACAGGGAACTGATCAGGGGAACCAAAAATTTTGCTGTGTTATAATTGAAGGTACCAATAGATGAAATGATGGGTCTCAAAGGTGTGTTAGGTTTATGAACTTTGGGGAGACCATAGAGATAACCAGGAAATGAGCCAGAAGCATCCAAACAATTAGTCGTACTATCACCTACTGTATATTTAATACTTCGCAGTAATCTATGTAGGTTGTCTTCATGTTTTAGGATGACAGATGGAATATCAGAGCTGATGACCTTAAATTTAGAGGTGTCACTGAGAATATGATTAAGTTTTAATACATAATCATCCTTGTTCATGATAACTTCGCCCAATCCTTTGTCAAGACGAGCAATAATTATTCAGTCATCATTTTTGAGCTATTTGAAAATCTTACGATATCCAGTCTTCTTTTTGTTCTTTGAGATGTGCAGAGTTCTGTTTAAAAGAATTTTTTAGCTAAGGCAGATACATTATGCCACAGATAAGTCCAGTCTTGCTTGTAAAGGTTGCATTTCTTTAAAGCTGAACATAATTTCTCAAAAAGTAAAAAGAATTTAACATAGTTTAAGCGAAGAGGAGGGAGAGCAAAATCCAAGACCAACGACAAAACATCCTTTTCATCCTTACTCAAAGACCTTGAAGAGAGTTTAAAAATGACTTTATCTATATCAACTGAACTATTGATGTCAATTCCTAACCCCCTAAGCTTACGTGAATGTGTAGCAATAACCTTACTGATATTTCTCTCCACAAAGTAGTCAGTGATTACACCGAGACATTTGAAATCAAAGTATGAAACAAGGTTTTTTAGCTTGTATCTCGATGCATCAATTTCTCTATTAAGTTTCAGCAGTTTGTTCTTCTGCTTCCTTATTTCAACATCCAAAAAGTGAAAGAGCCAAGATCTATATGTGGATGTGGCATAAAACCTTGAATCATGTAATTTAAATCTTATGACATTAGGCACTTGGCCGTACTCCCTACATATCCTTAAAAAAAAAAATAAGGTCCCTTTCTTGACCCTGACTGCTGTCTTCTCAGTGCTCCTATAGCATCGCAGTGTGGGTTGGCCATATCTAGTTAGTAAAATATCCGCAATAGATCTTCCACTTGAGAACTTAAGTCTTGCCAAGAAAAGTAGTACCAACGTTGTGATGTACAGCATCTTTATTAATCCAAACGTTTCGGAGACACAATCTCCATCATCAGTGGATCTAAAAGTTTAAAGACAACAATCATCGATCAGTGTCAGGATAAATATAAAACCTATGTTTTTTCAAAAGTACAAAACATAAGCTTATAAAAAAAGGAAAAAATAAATAAAAAGAGGGAAGCGATATAAAAGGAGTAAAGTATAAAAGTAGTATGCTTAATCCTTGCAAAATCAGAAAATCAGGCCAAAGGCTAACCATGCTAAACGCACACACACACACACACACATAATATATATATATATATATATATATATATATATATATATATATATATATATATATATATATATATATATATATATATACCACATTCATTTGGTGTATCAGAATCCTTCATTAGTTATTAAGCATTTTAACTCCATTATCAATTTTTGTGTCAGTGTAGGTGTTAATGCTAGAAACACTATGTTATTTAGTGTTTTAGCCTAAGATGTTATAATCATTATAAAGATAAGATTAACACTACTAGAGTTGGTTGACCTGGATCTCTGAAGGCTGCCATCCACAAGTCTGTCTGGATCAGTGCCTTCTCAAGTCATGGGCATGGTTTCACCCACAGTTTATGATTACACAGCGAAATATTTCCTTAATACATAAACTGAAACATATAGTTTTCTCTTTTTATCATGATATATTTCTCATATAAACCTACTTCATGATGTTACTCATTATATTACGATTGTTCAGGACTGCTGAGTTTTCGTATTGAAGGTAGTGAAGCAGACGTGGTCTCGTCTCACCGTGTCATGTGCGAAGCTTACGGCACCTCTCTCTCTCTCTCTCTCTCTCTCTCTCTCTCTCTCTCTCTCTCTCTCTCCATGTGGGGGATTCTACCCCTTACCCCAGGTGAAGTTGGGGAACACCCTCCTTCCCTTCCCACTCTCCATTACACGTCAGTTCACATCAAAACTGTGGACAGTCATGGTACGTCATATAAGGGCTATAATTATCATTAGGTAGAACAATGTAAATTACACCAATAATTCGGGCTGAAATGTCAACCTTGCGAAATGAAGCTTACATACAACAAACATCTTTCCTTAACGAATCTATACCGAGGTTACTCCACTTCACTCACGTGGACTGTTTCGAAGTAAATAATCACAGTGGTGCCAAATCTCTTCAAACCTTCGTGCCCTGTAACACGAGGGAGTGCTGGCATCTGTACATATACACAACATCCACCTGCAAAGGCTGCAAAAGAACGAAATTTGCGCCAAATTAGGGTAGAAGCACCTTAGGTGTTGGGATCTTTTTATTTTTCTTTCCTTATTTTGCTCTCTCTCTCTCTCTCTCTCTCTCTCTCTCTCTCTCTCTCTCTCTCTCATTTATTTATTATTTTTAGCGGTATGTGTGTGTGTGTGTGTGTGTGTGTGTGTGTGTGTGTGTGTGTGTGTGTTATGTAGGTTAGTTTAGGTTTGGTAAGGTCAGAATATGTCAGCTTAAATAAGTTCAGATTCCATTTTATATTTCCTGTCCCCTTGTCTCCTTCGTTTATCGTATACAGTTAACCTTTAATATTATCACTTTCCTCTCTGTCACTGTCTTTTTCTACCTTAGCGCCAAATGGCCTTTTTTGCCTGGCGGTTTATTTTTCACCTCGCCCACAATTCTTTGCGGAAAGACTGTATGTGATCGTCGGCGTTTATTTGTATATTTATTGGTGAGTCTGTGCCTCGATTATTTCTGGAACCAATGAACAGATCATCTTCAAACTTTGCACAGGTGTTGGGTATACTGAATTGAAGAATTCCATTTTGGTGAAAATCCTTCATGGGTAAGGGTGACCTTCAAAAGTCAAAGTCAAGGTCACATATTTTGCTTAAATCAGATGAACGGTGAGAGATGGGGGCGTGGTTACTATTAATCACTAATGGGAAATCATATATGGAGATTCTGTTGGAATCCTAAGATGTGACCTTGAATGTCCTTGAAAGGGCTAACTCAAGGTCGATTAAATTTTAAACTTTTAAATCTCAGAAGTTACCATTTATTTTGGTAATGGTGCTGCCACCAAGTCATAAAACTTCGTTTAACCCAGTTCAGCCAACGTGGGCTGGGTGTTGTGACCAAGGGTGATTTTGCTCTTGTTCATTCATTTATTCATTCGTTCATATGGGCCACAGTGAATAAAAAAAAAAAAAAAAAAAAAACTCATTGGACTGAAAAAATTAAATAGGCCAAAGATAAACAGCTCAAACTCGATCCCTCTGCAAACAAAGTGTAGGGCCAGCTCGTGTCCAATACTGACCAAGTTAGGAAGAGTCAGGTTAGGCAAGGTTAGGTAAGGCTGGATCAGGTTTGTGTGGGCTGGATTATTGGTTCTGAGTATTTTTTTTCTTTTTTTTTAGGTTAGGGTTGATTCGGACAAGTTTGGCCATTGTAGGTGCCTTATGTTTGACTAAAGCAGAGTTAGATTAGTGTTTAAGACTTTGAATCCTGTGATTTTTAGCTTCGTTGTTTATGCTACACCCATATGAGTGTATTCAGCTGAGGAAGGATGTCTCGTGTTGAAGTGGTTAATAAGAGTTTTATCTAACTCCCACTTCGAAACGTCTCTCCTAATACCGAATAAAATCGTCTGAATGAAGCAATAAACAAGTACACCGCTTGGCCGAAGGGTTTAAATGAGGCAAAGACAAACAGGCAAAACTCCCTCCTGGGCAAACAAACTGTCGGGTCAGGTCATCTCCAACGCAGCCCAAGTTTCTGGCCAGTCACTGAGGCGAGGCAAAGGCAAGTTTGACTCACGGCTCGAACTGTTGTTGTTTTGAAGCTTCACGTATCGAGAGATGAGCCACTCGTGCCAACGTGGATGTCGCCTGAGATCTGAGGCGAAGGACGATTGCTACTGGTAGATTTGTTCTTATTTTTGTTTAATTCTTTCAGGACGGGAGATGCAACTGTCATAAAATGACTATACCAGTGAACGAATTTATTTTAGCTAGGGATGCATTCCCCTCCTTTCAGGGTGAAGTACAAATGTGTTCCCTGACCCAGGCCGGGAATGCTTGGTACTGTACAGCACGTTTATTTGAAAATGTGGGTGATCTGCTTACATGTGACGTCACCGATGCCTCACGTCAGTGTAGATGACCTAAGTCACAGCCACCTGACATGACACTTGTGTATGATGTATGCGACGGTGCCTAACTGGACTGTGTGTGTGTGTGTGTGTGTGTGTGTGTGTGCATTCGCGAGCGCTCACGCTTGGGCGTGTGCTCACTACCCCCATCTTTATAATTCACCTCACACACTGTACAGTTACCTACACTTCTAACGAGTACAGGGGGTGGTGTGTTTGGTGAAATGTGGCACCACTGTGTTTGTTTACATTGTAGTAAGTGAATGGGCAGACCCGGCAGAACTTCCCCTCCGCTACAGTATCTAGTACCCACAGCGGCAATGTTCTATCAAGTCATACCCTGTCTGCAAATACAAGTGTTTGTCACATATGTATAGTGGAAGGTTGAGAGAAAAACAAATAGTAATGCTACTGGCTCCCTTGTTTCTCTGACAGATGACTGTGAGGCGAGGTGGAATAGAGGGGAGGGGGGACAGGTGGTGGGGGCGCATGTATCGAAACTTCGTCGTAGTTAGATTAGAAAGATGAAGGGTGTGATTAAACAGATGTTCTGAAGTGATCTGTAACTCTGTATGCAATAACGTGTATTGGATGAATGTTGGAGTCTTAATGTTCGTCATATAGTGTGGTGAACAACTGTACTTGAGCATAAATGTTAGATGTTATGTCCGGTGTCTCGAAACGTGGTTCGCCTGAGTCTATTGAGAGTGCGACTCAACTGCTGTAAAAAATTTTGTGGCTGAACCAGGGTGGCCATAAATGTTTCATGATTATGCATGTGACACAGCGGTCATGCCATGTTGTGCATTATCCAGTCTGTTCTGTTGTGAGGAAAAACAATCATTATATTCGCAAACCATGGTATAAGTAGATGTTCTGTTGCATAGGATTATAGCTACGTTGAGTGTTGGACAGCTATTGGTTTGTTGTGCGAAAATGTTGTACTGATGGATCACGCGGAGGTAATGAGGTATTGTATTTTTTTTTTTTTTTTAATGCGAGGAAGAAGGAACCAAAGACCACGAGCCTGCAATTATTGTTCCTTCCAAGGGAAAGACAAGATGCAAGAGAGAGCCAAATTCAAGATCCGATCATTTTGAGATGCCTGGACACACTGCGTTTGAAAGACTGGAGATCATAAGGAAGCAGAAAATACTGACAGAGGGGGACAGTTCCAGAGTTGACCTGTTGCATAAATGAAGGGCTTGGAGTAACGGATAACTCTTGCATTAGAGAGTTGGACAGAAAAGAGATGAGAGTTTGCTGCTAGACGGGTGCTACACGCCTGTCGTAGAGGTGGAGGAATGCATGCAGACAGTTCAGAGGAGCAGTGACCATTGAAGTAGCGATAGAAAAGAGATAAAGATGCAACAGTGCGGCGAAAAGACAGAGGTTGAAGGGAGTCAGTAGGAGGAGGAGGGTTAATGAGACGAAAAGCCTTTGACTCCACCCTATTGAGAAGAGCTGTATGTGGGGAGCCTCCCCACACATGAGAATTGTACTCCACACAGGGGGGGATAAAACCCGTATATAGAGTCATAATGAATGCATAATAAATGGATATCTTGTATTATAATACTTGAAATAACGGTGTTACAGGTGTCCGGACCACAAATGATGTTACTTTCTTCTGGGTGCTATTTCATTACTCTGGATTGTTGTGACAAACATCCACAAACAGTGATCATCGTTTATAAAATTCTCTTTAAAACATTCATACATTTGTTTTCATACAAGTATTACACATTCAGGCCCTCCCTAGCTCCAGACGCATTATACTATTTAATGGCACATCTACACTCACACACTGTTCATCCAGAGGGAGCAATATTTCCTTTATCATGCATGTCTGTCCGTTGTCTCCCATTATAACACTAGGTTTTAGTATGTAGCCAAGGCTACACAAGATGTCGGTGGAGTGGTGCTGCCGAGAGAGTATAAATTTGCGTATAGTCTATGTGTTTGTTTAGGGTGTCTGGTAATACACTTCACCGATTTACTTACACTTCTGCCAAAATAGCAACCAAAGGCTCGGTTCTGGTGACTATACTGGCTGACCATTGAACACACTTTCACCTCCCAGCAATCTGAATGAGGTCCTTTTTTCAACCACAAGAAACATTAAGTAATTCAATGATTAATGCAATTTTATATGTAAAGTAAGGAGTGCTTTATGCACCGTGTCATGATACAGATTTATACAGTATAACACAGCGAAGCTGGACCAGCGGTTGGACAATGGTGTAGTGCTGCTGGAGCGTCCAAGTAAACGTAAGCACCATTGGTGCACCAACACCTGGATAGTAAAACCAAACTACCGCTCTTAAAGCAAATTATCCCTGGGTTCTAGAGCTACCCCATGACATCCAGTAGATTTACACAAAGTCATTGATAAGGCTGCAATCTCGTCGTAGTGATGCGATATGATAAGGATGTCAATATCAGGTCTCGTTACCAATGAAATAGCACCTCGAAGAAAGCAACATCATTTATGGTACGTGGGGGATGGCCCCCTACCGAACCGTGGGGAAACACAGGCCCTGCGTGTCGACACCATCAACCGGCATCGATACACTACAAGTTTATCGTGTTTGACCCTTCCTGCCGCAACTACGATGGATATCTGGGGCTGGACCTGCTGCAGAAGTTAGGATCCACCATTGATTTCTGCAACAGACAGTTCCAGTTCCAGAAATCCCCCAATCCCCCCTCCCCTCGGGCTGTTTGCACCTTCACACCATGGCCCTGGCCGGAAGACTCCATACCCCCCTCCCTCTCCCCCGCGATCTCCCTCCTTCCCTATTCCCTTCCCCTCCTCCCTCATTCCCTGCCACCATATCCTCCGCTGTCACCATTTCCCCAAACCATGAAGCCTGGGTGCCCGTCAACCGGCCCTCAGGTACATCCGTCCTGTTCTCCCAACACCTGTCACCCGGAACCCTCTTGGCCTGCCTCCTGCCCCCAACCTTCCTTCCCCCTCATCACACAGCAGTCCGAATTGCCAAACCTTGCCCCCTCACCCCTCACCCTCCCTAAAGGATTCATAGTCAGAGAGATGGAGGAAGCCGAGCCCTGTGCCTCCTCCCCCTCCTGCTCCCCTGCCCCTCTGCCCCCCATTCCTAACAATCTCTCCGCCCACCAATCAGACACCCTCCGCCGCCTACTCCTGGATTTCCAGGATCTGTTCACGGTGGGACCAGCCAATATTGGACATACCACCTACCTGGCTCACGAGATCCACATGATGGGCCCACTGATCCGACTGCCATCCCGGCGGAAGAACCCCAAACAGCGGGAAGAGGAAGACCGCCAGGTTGAGATGATTATAGCCAGAGTCATCTTCCCCTCCACCAGCCCCTGGTCCTCCTCATCGTCCTCGTGAAGAAGAAGGATGGCGCGATGTGGTTCTGCATCAATTACCATTGGCTTTCCTAGTTCTCCACCCTTGACCTCCAGTCAGGGTATTGGCAGGTCCCAATGTGACCGGAGGACAGAGGCAATACTGCTTTCTCGACCAGCAACGGGAAACATTATAAATTTAATGTTTACTATTCAGCCTCTGTAATGCCCCTGCCACCTTCTCAAGACTAATGGAATCTGTCCTCAGCTGCCTCACATGAGAGATCTGTCTAGCTTAATTGGACGACGGCATTGTTTTCAGCAAGACCTGGGCCAATCACCTTCAGTGCCTCTGCTGGGTTTTCACCCGAATCCGATAGGCAGGCCTCAAACTCTGGCCCTCCAAGTGCATCCTGGCCGCCAGAACTGTCTCATTCCTGGGACATGTCATCTCCCAGGCTGGCATATCTCCCGACCCAGACAAGCTCCGCGCCATCGCGGACATACCCCCACTACAAGACGTTCACGGAAATCGAGCCTTCCTTGGCCTAACGTCCTATTACCGGCTTTCTGTGAAGGGGTTCGCTCACATTACCAAGCCACTCCACGACCTGACCCGTAAAGGAGAACTGTTCATCTGGACAGACGAGAGATGAGCCACCTTCCAACAACTTAAGGACAAACTCGTTTCTGCCCCAGTCATGGCCTTTCCCGACTATGCCCTCCCATTCCAACTCTACACAGATGTTTCCCTAATAGTGATTGGCGCTGTGCTCGCACAAATCCAAGAGGGCCACAAGCACATCATTGCCTATGCCAGCCGTACCCTCAGTAAGGCAGAAAAGAATTATGCTGCCACTAAGAGGGAGTGCCTGGGCATCATCTGGGCACTCAAACACTTCCGGGCATACCTATCAGGAACTCAAGTTACTATCATCACTGATCACCAGTTCCTCCAATGGCTGCGGCAGTCTGACACGCACAATGCCCAGCTCGTCAGATGGCGTGAAACCCTGGAGGAGTTTAATTATGAAATCTCGTACCACCCCAGCAAATTCCACACCAACGCGGATGCTCTCTCCTGGCTCCCCATCAATCCCATCCAGCCGGAAACAGACCTCCTCCAACAGTGGCATCATAAGGAACGACCCCCCTGGATCCCCCAGCATCTCTTCAAGAAGCTATATCACCAGGGCGACCACCTGCTCACTCCATCTGGGCATATCATCCTAGCCCCTGACACCACCCTTGATGCCCTCCGACACCTGCATACCCACAAAAAAACTCCTGCAGGTCTTTAATGACACCTACTGGGCACCCAATCCCTCCACCCTAGCCAAGGACATTATCCAATCCTGCTGAGTGTGTGCCTTGGGTAAGGACATCACCCGTACCGCCAGCCCATCAGGACACATCACTGCCCACAAACCTTGGCAGTTGTTGGCGATCGACATAGTGGGACCTCTACCCCCAAAATCAGGCTATCGGTACGTGATCACGTTCATTGATACGTACTCCAAATTCGTCGTAGCCTGCCCAGTGAAAGAACACCACGCTGTTGCAGTAGCTGACATCCTGATTTGGGACGTGTTTCCATACTTTGGTATTCCACAGGCAATCCACTCTGATAACGCACCAGAGTTCACCAGCAAAATCTGGGAGGAACTAGCCCACATATTTGGCTAAAACATCTCTCACTCGTCCCCTTATTGGGCCCAAGGAAATGCCATCTGTGAACAAAGCCATCGTACGTTGATGAATCAACTTCGTACCCAGATAGAAGCCACCAAAGATGACGGCTGGCCCGCCCATGTAAAAATCGTGCAATGGGGCATCAACTCCTGCCCCTGAGAGGACGGAATTTCACGGTACGAGTGAGTGTTTGGGGAAACATCTCTCCTCCTACCCCTGCAGCAACACTTACAGCCCCCACCTCTGCTCCCACATCTGACCCACTACACCATCTCAAACGGCAGCTAACCCACCTTCAAAACAACCTGGACCTTCGCCCCGACACTGCCTCCAACCCCTACAAGCCAGGCGACACTGTTATGATAGCGCAGCTCCCCACCCCCCACAAGCACACACCGCGCTTCATGGGGCCCTATACCATCATTCGCATCCCTAACCCCTACCAGGTGACAGTCGAATATCACGGCACTTCTCGCACTCTCAGAAACCGTCATGTATGCCCCTTTCACACTCCCAAGTCCCTCACCCCTGCCCCAAGCCCTGCCCCAACCACTACTCCTGCTCCGCTTCCCTCTACCTCCTATGACTGCTATATCTCCCCCTCACTGTCTCTCTCTCTCTCTTTCTCCTTCCTCCGCGTCCTCCACCTCACCCCCCACCACGCCGCCTCACACCTCACCTGACAGCTCACCAACACCACCAACTCCTGACCTCTCCCCCACCTCCTCGCCACCAACCACCCCATCCCCCACGCCTACCCTGCCCACCCACCTGCACCCCCTCAACCCACCACACCCCCACCCCAGCCTTCACCCACCCCTGGCCCCAAATCTCCCCGCCCGCCGCCCATAAATGCCCCCTCAACCCCGCCTGCCCCATCCCACACACCTGACTCCACCTGCGCTGCCCATGCATCCATTACACCACAACCTACCAGGCCTACACCCCACTCCACACCCCGTGCCACCCTCACTCCTACCGCCCCACAGCTGCCCTCGTATACCCTGCACACCTCACACATGCCAACACTGCACACCCACATCACCGCCCACACCCACCCTTAAAACAACCATCAAATGTTCTGGCCGCCTCTCCTGCCCACCTGCCCGATACACCCACACTCCCACCCCACCCACCTCGCCGCAAAATCCCACTCTTTCCCTGACCTAAATCATCTCACGTTCATGCTACACCAGGCCCAAATCTCAGCCACCTACACTCTCCAGAGATGGTGTGCTGCATCACTCGGACATGAAAACCCACACTTGATGTCCATCTCCAGCATTCAGCACAGCCCTGCACAGAAGATAACACCTACCACCATGAGGATTTACCGAGCCGTATGGGCGCTGCCCTTTGGACAAAAACATCAAGTCCATGGACCCCGCCACCTCCTACGACTCCTCTGCTCCTCCACCGACCCATCCACCCTCTTCATCACCTGTGACTCTCAGCTAGAAGAGAATCCTGCCACCACAGCCTGGCATGCCCTCCTCAATACCTACAGCCAGTCTACCACACCTACGACACCAAAGTTTACCTCCTCCAGTCACAGGGATGTGACTTTTTCCCAGAAGACGATGGTAAAATGCAGTACAGTATCACCGAGGGCAACCAACATCCCCAGAAGGAGCCCACAGAGGAGCAAATACAGTGCGACTGGACTCCGGGTGACAGGGACATAAGTCTGTCCAGGCCGCGCCCCTATGACCTGGAGCTCACCCACCGTCACCATTGCAGGATCCTATGCCACTCATTTAAACCTACTCAGGTCTCTCTCATGAATATATAGTGGCCCTTTATTTAGTGGATTAGTGTATTGGAAAGCCTAGCTTTGTCCGGCTTAATTTTACTTGTTAATTAAAATAAAGCTTAGTTTTACTGTAATTTTTCATAGTAAATTTAATTAGGTTAAATAAAGTGTGTTCAAAAATTTTTCTAAAAAAATTGTATTGACTTAAAGAGGAGGAGGTACGAAAAAAAAATATATATATATTTTGCAAAGCTCAAAGTTTACCTTAGATTAAAGTTATTATTGTTTTTTTTATTGTGAATTCCAGTAAAATTATGAAAAAAGACTGAATTTAGTAAAATTGGATTTAACTTTCCAATACACTAATCTGCTAAATAGAGGGCCACTATATTTTCATGAGAGACACCTGAGTCAGACCTCCTGAATATAATAAGTTAACAAGTGGCATTAGACCCATTTTAGAATAAATATTATGAGGACGCTCTTGAGGTAAGGCTCCTGAGGACCCCAGGAACACAGCCGTTGAGCGTGTGTGGCCGACCACCAACAACCACAGGGCAGAGCTATTACTCTAGCTCCAGTCAGCACCCCTGAGATGGCCGGTAGCCGCTCAACCCTCCTACAGGAGACAGCCTGCAGACACTCTGGAGGTAATGAGGAGACGGCCGGTAGCTGCTCCTAGATGGCCAGAAGCTGCTCTGAAGGTGGCCTAGACGAGATGGCCGGTAGCCGCTCGACCCTCCTACAGGAGACGGCCTGCAGCCACTACGGGGGTAACGAGGAGACGGCCGGTAGCCGCACCCGCATTCATCAGGAGACAGCTGGTAGCCGTTCTGAAGGTGCCCCTCAGGAGACGGCTGGTAGCCGTTCGACCCTCCTACAGGAGATGGCCTGCAGCTGCTCTGGGGGTAACGAGGAGACGGCCGGCAGCCACTCCGAAGGTGCCCCTCAAGAGACGGCCTGTTGCCACTTGACCCCCTACAGGAGACGGCCTGCAGCCGCTCCGGAGGTAACGAGGAGACGGGCGGTAGCCGTTCCGAAGGTGCCCTTGAGTCGGCCTGTAGACGCTCCCGTCCCCAGGTCACGGCCAATACCTGGGCCTTAGTGACGGCCGGTAGCCGCGCCCCTAGAAGGCCACAGCCAGTAGCCAGGCCCTACAGCAGGAGACGGCTGGTAGCCGCTCCTCCGTCAGATGCTGACTCCTGCCCACCAACCTACGACCCAGAGGGAGACCCCAGCTCGAAGTATTGGAGAGGTCCTGTAATTACCACCAGCCTTTTCTCACTACAGCCGGTTCCTGAGAGGACCCGCCTGACGGACCCCGATGGAGACCGATGCCGCAACCCACTCCTGACGGCATGCCCAACTGCCGGAGACCGCAGCCCCTGGGACCTCCGGACCACCCCCAGGACCCCCGGGCGGGACATCCCTTCACCCCGACGCCAGAGATCTTTGTCCTTCGTCAGGCACCTGAACAAGAAGTTCAGGCAGCTGTTAAGCCCCAGCCCTGAGGGCCAGACTCCCACCCCGAGCCCTGAATCCTAGGGACCTTTCGCCACCAGCAGAACCAGATGAGAGAGGACGCCCCTACAAGTGATCCCGTGCCCCCTGAATACGGAGGCCCCTGACGGAACTCAGCCCCGTCAGTAGTGAGGCTGAGCCATTCCCGCCGCCCTTGTACCTGACCGCCAGTACGCCCAGTCCCGAAAGTGAGTGAAAGTGAAAGCACAGTGTTCGTGTCATAGTGAAACGAGGGGAGAACAATGAGTTATCAGAATATTGAAAGTCAGTGAGAAAGCATCAGTAATAATATAAAAGAGAAATGGAATAAGTAAGATAACAGTGAAAAAGTGAACACCACAAGGCAGTGAAATAAGGGTCTGTCTCAAGTGAACACGCTACCATTTATAGTGACTCCACATCGCATTAAGATCATACAGAGGCCCCAGTGCATCAGTAGTAATTAACGACACGACAGACAAACCAGTTAGCCTGCCAGCAGTGAAAATAGTGTCACAAACTCCACCAGCATACAGAACCTAGACTTTCCAGATAGTAGTGCTTAGCTTCACTCCCCTAAGTGCTATTCACCTTACCCGACCTTGTCCTAAACAGTATCCTGTGCAATACTAACACCCGATATCTAAGCCTTAGAATTATAATTGTTCAGCATAACTGTACTTGTGACACCTGCCCGTTCCACTGTAGAATTTAGCAATACAAATGCAAGGTTGTTGCCTCGAGTTTTTGTGTCCTGCCTCTCTCTTGTTCGTCTAAGCTCCAGTCTAGAAAGAGAACCCAGCTACACACTAGGCGTTAGAGGGACGGGAAGCCGACCCTAAAACACCTAGCATTACAGGTAATATTCCAATTTATCGACTGATGATGAAGGACTGCCACAAATACTCGCCCGGGATCATACAATAAAGACCAAAATTAATGTAGGGAAGAGTAAAGTGATGGTCTTTGAGAGAGGTGAAGTCAGTGAATGTATAGCGAGGTTGGATGGTGAGGAATTGGAAAATGTGAGTACGTTTAAGTATTTGGGTAGTGTGATGAGTAAGGATGGAGGTTTGGAGGGTGAAGTGCTTGAAAGGGTACAGCAGGGAAGAAAGGTTGCTGGTTCCTTGAAAGCAGTGATAAGAAACAGGGAAGTGAGCATGGAAGTAAAAAAGTTACTACATGACAGTATTGTGATACCAACTCTAACGTACGGAAGTGAAGCTTGGACGTTGTTGGAAGGACACAAGTCAAGAGTGAGAGCAGTGGAAATGAGTTATTTAAGAGGAGCTTGTGGAGTCACGTGGAGAGACAGGCTGACGAATGAGGATATAAAGGAGCGTTGTGGTGTTGATGTGGATGTGATAGGAAGCGTTGTGAGGAACACACTGAGGTGGTTTGGCCATGTGGAGAGGATGGAGGGTGAAAGACTGACGAAGAGAGTGTATGTGAGTGAGGTGGAGGGTGGAAGAGGGAGGGGGAGACCGAGGATGAGATGGAGGGATGGGGTGGAGAGGTATATGAGAGAGGGGGGTGTGAGTTGGGAGCAGGGTAGTGAAATGGCGGGGGACAGGGCGACTTGGAGGCGATTTGTTTGTGGCCACCCCAAACGGGATTGAGGCGTCTGGCAATAGATAGATAGATAGATAGAATGTTAAATCCCCTTCCCAGCTGTCTTCTACCAATTCAGATATCCCCCCCCCCCGTCTCTCTCTCTCTCTCTCTCTCTCTCTCTCTCTCTCTCTCTCTCTCTCTTCAACAGGCAATGATTATTCAGAGAAATAAATTGCTGTTAAGGTCACTTCATTTGCTGGTTTCTGAAGTAAAAAAATAATTCGAATGGCAATTTATACACCCTCAGGCTCCTACGACTCACTCTCAGCTGAGAAAAGTCATTTAATGTTTGCTGGAAGATACCACAGTTTTCCGTACCAATTTTATAAGGGCTGGGATTATTTTCTCCTTGCCAGTGTTAAAACTTTCACTGCTATGACGTCATATTTTATTGTTTTGTTTTGTTTTCTCCGGACAATTATTTTTTGACCGACGCCTAGCATGAAGGGGTTACTAAAGGGTGTTATTAAATAACCCCTCCAATTGGAAATAGCAATTGAACACCTGAGAAAAATCGTCTGTATCTTATCTATCCATATCTCATCTATCCACATTTTACTTATTCCTTATCTATCCACATTTTGCCTATCCATACAGGTATCTTATCTATCCACATCTTATCTATCAACATATCTATCCACTTCTCATCCAACCACATCTTATCCAACCACATCTTATTCAACCACATCATATCAAACCACTTGTTATTTATCCACATCTTATCTGTCTACATCTTATTTAACCGTATCTCATCTAAGCACATCTTATCTATAACCATATTTCATCTATCCATATTTTATCTCTCCACATTTTATCTAACCACACATCGTATCTAACCACATCTTATCTATCCACACTCTATCTAACCACATCTTATCTATCCACATGCTATTTATCCACATGTTATCTAACCATATCTTATCTAACCACATCTTAGCTAACCACATCTTACCTAACTATGTTTATCAATCCATATCTTATCCATCCACATTTTATCTAACCACATCTTATCTATGCAGATCTTATCTAACCTCAATTTATCCAGCTGCAAAATATCTATCCACATCTTATCTAACCACAACTTTTCTAACCACAGCTTATCTAACCACATCATATCCAATCACAGTTTTTCTCTCCTTACCGTCCTCTTCTGCTCCTTTCCTTCGTCTCATCTTGATAATTCCGTGCTTCTTCCGGCCTTTGTTTTCCCTCTGCTCCTACCGTGTCATATAGCCAGATTATTTATAGATATGGCTGGTTAATATCCTTTTGAATGTGTGTGTGTGTGTGTGTGTGTGTGTGTGTGTGTGTGTGTGTGTGTGTGTGTGTGTGTGTGTGTGTGTGTTTTTATGCAGAGTAGGACGATATTAGAAGGATTTATGTAACACAGAGGCGGACAGCAAAGTGTAATAAGCAAAGTAAATAGCTAAGGAAGAGGTGTTAGGGAGAAACGACCCTTTATCGTTACCTGTTATTAGGTAGCTTTTTTTAAGTTTTAGAATTTAGAATATAATTTCTGTCCCTTAGTGAGCTTGTTTCCAGTTTTCCTCTGTATTGTTGTCTGTCATTGTATCATTTCGCTCATATTTTCCTATCCATCTATCTGTCTATTGCCAGACGCCTTAGTCCTGTAAGGGGTGGCCACAAACAAATCACCTCCATTTCACCTTGACCCCAGCCGCTTCGCTGCCCTGCTCACACCCTTTTTCTCCTATACCTCTCCACTCCATCCCTCCATCTCATCCATTTTCCTAAACTCATATATGTACCCTTTTTGTTTCTTTCAACTGGTTGTCTTTTAGCATCAAGTAAAAATCTTCCCATGATTTCTACATTATTGTGAACGAAAGGTTGTTCAAATCTTATAATATTTCTTCTTGTTTCTGCTAAAGCGCTGCAAAACAAGATAGAATGCTCCAGATTTTCTGCTTCTGCTTCATCTAATTTGTAGGGTACAATTTCGTTTGTGAAATATTTGTTCTCGTTGGGTAACGAGGCTCCCTAACACCTCTTCTTTAATTATTTATTTTCCAAACAACTTATTAATATCCTGTGGTTTGCTTTTTTTTTTTTTTTTCAATATTGACAGAGGCTACATGAATAGCACACAAAAATACAGTTGCGCAGCGGCTCAGAAATAAATCTGTTTGGAAGCAGTGCTAATGAGCTTCCTTAAATCGGTAAGTAGTACTAGTCAGCTTCCTAAACCTATTGGCCTACCACCGCGGCACACCACCCTCTGCCCCTAGGTGACCAAGTTGAGTAAAGAGTGTCTTAGATTCTGTAATCCATTATGTTCTCGAGATGTGTTTCCACCTACTAAAGTAATAATAAGGTACAGTAAAAACGGGTTCTATATTGTTGATTTACCTGATTTTTACGGATATATTATTACTGGCGATTGAGAATAGCTAATGAATGGGTGTTGTGCCCCTGCGCTGGCTCGTCTTGGCACCAAAAGCATCTTGAATTTCGTATTTGATAATCCGTAGTCTGTTCCTTTATTTCGGTACTTGGAGATTAACTAACTTAACAAAAATATAAGGTATCTGGCATCCTTGCAATGGCTTGAACGGGTTTTTCATCCGTAAATAATTTTGAAATCTCTCTCAGCCGATTTGACTATAACGAGATTGAGAGGAGGGAAGCAGAACACGAAATTGCATCGAATTATGACTGCAGGGAACGAAATTACGATCGATTCTCTGTGGCAGTATTTTTTTCAGCAAAAAGATGAAATCAGGAAGTTTATTACACTGGCAATTCTACCAAATTTCCTCTTCACATTGGTCTTTCACAGGTTGATTAGGATAGGTTAGGCTAGAAGTTTTATTCTGATATGAATTAGGGACTTCCAGAGTTAGTTTACCGGTAATCTAAGATGGTAAAATTATAGTGTATGGCAGCCTAGGGTACCAAAGTTAGGTTGAAATCATCAGTACACAATCTGCCGCTAGCGGCCAAGCAACTTAAATACCATGAAATAAGTAAAATTTACATAATGTATATATAATATATTTTGTAGTCTATAATCAACAAGAAGTTATCCGTGTTGCATATTGTACTAAAATTACTTTCCTTAAGGACGTGGGAATGTTTGAAGACAGATGGAATTGCCGCGCCCGTGTGATGAAGTTTTCTGAAGTTTCTGCAATCCTTTTCCTTGTCTTTTTTAAAATAATAATAATAATAATAATAATAATAATAATAATAATAATAATAATAATAATAATAATAATAATAATAATGATAATAATAATAGCATTAATAATAATAATAATAATAATAATAATAATAATAATAATAATAATCTTTTAAGTTGTCATTGTTGCAAAACACATCACATTTAGGTCAGTGAATATGCATACGTGTGTGTTCATCCCGACCCAGGAAGGAAAAGAGGGTGACAGGTAGGAAGGGAGGAGCTAGGAAGCAAAGGGGATAGGATGCAGGAAGGTAAGAAATCAGAAAGGAGCATATTCTCTCTCTCTCTCTCTCTCTCTCTCTCTTACCCTTTACCCAGATTGGTTCAGTTTAAGTATCATTTGACCTTCTCCTATGCTAACTAGACTTGACCTTCAGCGATCTTTACAAAAATTAAAAACATCTGATTCAACAAGATGTCTGATATTTAGGAAAGGTCAAACAATGCAGTATATTAATGTCAATCTGTCTGTCTGTCTATCCATCTATCTACCTGTCTGTCTATGCCTGTTTACGTCTGTCCGTCTATCTGTCTCGATTTTTTTTTTAAATTAATGGAAGAAGGAACGAAATACCAGAAGCCCGTACGACTGTTCCCTCCAAGAAAAAAACAAAACAAAACAAAGCAATCAGATAAGACAACAGGGAGCCATATTCAAGATCTGTTCGTTTCGAGATGCCTGGACACACTGCGTTTGAACGACTTGAGGTCATAGGCAGTAGGAAATACAGATAGAGGAAGACAGTTCCAGAACTGATGTGTTGCATGCATGAAGGACTGAGTAACGGTTAACTATCCGTCTGTCCATGTCTGTCTGTCTACTGTATGTAGGCCTATGTCTTTCAATGCCTGTCTGTCTCTCCATCTGTCTATGTCTGTCTGTCTGTCTACCTGTCCGTCTCGCAACTGTCCTATGCACATGAAGGTTGAAGGGCACATGTAAACAAGGTAGTCAGTTGAATGTTTATTTCCAGCTTACGTTACATTTATACACAAATTTTTTTTTTTTTAAATTCTATCTCAGTGCAACATACATTTGCCTGTTCAGTGGTGATGTATATTATTTCTGATTTTAAAGAACTAATTATAGTTTTTGCTTGGCCCATTAAGGGATAAATGAATAAATAAATAAATAAACAAATGTGATGTTGACATCGCTTGAGCCCGTGTGTCAGCTAAATGTAGCGTTCCAGCAGGAAGCAGATAACAGATATCGCTAAACCAATTGCCAGCAGGATCAAGGCGCCCTGGAGGTGACCCACGCCCAACACCCCTGTACCGCGAACCTGGGGCGTAAGGAAGAAGATGGGTTGGTGGAGTTGATGTGCATTTTTTTTTTATTCTCTCTCTCTCTCTCTCTCTCTCTCTCTCTCTCTCTCTCTCTCTCTACTTGTATATGTATCCGTCTGCCAATTTCTCTCTCCCTCTCTCTCTCTCTCTCTCTCTCTCTCTCTCTCTCTCTCGACTTGTATATGTATCCGTCTGGTAATTTTTCTTTCTTTCTCTCTCTCTCTCTCTCTCTCTCCGTGCATCTCTCCACTCACCACTTGCTCCCTGGCAGCGGAGTATCCAGTATGCATTCTATACACCTTAGTAAGAATGCCCATCTCGAAAAAGCGTTGTTGGAAGGCCGTGATGATGGGCGTGTAGGGCGTGTTTTTAGGCAGGAACCAGCTCTGGTAAAAACTGTACAGCTGGAAGAGGAAGAGAGGAAGATTATTCCTGCCAAAGAGGAGGGGGCAGACGACGACGACGATAATGATGAAGAAGAAGAAGGAGGAAGAGGAGGAGGAGGAGAAGAAAAATATATTTCAGGCTTATGTACTAGGCCAGTGGTCCCCAACCTTTTTGGTCCTGTGGCCCCCCGAGAAAATTATGAGAAGCTCCATGGCCCCTATATAACTCAAATCGTATATTTATATATTTTTAATATTTGATATTGTGCAGAAAACGGTAATTACCCCAATATACTTAAGGCTAAACTAGCACAGTAAGGTATATTTCATACTTGATTTCTGTCAGGTTTTACCCAGACCAAATACCTTATAATATCTTATATTACCAATAAGGCCCATGGCCCCCCAGTCAATGTCCCATGGCTTGGGGGCCATGGCTCCCAGGTTGGGAACCGCTGTACTAGGCAAAGGCCATAAAGAGAATTTTTTTCTGTCAGAAGTTAGAAAGCTTGTGGTAGGTGGTTGCAGGTGGTAGCAACCATCATCCACTCACTTGATGTAGTGCTACCTACTTCTTTCTTCTTTATCATTCATTTTCTGTGTCTGCCCTCCTCTCTTCCTATTTCTCACATCTTTCCTGTCACTTTTTATTACTCCTCTTTTCTTTTCATGTGGCTTTACATTAAGTGATAAGCCAAATGGTTTCGAGTAAGCCAGGAAACCATTTACAGTGCTGAGTGGCAACCATATAACAAACCTATACGAGTTTCCTACGTGTCAACAAGTGGGTTGGTGGAGGGTTAGTGCCCCTATGTGTAAAACAGCTAACTCACAGATAAACGGCCACCCTGTACGGGATTATGGCGTCTAGCGATAGATAGAGACAAATATCAGAAATTCGTGGTCAGCTTGTCCCTATGCCTTAACATAGCCTAAAATTAGCCTACGCTATTGAAAACTAACCGAACAACCAAACATAATATTAACCAATCCTACTCTACCCTACCCTACCCTAACCTAACCTTACTAAACCCACCCTTAACCCAACCAAACAACCCAGTCTAATAAAAGAGAGAGAAAAAAAAGCATGTCCTCCAATAGGTAGACTTTCCTGATGCTGTTTTTTTATTTCATGTAGTCGCCGAAGCATAAGGCGTGGGCGTCCTCAAGAATAAATAAAATAAATAGGTAAATAAAGGAGATAAATAGATTGATAGCGAAGATAAAGTGCAGAATGAACCTTGTCCTCTAGAAGATAAAATTTCCTGGTGGTTTTGTCCCTCTGCAGCGTGAACTAGGGAAGCATACGAGAGCGCGGGTGCCCTTCATAATATAAATAGATCAATGAAGGAAATAACACTGGCCAATAAATTAGATCAAGAATGGTATTTGCCTTGTTCTTCTGAAGATAGTCATTCGTGGTCACTTTTCTCAAAGTAACAACATAGGTTACCCCTTCTCTCGCCTAAAGAAAATAAACAGCTTAATGAAGGAAATAATTCAGTCAATAAAGAAGATAAAGAAAAGATAGGAAATTTACCTTGTCCTCGAGAAGATAAACCTTCCTTGTGGCTTTGTGTCTGTATAGGGTGTACCAGAGGTAGTCGTTGGTGCATATAAAAGCGTGTGTTCCGGCCAGCACCTTCCCCATCAGGTAGCCATGCGGGTCCTCCTCCAGGAGCACACTGTCCAGAAACAACCTCCTCCCCAAGATGGCCAGGACCGGGTTCTTGGACGACTTTAGCGCCTGGGGTACGAAACTGCCGTAGTCCAGCATGGATGGACTGACGCAGAAAAGGGTTTAGGTTAAGTTAGGTTAGGCTAGGTCAACATAGGTTACCCTAGGTTAGGTTAGCTTACTTTGTTGAATTTGGGTAGGTTAGGTCATGTTAAATTTGGTTAGGTTGGGTTAGGTTAGGCTTGGTTTTTAGAGGATATTAGCTCCGGGGGGTACAAAACTGGCGTAGTTCATCATGGACGGACTGGCAGAGAAAATGGGAAAGAAAATGTGAGGTTGATGAAATATCTGTTAATACAACAAAAGCTAAAGATTGCCATGAAAAAAAATGCCAAGAGAATGCAAGATGGCCTCCACACAGCTGCAGTACTATTTGTACGTCTGTGCGTATTATCATGATGATTAATGCACAATAAATAGGATCCCAAAATCTGTGTTTATATGGTTTACGTTTTACCCCATAAATCTCTATCAGAAGGCCTGAACCAGGAAAATGAAAAGGCTGTGTGAGGATATTTATCCAGTGAAGAGTTGTATTATGTTTGAAACGAACGGATGAAGGAATGGCACGAGCTGAAGAACGTTTTGAGGGAAGAAGAAACGGAGTGTGGAGAATAACTACTACTACTACTACTACTACTGCTACTACTACTACTACCACTACTGCTGCTGCTGCTGCTGCTGCTACTACAGCTACTACTACTACTACCGCTACTAGTACTACTACTACTTCTACATACTACTACCACTTCCAGTAGCAGCAGCACCCTCACATGACATGGCTCTTGGACAGCTGCTCTGCAGTGTGTATCCTGGGCGGGAAGGCCGGCTCTGTCAGCACGGAAATAAGGTTGCTCATGTAGGCGGCCGCTAAGATGTCCACCACCACCCACCAGAAAGCAAGCCATACCCGCGCCCACCACACCCTTATTTCTGCGTCTGGCATTGGCTGGTTGACTATGCCGGCTGATACCTGAAGGAAAGAGAAGTGTGTGTGTGTGTGTGTGTAATTCACCGGGTCGGTCAGGATCACTTGATGGTTGTGATCGTCAGCATTTCACCCTCCCGGAAGGGAGCTGAGAGCTCATATAGTCCGATCTAAGGGCAAGGCTGTGACCTTCACACACTCACACACCCGTCCCCTTGCTCAAGGGGGACAGTAACCACCCACATCGTCAGTGAAACTTTTTGCAACCTGAGCGAGGCGCGAACTCCCGTCTACCAGATGGCAAGCGAGAACGTTACCACTGCACCAGCGAGCGGTGTAACACACACACACACACACACACACACACATATATATATATATATATATATATATATATATATATATATATATATATATATATATAATAACTATATAACTATATAACTATATATATATATATATATATATATATATATATATATATATATATATATATATATATATATAACTATATATATATAACTATATATATATATATATATATATATATATATATATATATATATATATATATATATATATATATATATATATATCCATGTGATGACAGGAGCGAGACAGAGAAAGAAAGGGTTTTGGGATGAGTTGCATGAAGCAGTGGGAAAAATGCCCAGGAGTTATAAAGTGATTAATGGGCGATATGAATGGAAGAGTTGGCACTGGTCCTGTGAATGATATAATGGGTTGTAATGGAATACCAGGAGAGAATGATAATGGGAAGCAAGTGAAGGACATGTGTAAGGAAAGATGGTAGTGCATTTGTAACACAAAGATGCACATAAATATACATGGTCTACAGGGAATGGAGATCATGATGAATGGAGCCTGATTGATCTCGTGCTCGTAGATCAATCGATGCTGGGAAGTGTTGCTGGTACGAGGGCAGTGAAAGGACGATGTGGAGGTTTATCAGATCATATGATGGTAGTATGCAAGATCAAGCTGAGAGGAGTAAGGTGGAGTAGGAAAGAGAGGAGCAGTCAGGGAAAGAGACAAAGTCGAGAAGTTGGGGATCAAAGAAATGGTAGATGAATACAGGGCCAAAGCAGGAGAGGAGTTGGAATCAGTGAACTGGAATGAACCTGTGGAATACATATAGGGATTGCTTAGTTAGGAATGATAAAGCGGTGTGTGGTTTGGCAGGAGTAACAACAATGAAGAAAGGTACGGCATTGTAGGAAGAAAGAGGAGGATATGAAGATGTGGCCAGAGTGGTTACAGGACGGGGGTTCAATTGAAAAAAGAACTGAATATATTGAGAGCAAGAAGCACGTACAGAGACTAGTGAAGAGGAAAAAGGAGGTAAGTGATAATCTAGGGAGAAAAATGGATGGTAATTACCCTGAAAATAGATTCTGGAAAGAGGTGTGGAAATGTAGAAGTGACTGAAAAGAAACGTGAAAGTGTGAAGGATGTATGTGGTAGCTTTTTAACCCATGGGGATAAAGTAAGGACCAGATGGAAAGAATGTTTTGAAAGTCTGATGAATGAGAATGGAGACAAGAGCGACTGTAAATATGATTTGCTTTGAGGGTGTACCGTCCGAGCTCTATAGTATGGAGAGGCTTTCTCATGGGTAGCACCGTGTAGTTTGTGTAACCGCCGCCAGGGGCTCAGGGAGGCGCTGATGTTGTTTATGCACTACACCCGACGCCCACCCCTTTTGAAATCAGCCGTTAAATTCGGAAAATATAGTGCCACGGATCACTGCTTAGCAACACCGAAACAGAAACAGCAAGCTATGAACAGTGATCCAGTTGCATTTCCATTGTGGAGGCGACGAGAGCTGGTGTTTCAATATGGCGGCCAAAGTTACACGCTCGCCAAATGTACGATAATTATCGTACATATACAATAATTTCACCTTTGGTACTAAGTACGTAGCATTTCTCATTATCGTACACTTTGTACGATAATTTTCGATTCTCCATAAAAGGAGAGAGAGAGAGAGAGAGAGAGAGAGGGAGTGAGCAAGTTTATCTGTTTGATATTCACTGGCTTCGTACCAAGCTATGGAGAAACGAAGAAACAGGGGTATCAGCCAAGTAAGTCAAGAGGAGGCATCGTTCATACTCGTCATAAAATACAAGGCATAATATCGCCATATAAAGTGTTTTACTTTACATTGAAGGGTTCTTCACTTTTTCATCTTAACGATATATGCATTTTGGGGGGGATAAATGTCAGGATCAACTTGCTTAGCCTCAGGCTCCTGGCTCATCATGGGGCAAAGTAGGACTGGGTGATGAGTGGATGGAGATAAGAATCCAAAGACAGAAACCAATAAAGATGTTCTTTCCCCAAAAAAATATGTTAATAAGAAATAAAAATAAAAAGCCAAATTCAAGATCAATTTATATTCCAAATTTTTAGACAGCGTTATACTGTATGTTACTAATATAAATTCATCGACAGTAGAAAGACTTGTTTTAGCAGACAAGCCAGCAACAAGATGAAAAGTTGAAGAAAAACAAATCGCTGAAGATGTTCTACGAAGCCTTCTCATCCATCTAGAATACGACCTTCAGTCCAAATTTGTCAAACGTATAGCATTTACTAGAATCAGTAATTAAATTTCAACAAAAACTCTTAGGTAGATAAATAGTAGCCTAAAAAAGAAAGATTCATCATATAATGAAAATAGACAGTTTTACCACTGTTCATACCAGGCAAACTACCCTTCCTGAAGAGTATCAATCTTAAATTCTGTAAATTTTGTAGATAAACTCTATCATATATAGATATATATATATATATATATATATATATATATATATATATACATGTGTATGATGATTTTGGTGTAAATTCCATAATATTGTGATCTCTACGATAATTCTGTTTCTATTATGGCAACACTGGGTGTACAGAGAAGGAATGCAGTCTTGGGAAACGTGACTCTCGCAGAAGTGAAGAACGCTGTGAAGCGGCTGAGAAATGGGAAAGCAGCTGGGGTTGATGGGGTGTATGCAGAGATTATTAAGTGTAGTGGAGAGAGCGGAATGAAGTGCTTGTTGGAGATAGGTAAGAAGGCATGGATGAGTGAAACTGTGCCAGTAGAGTGGAAAAAGGCTGCGATTCTACCCCTGAACATAATGAAGGTGAGCGATGTGAGTGCAAGAATTATCGTGACATAAGACTGTTGAGCATTGTAGGGAAGGTACTGTATATGGAAGAATTATTATAGGGAAAGAAGCGAGAGATGTCTGAAGGCCTTGTGAGTGACGAACAGGTGGCTTTAGGAGGAACAGAGGATGTGTGGATCAAATATTTGCAGTGAGACAGATAGTGGAGAAGGCTTGTGAGAAAGACTATAAGGTGTATATGGAAAAAGCATACGACATTTAATCAGAGAAGGCTTGTGGAAGGTTTTCCGCATGTACGGATACTGTGTACCGCATAGATGGTAAGCTGCTAGGTGCCGTCAAGAGTTTTCTTGATGGTAATAAGGGATATGTAAGGGTAAGTTGGCATCTAAGTGAATAGTTTATGATCAGTGTGGGTGTGCGACAAGGGTGTGTTATGTTCCCATTGTTGTTCACTATATGTAAGTATGAGGTGATAAGAAAAGACACGAGTAATGGCGAGAGGGATGGCGTTGGTAATGAATGGTGATGGATGGAATATCTCAAATCTGAGGTAGGCTGATGATGCAATGCCACTTGCAAATACCGGACAAGAGCTTTGTAGACTAGTGCAGAGTTTTGTAGATGTCTGTGGGCATCGTGCTTTGGGAGTAAATGTAGAAAAGAGTAAAGTGATGATTACTGAGAAAGAAGGTGCCTCCCAGTGTGATTACAGTGAATGGAGACTACAGTTGGTGAGAGAGTTCTAATACCTGGGTGCAGTGGTAGAAAAGAAGGAAAATGTGCAAAAGAAGTGGAAAATAGAATGACACAAGGAAGGAAAGTAGCTGGTGCCATGAAAGACTTGATAAGAAACAAAGGCTTGAGTGCTGCAGCTACAAGAGGCTTACGCGATGGAGTGTTAGTGCCAACTTTAACATATGGGTGTGAGACTATGGTGTAGCATGAAAATGAAAAGTCAAGAGTAAGAGCAGCAGAGATGGGACTGCTGAGGAATATATGTGGAGTACAGAGGGTGGATAGGACACGGAATAATCTGATTCGTGAAAGATGCGGAGTGAGGAAATCTGTGGACACCAGAATCGAAGAGAGTGTACTGAGATGGTATGGCCATGTGGAGAAAATGGATGACAATAGAGTGGTGAAAAGGGTATATCTGTGCAAATTCGAAGGAGGGAGGAGGCGAGGGAGAAGGTGGAGGGATATGGTGGATGAGTGTGAGAAGAAGAGACCCATGGAAGTTGGTGAGGCTAAGGGACTGACAAGAAATCGAGCTGGCTGGATGAAATTTGTGTAAAGGAGTGCATGACCAGGGATTTGGTACCCTTTTTTAACGTGACAGCGTTCGGATTTGCTCTATCAGATAAATATATGTGAGGCTACAGAACGTGGTGAAATTTTTTGGCCTATCAGATGGAGCCAGGATTCTATGGGCTTGAAAGGTGAGTGAATGGAAGTGTGGCCCATTCAAATGGGCAAACTTCTGCTGTCTAGATGATGCTATGCTTCACCCAGCCCCATGGTGGGAAGGGAGGTCCGAATGATCATGATCATTTTATTCATATATATATATATATATATATAGATAGATAGATAGATAGATAGACAGATAGATAGATAGACACTCGGTTTACCTTGAGAGCAAAACCAACTGGATCATTGGTGTAGCGCATCCAGTAGATGAGAAGGGAAAGTATGGAGGCGGACACTATGGTGGTGACAGCTATCAGGATCCACATGAGGGTGGAAAAAGGGTACAGGATGTTTCTCCAGAGGGGCAGGGGCAGGGGTAAGCGGACAATGATGGCGAAGTAATTTTCCCAGTAAGGGTAAGTCCAGTCAAACTCCTGGGTGCTCTCGAGTGTGATCTGGTTAGAATTGAGCATGATATGTTTACCATAATACATGAGTTGACCCAACATCCCCTGCCATGTCCCATTCATCTTGAAGCCCCAGAGGTGATTGAGGACCTTGACGGTGATGATAGTGAAGTTAAGCTTGTCCCCTATCATCTTCAGGATATCTATGTTGCCTCCAATGCATTTGCCATCCTGGCCGTAGTACAGGAAGGGGTTGTCGTGGCACACTACAGGGACCTCCAATACCTTCCTTCCAAAATCACAAAAACGGTCAGAGAAAGTGGACCAGTGGCTCTTCCGGGCTTTGGGATCCCAGGCCCCCATCGATGCCCGTGTGAGGAACCTGCCCCGAGAGTTGCGCTTGAAGGGTGTGCTAGTGAAGGCCTCAAGGCGCAGTCTTCCTCGATGAGAGACCACCTGGAGGAGCAAAATAAACCTTGAACGCTGGAGGACCGGCTGGGAAAGGATGGATGTGGTGTTGAGGTGCAGATTGAGACACACAAGCACCAGGTACCCGGGATTCCACTCCATATTCTCCCCCAGGAGGTCGAAGAACTCTGTCGGATCCTCATAAAAGACTAAGATGGCCGTCAGGAAGGAGCCCTTGGTGTTTTGAGCAGGCAGGGTGTTCTGTAGAAGGGAGTCCTGGGTGGAGAGGATGACTGGTGTGTTGTGGGACGCCTCAGTTGCTCTTATGACCCAGTTCAGGTCGATGAGGTGTTGGCTTTGGTTATCCGGCACCAGCAGGATGTCATGGCCCCGTAACGGCTCCGACACCAGCTTGGCAATAGCGTGTTGACTGACAGGCTGTCCGGCTATGCGAAGGAGAATCAGAAAAGATTAGGCGAGGTTAGGTTAGGTTGGGTAAGGTGAGAGGCAGAAGCGGTTTAGTTAGGTTAGGATATATTGGGTTGGGTTAGATAGGGTGGAGTTAGGCTAGGTTATGTTGGCTTGAGTTTGGTTTGGTTAGATAGGACTGGATTAGGTTAGGCAGGGTTGAGTTAGGTTAGGTTACTAGGGTTGGATTAGGTTAAGTCAGGGTAGGACAGGCTAGGTCAGGTTTGGATAGGTAAGGTCAGGTTGTTAGTTTAATGTAGCAGTTCAGTTAGGTCAAAGTACTTTGAATTATAGTTACATTTATAGAAGGAAATAAAGAGGTAACTGTAGAGCATTATTTAGGCCATACTAACCAACGATTTAATTAACCCCTTCACTGCCACAGAAACATTAAGCTAAAAAAGAATGAAACGAAAACTCTGGAGGTTGCTTAGTGTAAAATATAAATAAGTAAATAAATAAATTAAAGCATTGTGTTGGAGGGTAGACTATTTTATTATTAATTTTTATGGAGTACTTTACTCCTCAGATAATTTTGGAATGGAAGAAGGGTAATTAAAGCCTTCATTAACGTTATCAAGGGTAATGATAGCCATCATTAACGCTATCAAGGGTAATGATAGCCATCATTAACGCTGTCAAGGGTAATTATAGCCAACATTAACACTATCAAGGGTAATTATAGCCATCATTAACGCTGTCAAGGGTAATTATAGCCATCATTAATGCTGTCAAGAGTAATTATAGCCATCATTAATGCTGTCACTACTCGAACGCATTTGTAATATCAGATTAATCATCAAGGGATAGTAGTAGTCGTCGCGGTGGTGGTGGTAATGGAGATAGCAATAGGAATTGTTATGCTGTGTGCTCTGAGTTCAACTTCTTGTCCTCAGAGCACGGGCACAGACTTGGGTTCTTTTTCAGGACGAGACTAGAACATGCAACAAAGGAACAGGGCTCAAACACAGGCTAACCAGTCTTACACGTATATTACCACAAAAAGAGATACAGTACACGACACAGTATATGTGGCACAATACAAATCAATATTAGTACATAAAGGATGGGAGTGAACTAAGAGAGGTCAGGTAGGTGCAGTTGATGGCCAGGTGTGGGAGGCAGCTTATCAGGTGTACGCGCTCCCGTGAGAGGCACAGGTCCCTGGCCGCGTGGTGGGTCGTCCAGTGTGGGCTGTGAGGCAACGTCATGGGTGGCCCCCTTCTGGTGGGACCCTGGTGGGTGTGGTGGCCCTCAGAACTGGGGCTGAAGAGGGCATTTCCCTCTGTGAGCTTGGGTACTTGCAGAGGGAGAGCGACTGAGGGCCGTCTCTCCTATTTGGCGGGCTTGTGAGGTCCTGCCAAAACTCCGGTCCGGGTTGTGCGGGGAAGGTCTGGGGGACGTTCCCTCCGTCAGGCAGCCCCATTGGGCACTGCGTGTGCTCCTACGGGGAAAAGGGATGTAGGAGGAGTTGGAGGGGACTCCTTCTGGCACTGCAGACCCTGGGGGCTGGGAGAAGGCACTTGACAGGCTCTTCTAGCAATAGCCACAGCTCCGGCGGAGTCTGCACTCCCGCTGCAGGGCCTGGGACTCCTGTCCCGGTGACAGAAGAGGCCTGGTGAGCGCTCTCAGCCTAAGCCACAACTCTGGCAGAGTCTGTCCTCCTTTTGTCGGGGTTGGAGCAGCACTGGGGGACTACCAGCGGCCTATCCCAAGTGCTATCTCTGTCGGAGTGTACCCCAGGGCCCGCCTCCCTCCTTGGGGTACCAACAAAGGTCGTCTGGTGGACATGCTGACGTGCCGGCTCCTGAAGGTGGTTGGCAGAGGATGGAGGACCAGCATTCTCTCCACCCACAGTATACCCAGCATATGCTACTGTGCCGCTGCTCCCTTCAGGGATAGCAACCGTTGTGGCTCCTCTTGAGTCCTTTGTTAAATAGGAGGTCGATCCAGAGGACTTGGCATCTGAGGGTTTGCTTGGGATCTTGCCACTGCAAGTCCCACCCCAATTCTGATGAGTGTTCCCTCCGTTGAAGTGTAGTGTACTTTTACTGTACACTGCCTGCTGGTTTGGTTGCGGGGAAGAGGGGCGTCGGGTCACGGGGGAGATACGTCACTTATGCTCGGAAGGCTCAGCATGTGAAAAGAGCCTCCCCGTCATCTCCTTGTGGGGTGGGGATCACCTCCCTGTACCCTTCTCCTAGGGGGGTGGTGTCTGGCTCGCTCCGCCAAGCCGGTATTTCATTAATCATAAAAATATTTCAATTAATGAGTAACATGGTGGCTAGAGGAGTGATAAAATAACCTAAAAACAACATTATTCTTCCTACTTAAAGCTTTAAAATATCAAGCTTGTACTAGGGCAACATGGTGTCTAAGTAAAAGTAGTCCTGCTGCGTTGGATGTATTATGATTACTTAATAATCTAGGCCCTAGATTTCTTAACCTTTTCCATCCTCAGCACCCCGTGCAGTAAGACCGCACAGTCCAGCACCCCCTTCCATCTGGTTACTGGGACTACAGTTGCTACACTGCTACAGTTACTACATTATTAGAAGGATAAAGTAAACTGAAGTACTCCTTGACATTTTATTTCATACAGTCTCCAAAAATAAAATATCAGGGATGCCAATGCTAAGCAAAACCAATATACGTTGCATTTTCCAGCACTCCCAAACTTGACTGCAGCACCCCCAGAGGTGCTAGCACCCCAGGTTAAGAAATGCTGTTCTAGGGACATTATATATTTTCTTGAAAGCATTTGCAAATACACTTTCAAAGCTTCTGAATACATTGCTCCTAAGCATGTCTTTCATATTCCAAAATTTTAAATCATAGTCAGGCACACAGTATGCTTTAAACAAATACAGTAACGTCTGTGCATTAACATTCTTAAATTTTCTAATTATTGAGTTAAATATAGCATAAAAAGAGTTCAATTTGAAAGAAATATCATGATTATCTTAAAAGTTATCTTGAATAATATGGCCTAAATATTTGTATTCATTCACTACTTCATGCTAATTTAAATAAAGGATACCTTGTGCCTGTTTCTTATTACATAGAAATATAACGTTTTTTTTATTCTTCTTTGTTAATTCTTAAATTAAAACTATTAATATTCCATGGGTGTCCGGAGGGGGGGCAAGGGGAGCAGTTGACACCCCTTGGAATTCAAAATTGCTTCAGTTTTTGTTCATGGATGATTGAATGATATGAGTCGATTCATGCATTCTGTCACTTTATACATTTGATGTAAGTCTTGTAACTCATGTAAGTATATGCCTATGCCTATTTGGAGTGTGTGTACTGTATTTTGATATATTATAACCGCACATATATGTATAATTTCTTTTATTTTGCCCCCCCTTACACAAAATCCTGCAAACGTCCCTGTAATATTTTGTTCAAATATGTCACACAAATATAAAATACGCTCTTCACTATCAGCTAGTAAAGCAATATCACCAGTATATGCAATTCCATTCGGTTTCCGCAACGCCCATCTCAACAGTTACTTCAAGAAACAAGGGATGAGGCTATGGCACACCTAATGTCTGACTTGGCTCGTATCGCTGACTGGGGTAAAAATAATATGGTTGTCTTTAATGCATCTAAGACTCAGTTCTTACACCTATCAACCCGACAAAATCTTCCACAGGTATACCCATTAATGTTTAATAATATTCAGCTGAATCCTGCATCATCCTTGAACATGCTTGGGGTTTCATTTACTCAGGACTTATCTTGGAAAGATCATATTACATCTCTTGTAAAATCTGCTTCCAAGAGATTGGGTGTGCTAAGCCGACTCCGCTCTTTCTTTACCCCTGCACAATTGTTGACTCTATACAGAGGTTTTATCCGCCCCTGTGTGGAGTACAACTCTCATGTGTGGGGAGGCTCCCCACATACAGCTCTTCTCAATAGGGTGGAGTCAAAGGCTTTTCGTCTCATTAACTCTCCTCCTCTTACTGACTCCCTTCAACCTCTGTCTCTTCACCGCACTGTTGCATCTTTATCTCTTTTCTATCGCTACTTTAATGGTCACTGCTCCTCTGAACTGTCTGCTTGCATTCCTCCACCTCTACGACGGGCGCGTAGCACCCGTCTGGCAGCAAACTCTCATCCCTTTTCTGTCCAACTCTCTAATGCAAGAGTTAACCGTTACTCCCAGTCTTTCATTTATGCAACAGGTCAGCTCTGGAACTGTCTCCCTCTGTCTGTATTTCCTGCTGCCTATGATCTCCAGTCTTTCAAACGCAGTGTGTCCAGGCATCTCAAAATGATCGGATCTTGAATTTGGCTCTCTATTGTATTTTGTTTTTCTCTTGGAAGGAACTGTTACTGCGGGCCATGGCCTTTGGTTCCTTCTTCCTCGCATAAAAAAAAAAAAAAAAAAAAATTGCATTCAATCTAGGAACCCCAAGGCAGCAACCCACATCAGTTTCCATCAGAGATTTTAAAACATTATCTATGTACAGTTTAAAAAGTAAAGGAGAGAGAACTCTTCCCTGCTTCACTCCTTTATTAACCGTACAATACTGTTAAGATGTGGGATTTGCCAGTTAGGTAGTCGAGAAGTTTCTCGCTGTTTCCCAATGTTTCTCGTCCCGTGGTTCCATTATGAGTCAGAGTTGTCAGTTAGCCTGCTATTGTCAGCGTAGTTATTTCGTAAGTTGTACATTAATTTTTATGCTCTGTTTCTCAATAATGCTTTGTTTATGTGATTGTTTGTTAAAGTATGTAATTTAATTTAAGACTGGATGCTAAATAATCTAGTGTTATGCAGTGTAAGAAACTCTGGTATGTTTTGGATATCTCCGAGTTGGCAGCTGTTGCTCCCGTAAAATGTAGATAATTCTAGAATAATGCAAGTTTGTATAAGGATGGGGAAGAGACTAGAGCGAGTTCAGTCGGTTTTCAATTCAGTTTGAATGTAGTGTAGTGTCAGTGAAGTTTATATATTTACGGTACTTGTGATAACAGTGAAGTGTTGTTGGCAAACAATGAAGTGTTACTGAAGTTTGTATAGTACATCATCGGTACTTGTAAAAATAGCGAAATGTTGTCAAGCATTAACTGTAACTGCAGTTGGTAAAGTCTGTATAGCTCCAGTGCTTGTGAGAGTAGTAAAGTGAAGTTGGAAAGCATTCAGTGTAATTATTTGGAAAATAAAGACACTGAACTCAAGAAGCCAGAGTGTATTTACGACACCTGAGCTGATCCTGTGTACTGTACACCTAAAGGCTGACCATAGGAAGAACAACTCACTGGGCAACGTCCTTCCTGTACTGAACTACTGCTGTTGGAGCCTGTGGCAGTGTGGGATGGGGACGTAACAATACATTCCTTTTCTCCCATTCCATGTAATTCTTGCAAAGTGATTTCTTAAATAAATCATTAAAATTAAGTCAGGGGGAACTCCTCTCTCCAGTAAAATGTGACCCAATTTAAAATGATTAACATTATCAAAGGCATTGATAGATCCATAATAGCATTATTGTATATGATTTTCTGCTTCCTTCTGTATAAGACCTAATGGTTTCTTTTAGTAAAAAACAAGCATCTCCTGTGGACATTCCATTACAGAAACTAGATTGTTTGGAGTCAAGTAATACATTCTTACTTAAAATATTGAAAAAATGAAGTTCTAAAATTTTTGTAAGACAACATGAAACCATTACAGGTCTGTAGTTAGTGGAATCCACTGCATTACCCGTCAGATCTTATATTATGGAAGTGATATCACCCTTTAGCATTTCAGCAGGTACAGTCGCCTTCACTTCTAAGTACTACACCGACTTGTGGCGTCTTGGTAAATGTGGCACCACTGTTGTTGTTTACATCGTCGTATGTGTTGTGTTGAAATATTCACCCCGCATTTGTTGGGGCACGGGCAAACATAAGAGCCCGTCAGGGAAAAAAGCAGGAACAAGCTCTCGAATTAGAGCGTAGCAGGGACAGCAAATTGGCGAACGAGGGAAAGGCAGCAGAGGCAGGGGAAGGTGCGATGGTTGGTGGTGAGATCGGCTGCCCAATGATCGACGAGTCAGGGCGGGGCTTGACGGTAGATGGTGAGGCCGGCTGCACGATGGTCTAAACAAGGGCAGGGCGGGACGAGAGCCGGGTAGACAGTGCAGCGCTGATGGAGGAGGTGCTGACTAGCTCAGGTGGAAACCGCCCTGACACTGCCCTCAACCCCCACGCCCCTGATGGAAAGGGCGAAAAAGACTCGCCCAGCTCTCCAGCAGCAACAGATGGAGGCACAGAGGGGAGGCCCAGTCCTGGCCGGCAACAAGGGCACAACCCCGGTCCAGATCGTGGCGGAGAGAGGGTCGTCGGCCGGGTATATGATGGCGGAGGAGCCTTGATATCCTGGTGGACAGACCAGGGCACTCCCTCAGGTGGAAAGGACAGGGCACTCCCTCAGATGGAGAGGACAGGCCAGTCCCTCAGGTGGTACAGCTGCTGTGGAAAGCTGGTCACGCTAAGAGGTCTTCATCGTCGTATTAAGGCGCGAATGAATTGAAGGAACCCTGGCATTGTGGTCAGGTACTGACAGCTACATTGCTATGATTTGTGTAGTGATTATATTATATAAAACATGTAATGTAATTGAACTTGTGCCTGTCATTCAAGCTTAATTTAAGGTAAGACAAGGAAGTGAAGTCGCTAATGAAACTGTTCCACATTGGGAAAAAGTTTAACGGTGTTCTTAAGAGAGAAGAAAGAAGATCATGATAATGTGGGACAACTTTTACCTGGTTGTGGTGTAGGGGATTGCTGCTTGACTCTCATCTGAGAGTCCCGGGTTCGATTCCCGGCATGGTGGTAATAAATTAGAGGATCTTAAGAGAGCATTGACGTATCGGCCTAGTCCTTCTGGGCTAGTGTCGTCAAATTCATTATATCTGAAAAACTTCCGCCGCACAAAGCCTGTCTCCCAGTATTCTTCCATCTCTTCGTTCTCCTTCTCCCTGTTGCGCCCTCCACCTGTGATTCTTATATCCATTTCACCAGTCCTATTATCCATAAATTCCACATTATCAGACCATTTCAGCACTCCTTGATCAGCTCTTACAGTATCTACCAGACTACGCTTCCCTCCATGTATCTCACTTTCATCTCTAACCCATTACACCACCATACTGCGTTATTGTACTTAGACAATTCAGTTCCAGCAGGCCATTTATACTAAGTATGCTATGTCATGAATCTAGTAAAAATTAAGCTATAAGACTATAATCAGGTACTTGTAGTACACTCAAATTCAGTACAATGTTAAGTTAACAGACTTGGATAAAATATTACATTATAACACCAGGCAACTGAAACCAAAGGCATTTTCGTGTGTACGAGTAGTGGTAAGCAACATCAGAAATGGTTGACAGATCGATAACTGCGAGATTATCACTAACATTAATAAAATGGTCATATAATTAGCCAGAATAGCCATACCGGTAGGTTTTGCCGCCCGCTAGAGGAGAAAGAAGTTATCATTAAAATTTGAATCCCACTATAAGATACCCAAAGTATTCATATTTCATGGCCGAGGTATACGGAATAGACCTACTTTTGTCTTCAGTATATATATATATATATATATATATATATATATATATATATATATATATATATATATATATATATATATATATATAAAATTGCGTAGGCATCGAAGGCCATGTAGCACGGCATGGGCCCTAACTCCCGACCTTATGGACAGCGAGTCAGCGCTCTACTGACTGAGCTACTAGGCTAACATTAACAGCATTACCTGACTCTCAACATACAGTATTAGGAGTATTTGGTAATCCACAACAATATAATATGAAAAAGGAAAATTGAGACTGTAGATCATAGACAGTTTATTGAAGTGTTTAATAACAGGTCCATCCTCCCTCTTGCACAATAACGTCGCGAAGTCTATCAGGCATGCTGGAGACGACATTTCTCACAATGTGCGGCTTTCCCCGCAGAGATTCCCATTCTCGCCATTTATGCTCCATCAACTGCTCGGCTGTCCTCTCTCTTTCTGGCTCCCATGTGTTGACCATATTCGCCCAGATACTTTCAATTAGGTTGCAGTCGCAACCCTTGGTAGGCCAGTCCAAGAGCTGAAGATTATCCTGTGTAGCAAACCACTCCTGGACTGCACGTGCCATGTGAAATGGGCACCAATCATGGACGAATATGGTGGGACCTGGTGGGAAGGGATGTCGCTCCTGCAGGGAAGGTAGGAAAAATTCCTTAAGAATTTCCAAATACTTCTGGGCTGTGAACCGTCCCTCTACTCTCGTAATAGTTCCCACTCCATGGATAGATATCCAGCCCCATACATGCCACACTTTATGTCCACTTCAGGTCTCATAGGTGTTTGGGCACTCGATTATAACTAAAAGAAGAATATTACGTTATAGGAGTTAGTTTTGGTTCTGGCTTCCTCCTTTAGTTGAAAGCTACCCTACTTTGTTTGGAAAATGCTTAAAAAAAAAAAAAAAATACGGTAGTTATAGGAGGAATAACAGTTATCTAGTCTAGTGAATAGGTGGAAGTAGTGTTTCTTATATTTTCTTGCATAATTTCACCTTACAGACTATGGGTGGTATATGTTATACTACATTTTAAACACTCATTTATCCTTCCCAAATGTTCTGGGTAACCGGTTCATTGGTCAACAAAATTATCGTTTCTGTTAAGTAATAGATAAGTATATTAATATAAAGTGATTCTTTAATTTGACCAATCATTCGCATTGTTGCTGATGTGATTTTGTGAGCCTATTTCACAGTAAATCACCGAGTTCGTAGGCCTAATCATGTGATTTATGATATTATGGTGTATGTATTACAGTAATACAGCCTTTTTTTCTAGCTGGCGCAAGTTTCGGCGATCGACATACCCACCACTCTTCCTCGTAAAAAAATACAGATTCGCTTGATCCTTCCACATACCCATTCCAAACATTTTCACTCTCTCCTGAAGATTTCGCAAATATAGGATCAGTCTAAAAAAAGAAAATTATGAAGGTTAAATTAAAAGAAAACAGTGTGAAATTATAAATGTTTAAACCCAGTCAGGGATCTCTCTTCATTCGTCTGCAGGCGCTAGGGTTGCCACCTCGAGCTCAGAAAAATAAGGAACGCAGTTGTGTAAGTAGGAACAATCATGGCGAGCGGAGCGAGCCTATCCAGCAGAAGGGGGGAGAGCAAGGGGAGCTGTTAGTCCCCCTCTCCCCCCCCCCCGAGAAACCTTCTGAAACATGTCTTACTTCAGGGGCATTTTGAGGCTATCTGTACTAAACACGACGGTGACGAGGACATGTTTTAATTCTAATGATTTGTAAGACCAGTTATGACAGACATGACTAGTCTCTGGAATTTCTAAATTAAGTATGCTGCGACAAAGACACAAAACCATCGTGTTTACTTACATTCATTCACGCACATAACACACTATGGTTTATAATAAAATGCACAAGGATTTTTTCATATACTAAATTACAACAGCCTTTGAAAAAAGTTTCATATTACACGGTATTGTCATGTAATGTAATGTCAGATCCAAAATGGCTGAATGCAACTTTTTCAAGATCATTCTATTGGAAAATGTGCTCCAGCAATCGAGAAAGCCTTAACTTTTAAATGAAATTTTGCAGGCAGTAATTCCTTCATTTAAATCTGAGAACTTACAAGTAATCCACATAAAAAAAAAAAAAAAAAAATGACCAATGAACATAATTTATCTGGCACTAAGATTTAGCACAATATTTGTTTCTCTTCTTAAAAAAAAAAAAAAAACTACATCCTACGAAAAATGGAACTATCTGAGCGAATCATGGAAACAAATATTGTCAACCAGTCCCTACTTTTTTTTTTTTTTTACATGAGTACTTTGTGTTGCCCCTTGCTGTAGCAAGAAGCCTTTTATCTTACTCTATAGTTGTGAGAAAGTCAGCACAACTCTGCTAGAAGTTAAGGGTTACTGGAGTCTGCGGGTAGGGGGAGGGTACGACGCGACGGTCAGGTCGACTCTTACCTCTCGTCGCACATGTTACGTAGCGTACTTCACACATACCGAAGAACGACCCTGATTGATTGGTAATATTTAATGTTGTTGATAAAGACAATTTTACAGTCTGGTTTTATGATTGACCGAAAAATGCGTTCACTGTAATTTTAAAATACTGACGTTCATCAGCTTGACCATTCAGACAGCTAAATACGAAACAAATGGCGTTCTGTATAGGATCAAAACGGAACGCAACATCTCACTGTCCAATAAGGAACGAATCCGTATTTTAAGGAACAGGTGGCAACCCCAGCAGGCGCCTGTGTAACCAAATCGAATCTTAACTTATCCACTGCAAAGTTATTATTTTATTGTAATTTTTATTATATTGCATGAAAATTCAGTCTTTCTTATGTTAGATGACCTACTTTTAATACTAAAAAAGAATAACCATGAAATGTGACTCGGGAGAAGTTGTTTTTGCGGGCAATAATGAACACGGGAGTGTGATGTAAAACCCGTGACCAGAAGTCTAGCCTTTGTTTCTCATACTGTCGGGCAAAATCCAGTCTGGCAGCACGATGCACTTCTGTGAGGCTCTCCTTTTTCGTGGGAACAGGGAACCCCATGATGTATTCCAGCCTAATGTAACTGCAAACGGACTGTAGAGAGAGATACTTCTAGTCCAAGTCTCTCCCGGAGTGCCACTGCAAATTTTGTTAGTGGTGATTCCTGTGTCGCACGTAGTAACGCCTCGTCCTGCTGGCGCGTCGTCACTCGTGAGCGTGGTCGTTTTGCTGTGGAATGCAGTTATATACGTTGTCAGACGATCGAAATATGTTCATCTCTCCGTAAACATTTTCCTATTTCACCGAATGAGTAGTTGGGGCGGATTAGTATTGCACTAAGTGGGGTTATGTGTGGGAAAAGGTTCCTTTTTGAGTGATATGAGAGCCTTTGGGGTGTGCAGGAGATTCAATAATAGCAATGTTGTGGCCCTCAAGGAAATGCAACATATGCAAACCCCCATTAACCTTTACGTGCTGCCTTTTTTTTTTTTTTTTTTTTTTTGTTAGGGTGAGGCGGTGATTTAGGGACAAAATCAGTGTCCCTCAGTATGTAGGAGAGATGAAACCCACGAACTGACAAACTTCTTTGGAAGATTTACAACCCCAGTTCCTATTTATCATATTACGTATTTAGTGTTTCTAAGGGAGCTATACATTTGTCAAGTATATACGTATGTCAGAAAGAGATAAAGCCTACAAATATAATCTAAATAGCACTGGCAAACAGTTATAAACATTTCTTGGTAGATAGCCATGCCATGCGCAAAGGTTCCAGTCTCCCCGAGGGGGCTGGGGTCACAGACTCACGTAATGCCATGAGGGTGGACACACTTGTCACCTTTCTTTTGAAAATCTGGACCACGACAGCCTACCCACGGGCCCCTACCCAAACGTGGTGGGCAATATGGGAAAGCTACAAATACAATAATAACTTTCTAGAAGGGCAGTCAATAGAGTGCATACCTCCGTAAAGGCCCAATAATCCTTTGCGGTGGTATACACTCCATTTGAATGATCCTTTATCCGGATCCACTCCAGAATTTAACGAGTTATTTCCTGGACCATGGGCCATCCCTCAACCAAGTTTCATGAATATCCAGTCAGTAGTTGACGGATGTATGCGCTCTACAGAGTGCCCCTTTAACCGGATGCACTCCAAAGTTTAATGGGTTCTTCGTGCCCATGCTCCATCCCTCCACCAAGTTTCATGAAAATCTGTTCATCAGTTTTTGCGTAAACGACACACACACACACACACACACACACACACACACACACACACACACACACACACACACACACACACACACACACACACACACACACTTAAGACAGACACAAACACTCTGACAGACACCACACACACTCAGACAGACACAAGCACACACTCAGACACACGCATACTCAGACACACACATGAACACACTGAGAAATACACACGCACACAGACAAACACACACACACACACACACACACACACACACACACACACACACTCAGACACACACACACACACTCTCAGACACACACACACACACACACGCACACTCAGAAAGACCGACACATATAGACATACAGACAGACACGCAGAAAATCAACCTCCTGGCGGAGGTAACAGTAGCGCATATTTACTGCCCTTCGATAACAATAGAGGGACGTGGCTAAATTAGTTCACTAATTATAAATGGTGCAAGTGGAATGCAATGTTGTTCACCGTATGCCTGCAAACCCTAATTAGTCAGATCTCCAGATTCTTGCCATCTTCGTATCCACTTTGCCACAGTCCTAATTGATATGCCTGATTCGTTGGCGACGGCCCGGATACTTAATCCACTCTTTCAAAGACCGATGATCTGTCCTCGTACTGCAACCTCGCTGTTTCTTCTGTCCATGTCGAACACCTTCTTTGACTGGCGTTGCATTACTTATGATCCCCAGACGAAAGTTTGGTTTGCCCATGGTTGGCTGGCTACTACGCCTGATAATAAATATGATTGTCTACTGACCCTTTAGTTCTTAAGAACCACTGGGTTTCGTATACGTCGCTCTTGGCGGTTAATATTACGAATATACTATGCCCATGATATTATACCAGCTTTTATTTGTCATGTTGGCCTGCCTGAGCAATTTGGGTGTGTAATATTAGGTATTATTGTGTTACACCACCGCATTTCATTACTGCCTATTTTCCTTTATTTTTTTTTTCCCCCACTGTAGAACAGTCATAAATTACTTCGCATCCATATCATACCTAAATTGCTTTCTGGTCATTGTTCTTGCATTTTTCTTTCGACTATATATATATATATATATATATATATATATATATATATATATATATAATTCATTCACCTAATCTTTTGTTATCCATGAGCAGCGTAGGAGCCGGGGCCTAGGCAAGTAGTTCCTGACATTTAAGATGAAGGTGATCGGCCTCACTCATCCATAAGTTGCATTACGTGAGTAATAAACCCTAACCACCCCTTGTATATAAACCTACACAGTCTCAATCGATTAGAGCACCTTAATAACCCACTAAACCATTAAGCGTCATAATTTGGTTATATGATTACCACCTAGCGTAGTAAATGGTTTCCTGGTGTAGCACAGGAAACCATTTGACTCGACACTGAGTGCAAAATCACCCATAGGCAGAAGGAAGAGGAAATAATGAAGGAAAGAAAGGTAGAAGAGGGAGGAAGGAAGGACGGAAGAGAAGAGAGGGCATGCACCCAAGAGCAGCATTACATCGAGTGAGTGGATGTTGAGCCCCCCCTCCTACCATCTATCTATCTATCTATCTATCTATCTATATATATATATATATATATATATATATATATATATATATATATATATATATATATATATTGTTACGGAACAGAGAAAGATAATGTACACTTTAAGTGAGAATACTACAAATCACTACTGTCCCGCAAAGGTCCAGGTTCAAAACAAAAGAGTTAGGTAAAATTACAAGTTAAAGTTTAATGCTCAAACTAACAACAAAACATTCAGGACTCATAAGGATAATGTAATGGCAAAAAACAGGTTAAATATATGGTTAACTGCAACAGCCTCTATTAACACGAAATTAGCAAGAGTAAATTTATCTAAGTCAGCCCTGATAAAATGAAAATACACTGGGTAATGCTCAGTTAATGCAAGATAAATTATTACAGAAACAAAATAATATTAAAACTGGCTGACAAAATGAATCCTACATAAATTAAAAAAAAAAAAAAACTCACTAGGCCTACAAATCAACACCTTATGCTATACAGTACAAGGAAAAAATGCAATAACAGTTATACTCAAATTACACAGCTGCTAGATGGTTGGAGACTTCCGGAGCACTCACAACAATAACTGTACAGGGGAGGACAGAGATGTGAACAAAATGAGGAGCAGATCTAAGTGGCAATGATGCAGAGACTGAGCTCATTATATAGGGGCCAGCAGAGCTTGATGCAACTTGTAAGAAGGACGCGCAAATGAAGCCATGGGGACAAAGAGTTGACAATCCCACTCTGAACAACAGAAAGGACGACTTCCTCTACTATAACGGTAGAAGGGGGGGACTGAGGCAGAACACGCTCGTGATCAAACAGGCAGCACACTGTACGTTAGAATTACACAAAGGATGATGAAATCACAGGCTATGTAACACCTCCCCACAAAGAAAAAGAAATTTACAAAGGAAATTTCTTATTACTCTAAAACAATCTGTCTAAAGTCTAGATAAGCAATCTGCAATAACATTTTCTTTCCCCTTGACATGTTGTATGTCTAATGAATACTCCTGAAGAAGTAGACTCCATCTTGTCAATCTCTGATTTTTATCTTTAAACTTACTAAGGAATTTCAGTGGGTTATGATCGGTATAAATGACTATGGGGTCAAAACCAGAACACAAATAAAATGAAAAATGCTGTAAACCCAAAATCAAGGCCAAAAGCTCTTTCTCAATACTTGAGTAGTTTTTTTGAGGTGGAGTGAACTTCTTACTGTAATAAGATACAGGGTGTTCAATACCCTGATCATCCTCTTGCAGCAAAACAACCCCAGCTCCTGTATCACTTGCATCAACAGCCATCTTAAAAGGCTTAGCAAAATTTGGAGTAGCGAGCACTGGCTGGCTCAATAGGATAGCTTTAAGTTTGTTGAAAGAGGATTCACAGTTATCGGTCCAGACAAATTCAACTCCCTTTTCCAGTAGGTCTGTAAGTGGTGATACAAGAATAGAAAAGTTAAGAACAAATCTCCGGTAATAACCTACCATTCCCAAAAATCTCTGTAGCTCTTTCCTACTTTTAGGTCTGGGAAGATCACTTATAACCTGAACCTTAGCTCCTGGTGGTGCAACATGTCCATCACCAATTACATACCCAAGGTACTGAACTTTAGCTTGACCAAACTCACACTTTGATAAATTAGCTACAAGATTAGCATGAACCAAACGGTCAAGAAATTTACTGACATGGCATAGGTGATCTTTCCAGTTGTCACTGAAGATTAATACATCATCAATATAAACAACACACCCTGCCAAACCCTCTGTTACAACATTCATGAGCTTCTGAAATGTGGCTGGTGCATTCTTCATAACATATGGCATTATGGAACATGCAAAAGTCTTTCCTAGTGTTACAAAACATGAGATCTCCCTAGCACGTTCAGTCATAGGTACTTGCCAGTATCCCTTTAACAAATCAAACTTATGTACCTAGGCTTTCCGATCTTGTCTATGCAATCTTCCACGCGAGAGAGAGAGGGTAAGTGTCTGTTTTGGTTATCTGATTAACACGTCTGTAGTCGATGCAAAGCCGCTGTGACCCACCTGGCTTAGGGACTAGAGTGACAGGAGAACTCCACTCGCTCTGACAGGGCTCAATCATCTTGTGGTCCAACAGGTAGCCAAGTTCCTTCTGGATGAGAGGAACTTTCACTGGGTTCACACGGTAAGGAGGCAATTTAATTGGCTTTGCGTCTCCAACATCGACATCATGCATCAACACAGTGGTTCTTCCTGGAGTGGCACGGAACACTTGCGGGTACTCCTGCAGTAATGCCGAAAACTCCTGCCTTTCCTCGGGAGGTAGATGAGAAAGCTTAGTCTGGAGATCATTCATGATATCAGGATTCTTCCCCAAACTATCACTCAGGCTCATACTGCATGGGAGAGCTTCACTTGCAGACTCGGGTGGAACAGCTACAGTGCAGACTGGATTATTTTCGTCCCGCCTGTGATATAACTTTAGCATATTGATGTGACATAGTTGCTTGTTCTTTCTACGATCTGGTGTGGCGATGACATAGTTGACATCACTGAGTTTCTTCTCCACGAAATAAGGACCACTAAACTTGGCTTGAAGAGGTTGCCCATGAACTGGTAGCAGAATCAAAACCTGATCTCCTGGCTGAAAGTGGCGTAACCTGGACTTCTTATCATACCAAGTCTTCATCTTCTCCTGAGCAGCTCCTAAATTCACTCGCGCCAGTTGTAAAGCAGTGGACAGCCGTTCTTTGAACTTCATCACATACTCCAGCAGGTTGACGTCATCTTCCTCCGACAGCCAGCATTCCTTGAGTAACTTAAGGGGTCCTCTTACTTCATGGCCAAACAGTAGTTCAAAAGGTGAGAAGCCCAGTGATTCATTTGGAGATTCTCTTGCAGCAAACACAACGAATGGAAGACCTTTATCCCAGTCTTTCTGATGTTCCAAACAGTATTTCTTGAGCATCGATTTGAGTGTTTGATGATATCTCTCCAACGCTTCTTGGGTCTGGGGATGGTAAGCTAAAGACGTGGTCTGGGTGATGCCCAACTCTTTCAGAGACTGCTTGAAAACGTTTGACATGAAATTACTTCCCCGGTCTGACTGTACCTCCTTGGGCAGACCAAACTTTGTGAAGAACCCTAGCATTTCCTTAACCACGTTCTTTGCTGAGATATTTCTAAGTGGAATGGCTTCAGGATAACGAGTAGCCATATCAATCAGGGTCAACACATAAGAAAATCCTGAAGAAGTCTTAGGAAGAGGGCCTACAATATCCACCAACACACGAGTGAAAGGCGCCTCAAAAGGAGGAATGGGAACTAGAGGTGCAACCTTTTCGGTCTGATTACACTTCCCCACAACTTGGCAGGTGTGACAAGACTTACAATACCAGGAAACATCCCTGAAGATACCTGGCCAGTAGAAGTGTTTCAAAATGCGTGCCACAGTCTTCCTCACTCCAAGGTGTCCTACCAAACTGGAATCATGAGCCACTCTAATGATATCCTGCCTACAAACACGAGGGATGACAACTTGATGTACAACCTCCCATTCACAGTCGGCTGATGCTGTTGGGGGTCTCCACTTCCTCATAAGTACTCTTGACTTTACATAATAACAAGTAGAAGCACTGGCTGACTCTTCTTCACTGTAAGCAGAGTTAGCTAGACCTTTCAACTCAGGGTCAGCAACCTGCAACTCAACCAACTCTTGACGAGACAAATTATCAACACTACGGGGTACTGCCTCATCTGGTGAGTGGTCCAAATTACCAAGAAAAGTGTCAGCTAGGATAACATCATCATCATTATCCTCTAAATCACCAGTAACTTTAGACTTAGCCCTAGTGACAGCACATGCAGGGAACACATCAGGGACATCACAATCCTGGGACGCAGCCACTGGCTCACTAGACAACTGAGGAGCTGGACACACTTGACTTCCACCAATATCATTTCCAAGTAAGAAAGTTACACCTGACATTGGGAGTGTCTCAACCAACCCAACCATAACGGAACCATTAACAAAACCAGACTCTAAATTCACTCTGCACAGAGGGACAGAGAAGTAATTATTCCCTACACCTTGTAAGATTACAGTTTCATCAGAGGAATTAACATTAGAGCCTAGAACACTGGTCAGCATAAGGGATTGGCAAGCACCTATATCACGATATATTTTAACTGATTTCCTGTCATTACTGTCCAGAGGACTGACAAAACCATCAGACAGGAAATTAGCACATGATCTCTTGAGAGTGTCACCCACGTTACTGCTCAAAAGAGGAGCTCCATCATTAGAATTTAAGTTACCCCTCAAAGCAGGTTCAGTTAACTCAGTTAAAGAATTCTGGGAACTCTCAAGAGTGGACACTAGACCAATTGACTGAATATTTAAAGACTCCTTTTTGTTCACATCACGCTGTCTCCTGAAACATTTCTCCGTAGTATGACCAAGCTTACTACAATAAGTACATTTACTTTTCTGAAATCTAGAGGTGAAGCTGGTATTTACTTCCTGAGAAACATCATCTTTATTCTCTTTCCTGTTACCTGTACTCTGAGTAGAGGCAACGTACTTACTCTCAGCTTTCCCTTTTTCTTTAGAATATCTCTTGTGAGTGAGAACATATTCATCAGCTAAAACTGCAGCATCAGACAAATTATCTATTCTTCTCTCATCAAGATATAGGCTTACATCTTTACTAATACACCTCTTGAAGTCCTCCAGCAAAATCATCTGCTTAAATTTACCAAAATCAGAATCCACATTCTTAGAATTTAACCACTGCTCTAACAGATCTTTTTTGATTTTTGCATACTCAACATGGGATTGCTTATCTTGCTTGTAAGTTGTCCTAAATTTTACTCTATAGGCTTCAGGAACAAGCTCATAGGCCTTAAGAATCAAGCTCTTAACTACATCATAATTATCAGATTGATCCTGAGGCAAAGATGTATAAGTTACTTGAGCTTTACCGGTGAGAACAGTTTGAAGGAGTACTGGCCAATACTGTTTGGGCCAATTAAAACCTGTAGCTACCCTCTCAAACAACTGAAAATACTTGGTTAAATCAGATTCATTAAAAGGAGGGACAAGTTTAACATTTTTAGCCACATCAAAATCATCAGAGCTAGATGATCCAGTTCCACCTTGTTTCATGCGATACTCATGGTCTGCCTGAATCCTAGCAATTTCAACTTGTGCCTCAGCCTCCTTAGAACGTACCTGAAATTCAGCCTCCTTAGCACTTGCTTGAAATTCAGCCTCCTTAGCATGAGACTCCACCTCCTTAGCACGAGCCTCCTGCAGGGCTAGCTGTAACTTAGCTAATTCAATCTGCGTTTGCTCATTTGGAGGAGTTACATTAAACAAGCTTTCATTAATCATGTCAACAATTTGATCTTTAGAATGATGAGAGCGAACAGCAATTCCCAATTGTTGAGCAACAAGCTTAAGTTCATTCTTTGTTCTGTTTTCTACATCACACACTGTTTGCACATTTGACAAAAAATCCTTGGATTCATCAAGCGTAGTAATAGTAGACATCATGAATAAGTAACAGTCACAAAATATCAAGCAATATCCTTATGACAATATCCTGAATATCCTGATATGAGGTCGCCAAATTTATGTTACGGAACAGAGAAAGATAATGTACACTTTAAGTGAGAATACTAAAAATCACTACTGTCCCGTAAAGGTCCAGGTTCAAAACAAAAGAGTTAGGTAAAATTACAAGTTAAAGTTTAATGCTCAAACTAACAACAAAACATTCAGGACTCATAAGGATAATGTAATGGCAAAAAACAGGTTAAATATATGGTTAACTGCAACAGCCTCTATTAACACGAAATTAGCAAGAGTAAATTTATCTAAGTCAGCCCTGATAAAATGAAAATACACTGGGTAATGCTCAGTTAATGCAAGATAAATTATTACAGAAACAAAATAATATTAAAACTGGCTGACAAAATGAATCCTACATAAATTACAAAAAAAAAATCACTAGGCCTACAAATCAACACCTTATGCTATACAGTACAAGGAAAAAATGCAATAACAGTTATACTCGAATTACACAGCTGCTAGATGGTTGGAGACTTCCGGAGCACTCACAACAATAACTGTACAGGGGAGGACAGAGATGTGAACAAAATGAGGAGCAGATTTAAGTGGCAATGATGCAGAGACTGAGCTCATTATATAGGGGCCAGCAGAGCTTGATGCAACTTGTAAGAAGGACGCGCAAATGAAGCCATGGGGACAAAGAGTTGACAATCCCGCTCTGAACAACAGAAAGGACGACTTACTCTACTGTAACGGTAGAAGGGGGGGACTGAGGCAGAACACGCTCGTGATCAAACAGGCAGCACACTGTATGTTAGAATTACACAAAGGATGATGAAATCACAGGCTATGTAACAATATATATATATATATATATATATATATATATATATATATATATATATATATATATATATATATATATTTATGAATATGTTCATCCTCCATTATACGTTGCGCTAGACAAGTCTTATTTTGGCCCGCGTCTCATTCAGTAAAGCAAGGCCTGCTTCGGACCAACAGCACCCCTGAACATCCACTACGAAGCATCCAACTCCCTGATTGGTCCCAGCACCATCACCTTAAATTAAGCTCGAATTACAGGCACAAGTTCAATTACGTTACATCTTTTATATAATATAAGCACTACACAAATCATAGCAATGTAGCTGTCAGTACCTGACGACTATGCCGGGGTTTCTCCAACTCATTCGCGTCTTAATACGACGATGTAAACAACAACAGTGGTGCCACATCTACCAAGACGCCGCAAGTCGGGGTAGTACTTAGAAGTGAAGACGACTGTACACCCACGCACCAAAGTTTCTGTATCCCCCTCGGCGGAAGGAAGTGGAAGTCAGAGTTAGAGAGAGGGCAGGCGAACAGACAACAGTGAGTGGTAGTTTAAGACTGAGCTACGAGGCGAATGGTGAGGAACTTAATGACACTGGATTCAAAACATTCCCATGCTATTCACCTGCAAAACATTATGCATTCGTAACATACACAGCATATTTTATAACATGGAATACTGTGTTATCATTGAGTCCTGTGAAACTGGTACAGACAAGACCCGTCTGTTTCGGATCTTCGTCATATAAATATAGCACCGAGCCAGTTGTATCTAAGCTGCGACTGGTCATACAAATAAAGCACCGAGCCAGTTGTAACTAAGCTGCGACTGGTCATTATCTCTGCACTGATAATTTTTGTGGAAATATTATTCCTAGATTATCTATAGCTATAATATAGAATGATTATGGATTTAATACTGATTCCCACAGTAACTGTGAGGATGGTTATGCTAAAATTATTTTATGTGGACGAATAAACCACATTGTGATGAGCAGCGGAGAGCATTAACCAACAGTTAACTATAACCAGATCAAATTAGAAGCAAACAACACAAAATATTATGAGGCAACGAAGATACAGCTGTGGAATCCTGCCCCGCCTCGTTATCCAGGCGTTAATTGTTGCTTCATCTCATACGAGTAGGTGCATTTTTTTCCTTCAGTCTCTGCCACTTCTATTACTCTAACTGCGAGCCGTCATATTGTTTAGGGGGGTTCTAGTCCTCCGCTCCTATAACCACTCCTGTATTACATTATTCGTCACATCATCACTCCCACATAAACAACCTTAACACAAGATTGCTGAATCTGTTACCTTCATTATTGCCACTGCCGCTACTAACCCCCCTTTTTCCCTTGTGTCTAATTTCCCTCACAGTACTATTACTGCTATTCCTACGCTTAATCCACTATAAATCTGTTTAACAATACCTTTATGTGTGTGTATCTCCAAACCACATTTTCCCTCTCCCACCGTCGACAACTCGTCACTTACCCTCCCCACTGCTGCCCTTATCTCTCAGCCACCATCGACCCTACTCCTCCCCCACTCCGACACCACACTACCCCTTACCTCATCGCTGGACCACCAAGCCTGTTGTCCACCCTCTTACCGGTGAATATACGTGGTATACACTATATGCATTAATATTACTGATTATGATAATAACAACAAGAACATAGATGTGTAGTGTTCCTAACATTACATATAAAAACTGCAAACCCAAAACGTGCCTATACTTCGGAGCAATGATATATTAACCAAAGAACTGACCACAGACTGTTCTTATCATTACCACTTGACCTTCCCTGTAGCACTTCACAATGGTAATACAACCCACTGTAGTCCTTTTTGGGATCATTAAAGCTGTTTGGAAAAAATAACAAAGTGCACGACATGCCTACAAACCACTATATTACGGATGTGATGTTTCTCTGACATCCATCAAATAGCCTAGAAGTTAGCGGACAAACAAACTACTGGACATAGACTGAGGCCGAATGTCACGCATCGGTATATGACGACCTGACAAAACTTTTACCATCCTGCTTTGCAGGTGTCATCATGTCGTGCACTACATTATTTTTCCCAAACAGCTGTAGTGATCCCACAAAGGACTATAGTAGATTAGGATTAGGAATAGCAGTAATAGTATTGTGAGGAAAATTAGACACAGGGGGAAAAGGGGGGTTAGTAGGGCCAGTCAGCAATCTTGTGTTAAGGTTGTTTATGTGGGAGTGATGATGTGACGAATAATGTAATACAGGAGTGGTTATAGGAGCGGAGGACTAGAAACCCCCTAAACAATATGACGGCTCGCAGTTAGAGTAATAGAAGTGGCAGAGACTGAAGGAAAAAAATGCACCTACTCGTATGAGATGAAGCAACAATTAACGCCTGGATAACGAGGCGGGGCAGGATTCCACAGCTGTATCTTCGTTGCCTCATAATATTTTGTGTTGTTTGCTTCTAATTTGATCTGGTTATAGTTAACTGTTGGTTAATGCTCTCCGCTGCTCATCACAATGTGGTTTATTCGTCCACATAAAATAATTTTAGCATAACCATCCTCACAGTTACTGTGGGAATCAGTATTAAATCCATAATCATTCTATATTATAGCTATAGGTAATCTAGGAATAATATTTCCACAAAAATTATCAGTGCAGAGATAATGACCAGTCGCAGCTTAGTTACAACTGGCTCGGTGCTTTATTTGTATGACCAGTCGCAGCTTAGATACAACTGGCTCGGTGCTATATTTATATGATGAAGATCCGAAACAGATGGGTCTTGTCTGTACCAGTTTCACGGGACTCAATGATAACACAGTATTCCATGTTATAAAATATGCTGTGTATGTTACGAATGCATAATGTTTTGCAGGTGAATAGCATGGCAATGTTTCGAATTCAGTGTCATTAGGTTTCTCACCATTCGCCTCGTAGCTCAGTCCCAAACTACCACTCACTGTTGTCCGTTCGCCTGCCCTCTCTCTAACCCTGACTTCCACCGAGAGGGGTACAGAAATTTTGGTGCGTGGGTGTACGTACATAACAATGAATAAAGCAACTATTGATAAAATATGTTAAAACAATTAAAAACTCCAACAACGCATACTTTAATAAAACAGAATGTAAGTCATCATGCCCTATACCTTCATTTAATAACTTAACATAGAAAATCTTTCAATTGATATCCTTATACAAAACTTTCTTTTAATTTTCCACCTTTCTTTTAATATTATAAGAAAGAGTCCTCTTCATCACCACTACCAACATCTTAAACTTCTTTGAGCATTCTTTAATTAAATATGTTTATTATTTCCTCATCATTACTGGTCCCATCCACTACTTTTGATGACCTTTTTTTATTATTTTATTTTTATTTTTTTCCAAAAGGCTATCATATTCTTACTTGAAAAATTTTCTTCCACAGTCTTTGATCTTTCACTAATTTCTTCCTTACACTTAGAAGGTAGAGAGTGCTTCTTACACTTAGAGAGTGCTAACTTAAATTCTTTCCTGCTACCAACCATCTTCATGTACTCCTCCGAATTTCTTTTTCTTTTCCCTTTTTAACCCTTCCATGCAGTCGTAGCATGATCTCTCATATTGTGATTTAACAATCCTGTTCCAACCAGGAATAATATTATATTTTATTTATTTTTTTAATCCTCTTAGACTTATATTTCTTAGTAGCTATGAGATACTAATGAAGATATCAGTCGTTCATAAAAAAAAAAATATCAAGTTCCTGTATATGTTGCTTATGTTGGCATCCAGTAACCTGGCAACTGAATGGTTCAAGAGCAATCATATGTTATGTATTACATTTATTTTGATTAACTACTAGATGAACAGTGTTTCTGCCCAGGAGTGTGGAATTCCAGACACCTTTTCTCCAGGCAGTAAAAGCCGGCTGTCTTGCCGCCAGTAGTTTCGAATCCCCCCCCCCCCTCCTGTGCTCTCGTATGCCTGTTCATCCAGTAGTGCTGTCAGACGTAGGAATAGATATAGTGGGATTATTATTTTCTTATTAGGATACAGTTCTTCGTATAAAAGCAAATAGGAGAGTTCACCATCTCCGAATCCTCTACAGTCTTATCAAAGAACTGTATTAACTCAGAGTCTTGTACCTGAGCGTCTTTAAGAGTGTTTGAATCAATTGGTACATTACTAAGATGCTCTGGAGAGGTTAACACCTGAGAAGGGTCATTATCAGGAAATAGGTGGGAGAGGTCAACATCCATAGAATCAGTGCTATCTTTACTGTCACCCTGTTGAGCTGCCGTGTTCCTTGTCACTACACACGAAGGGAATAAGTGAGGATACTCTTTTTCCAGTTGCTCTGTGTTATTACATTGTGAGGGAGCCAAAGCTACAATGGGGTCAGGTACAACTTTTCCACCTGCAATATCATTCCCTAATAAAAAGTTCACTCCCTTTACAGGCAGAGACTCTTGAACTCCTACAGTGAAGTAACCACTAGCTAATTCAGTATTCAAGTAAACCCTAGCCAGAGGAACAGCAATACACCCACTAACTCCCTGAATCAGAACACTCTGGGCCAAATAACAGTCCTCCAAATCAGGCATCAGACCTTTTAACATGAGGCTATGAGAGGCTCCTGTGTCTCTAAGTACTTGAATGGGATACTGAGTGGAGGTGTCAGAAGAAGAAACTGTTCCTGTAGAACGAAAGGGTTGAAACTGATCAACAGAACATCTAGGAGGGTCATTACAAGCTGAAACACTGTCTCGAGTCCGTGTTGGGTTATTAGGACAGTCACTCAGAACTGTCTGTTCAAAATTTTGCTTAGGATCAGAATTAGATGGTTCACTAGTAGGCAAATGAGTGAAAATGCTAGAGCTAGCCAAAACTTGTTCAGAGCGTTTTTCTTTACCTTTAAGCTTAGGACAGTCCCTAATGTGATGACTGGGGTGTTTACAGTAAGCACAAATCAAAGTGGATGTGGATGAGTTTGGGATTTTACCTGGTTCAGTTTTTCTAGTTACAGTATTCCCATAAGTTAACCTAATAGATGGCTGGAAGCCACCAGAACCATTCCCACCGCTTGTTATTAGAGTTCCACCACCGCCTCGGGAATTGCCTGCAAGGTCTGTCCCCTTCTGTTTCTGCCTGACATACGAGTCACCATGAGTCAACCTGTAATTTTCAGCTAAGGTGGCTGCCTTTGTTTACAGTAGTAAGTTCTCTCTCCTGTAGGTATAATTTCAAGGAATATGGAACTTTGCGGAGAATCTCTTCAAGCAAAATCAGCTGACAGAGTTGCTCAAAAGTTGTTACTTTACTAGCCCTCAACCAAGCACTGAAAATCCTTTCTTTTTCTTTGATAAATTCTAGATATGTTCGTTTCTCTCCCTTCTTCAGATTACGGAAATTCTGTCTATGGGTCTCGGGAACTTGATCATATGCTTCCAAGATGGTCTTTTTTAGATGATCATAAGTCAACTCATCACTAGGCAGAGTAGAGTAAATCATCTTAGCTTTACCTTCAAAAGCTGTTTGGGCAAAGAAACTCCATTGGTCTTTTGGCCATTTAAGTTGGTTTGCCACACGCTCAAAGAGATTGAAGAAATTCTCCACATCAGTCTCATCAAATCTGGGCACAAATTTTAAAGAGTTTCCAAGATCAGAGATAGATTTATTTGCATTAGCTTCTCTGTCTTTCATACCTTCTTCATTCTTTAGTTTCAACACTTGAAGTTCATGTAAACGCACTTGAGCTTTCATTTCCTTTTCATGCTCTCTTTGTTTCTCTCTATCCTCAAGTTCCAACTTTTTAATCATAAGTAAAGATGCACTACCTCCGTCACCATAACACAGACTATATGCTTCAAGAGGTAGCAACTCATTTTTTACCATTCTATCGATCACACTCTTCTTTATCTCCGCTTTAGTCATGCTGGATTTATGAGGAACTTCATATATGGCTGCTAACGCCATCCAGTCAGTTTTCTTAATATGAGAAACAGCCAAAGTGCTTAAAGACGGTTTCTCAACAAATTCATCAATGTTAAATTCCATATTGAACTTAATTCAGGTCTAAAGGTATTAGCAAAAGAGGGAAGGTTAGAGAGCACAAAATCAGAAATCTCACGCCACGCAAATACCAATGGTCTGATTTGCCACGATTACGTTCGCACAATTATCGACCAATGACGTCAGTACTTAGCTGCTGTATAAAGGCAATGTCTCCCGGACAGGCCCCCACTTAATGTTACGGATTAGGGTTCAAACCCGTAACATTAAATAATAATGAACAACTCCCATCAAATGGCAACAAAACTAGAATTACTACATTACAACAAGAACGGAAGTTACAAAAATAATATACTGGAGGGTTAAAATTATCCTTCAGTGAAACCCTAAAACTATACAACAGCCAGGAAGATCTTCATCACGTCATTGGTTTAATTCAGTTTTCTTTTGGTACCAGCAGTCAAATTAATAGCTTAGGCTTTCATAAATTCAAAGAAAATATAAAATCATAGATATTATTTACATATAAATTACATTTTATACATTTACACCCTTACTCATACAAGATAACAGATTATACTTATCAAACAGAGAGAGTTACACAAGACACCACAAATACAAGGTAGGCAGACCCATGATGACAGGTAGGTCAGGTCAGGTCAGAGCTCAGAGGTGAACTGATCTCACAAGTGTATAACTTGCCGTCATCACCTTGGTCATTGAGCATATCATACAGTGCCAAATCTACAACTACATGAATAACAAATAAGTTAACAAAGAAATAGTTTACAGTACTTCATTATCATGTTTGAATGAAGACCAACAATAAGAAAATAATAATCCCACTATATCTATTCCTCCGTCTGACAGCACTACTGGATGAACAGGCATACGAGAGCACAGGAGGGGGGGGGGGGATTCGAAACTACTGGCGGCAAGACAGCCGGCTTTTACTGCCTGGAGAAAAGGTGTCTGGAATTCCACACTCCTGGGCAGAAACACTGTTCATCTAGTAGTTAATCAAAATAAATGTAATACATAACACATACTTGTCAAATCCTTGCTAACACCTTTTCTTTTGCTTTAATATCATCACCACTTAGGCTGTTCCAATTTAAAAAGTCCTCACTAACACCTGTTTCTTCCATGCTAAATGTACTAAAGCACTCTTCATGGCAATTTACGTGCATACCTATAGACATATGTAAATGGTATGATCCAATAAAATAACACCTGTATATTAGAAATTATCACAGTTTTGGAACATCTACCTATAATATGATCTAACCATTTTGTGTAAGAGTTATTGTAAGGAATAATTTAAAAGTGTTATTATCAAGCATGGCATAAGCAAAACATTTTAGGTCATTTCTCCCAATAACATTGCTGAGATAATTCCATGATCTATCTAAAAAAGGGTCTGCGTTAAAATTTCCTAAAAAAATACACATTATCATAACTAAAATTAATTAAAGCCTGCTCTAACTCACTCAGTGACTCTAAATATAGCTCATGGGTGGTATCCTTCCAAACAACACTTTTTAGTACCGTACCGTACACATTTACCAGTAATAATGTGAAACTTCTCATTGACATTTCCAAAATTATTATTTATACCATCATCCACTCACCTGATGTAGTGCTGCCTACTTCTTCCTTAGCCCTTATCATTCTTTTTCTGTCTGTCCTTCTCTCTTCCTATTTTTTTCATCTTTCCTGTGTCTTCTTATTGCTTTTCTTTCCTTTACAGGTGGCTTTACATTGAGTGACAAGCTAAATGGTTTCTTGTAAACCAGGAAACCATTTACAACGCTGGGTGGTAACCATATAACCAAACCATATGTGCTCCCTACGTGTCAACAAGTGGGTTGGCGGAGGGTTAGTGCCCCTCCCCATAAAACAAATAACTCAAAGTCAAACGGCCACCCCTTACAGGATTATGGCGTCTGGCAATAGATAGATAGATAAATAGATAGATTTATTTATTTTTTTGCTTCAAGAGATATTACTTTAACTTTAAAGGCAGCATTCTTTTTCCCTAGACAAACAAGCCCTCCCTCACGTCTTCCTCTAAATGATTTAACTGATTTTTCTGAATAGCCAGTAGTAGTAGTAGCAGTGGTAGTAATAGTAGTAGTAGTAGTAGTAGTAGTAGTGATGGCAGAGATAGCAATAAGGACAGTAGGAGCAGTAGTAGAAGAAGGGATAGCAGTGGTGGTGGAAGTAGTAACAGGGATAGTTGTAGTAGTAGTAATAGCAGTAGTAATAGTGGTGGTGGTAGTGGTGATAGTAATATGGATAATAACAGGGACAGAGGTAGTAGTAGTAGTGGTGGTGGTGGTGGAGATAGTAATAGTGATAGTAGTAGTAGTAGTAGGGATAGAAATAGGGATAGTTGTAGTGGTAGGGATAGTAGTAGTAGTAATAGGGATAGCAGTAGTAGTACTAGGAGGGATAGTTAGTAGTAGTGGTGGTGGTGGTGGTGGTAGTGGAGATAGTAACAGGGAAAGTGGCAGTAATAGGAAAAGTAATAGGAACTGGTAGTAGTAGTAGTAGTAGTAGTAGTAGTAGTAGTAGTAGTAATAGTACTATAGTTGAGATAGTGATGGTACGAATAGTAATAGGGATAGTAGTAGTAGTAGTAGTATGAATACTAACAGGGACTAATAGTAGTAGTAGTAGTAGTGGGAATAGTAATAGGGATAGTAACAGTAGTAGCAGTAGTAGTATGAACAGTAATAGGGACAGTAATAGTAGTAGTAATAGGGATAGGAGAAGTAGTAGTAGTAGTAGTAGTAGTAGTAGTAGTAGTAGGAATACTAATAGAAACTAATAGTAGTAGTAGTAGTAGGAATTGTAATAGGGGTAATAATAATAGTAGTAGTAGTATTGGTAGTAGTAGTAGGAATACTAATAGAAACTAATAGTAGTAGTAGTAGTAGGAACTGTAATAGGGGTAATAACAATAGTAGTAATAGTAGTAGTAGGAATAGTAACAGGGACAGTAGCAGTAGCAGTAGGAATAGTAATAGGGACAGTAGTAGTAGTAGTAGTAGTAGTAGTAGTAGTGGTAGTAGTAGGAACAGTAATAGGGATAGTAGTAGTACAGTAGTAGTAGGGATAGTAGTAGTACAGTAGTAGTAGGGATAGTAGTAGTTCAGTAGTAGTAGGGATAGTAGTAGTACAGTAGTAGTAGTAGGCATAGTAGTAGTCAGGGTTGGCGCGGGTTGTTTCCCGGGTAGCTTCTCACTCGCCCAGCAGCGTCTCAAGAGCAAAAAGGGAAAATGAAAAAGAAGGAAGAAAAATGAAAGAATTAAAAGTCAGAAAAAGAAAAAAGAAAGACAAAGAAAGAACAAGGAAAAAAAATGACAGTTTAGAGACAGCAAGAATAAGTAAAAAGAAAAAAGAAAAAGATAAAAGAACTGGCGGAAAGTAAGAGAATAACCAAGGAACACACACGCGCCATTATTTCCGAATCACTTTTGAAAGAAAAATCATAACATTAAAGAAAACCACGAGAGTCCGCGTCAAATCGATGTGAACGAAGCGTATTTACTTTTCCGTGCAAGATGAACTGAAAGAAGTATTTACCCCCTTCACCGCGACACCTGCGTGAAAACTGCTGAAGGAAATCGTCTGTGTATTTTTTATTTTATTTTTTTTTTTATCTTACCTGTCACCCCGATCGCCGTCAGGAGGGAGGCGGCGACAGAGGGCAAGGAGATCAAGAGGAAGAAGGGGAAACCAAGCTGCGTGGAGGCGGCCATCTTGACTGACTGACTGGCCATCTCTCCCGCCCTGCTCCATTACGCCCGCCTCTCCATGTCGCCTAAACAGACTGACATTTATTGACATTTATGCTAGTCTGCCGTCTTGTGTGTGTGTGTGTGTGTGTGTGTGTGTGTGTGTGTGTGTGTGTGTGTACTCCTTCCACAGTCCAATATTCCCTGACCTGGCCTTTGTCCGTCCCAGTCCACCCCACAACCCGATTTGTTGTCAGCATCTCATTTCACCTTCATTATTCCTTGACCTTTTCCACTCCACCGCCAAACACAACCAACTTTCTCTTATTTAAAAGGTAATTTGGGATCTGGAAGTCTGATCAATTATTATGGGACTGCAGCCAAAAGTATCGTCATCTGCAATGTGGAGAGGAGGCCTGCGGTCCTAATGGACCCAGGATCGAATCCCGGCTGGGGCAGAGAACAGTTTAAGGATTTGAATTTCCTGATCTACCAAATGACCCGCCGACATGTCGTAATAATACCCCCGCTAATACCAATACACCAATCCTGTATGAGACAGCCCTAGCTTGTATTCAGTATGAATGGTGGGTGTTAGCGCCGAAGTGGTGACATGTGGAGGTGTAGGAGGGCTACTGGGCCTCGGAATGGGTCACTGCCCCCGAGAAATAGGTCCTGAAGCCTTTGCCAAGGGTTGGACACGTAAAAAAAAAATCATGATGATGATCATCATCATCACTACTCACATCCTCCCCCTCCTCCTCCTCCTCCTCCTCCTCTTCATCATCATCATTATCATCATCATCATCATCATCATCTTTTCCTTGCCACCCCCAGTCCATTTTCTCCATCTTAACCCTTCTGATCCAATGATATATTTTCTATTTAATTCCTTGTACATGCAGACGATTTTATTCAGCTTCATGGAGGCTTTTGGAACTGGAGGGGTTAGACGCAGCCTTCATTAACCCCTTCAGTACCTGGCGGCTTTACCTGCTGAATAAAATCGTCTTGTAATACCAGTAATGATGACGATGATGATGATGATGGTGATTAATAATACTAATAGTAATCATCATCATCATCATCTGGACCTCCTTTCCCACCCTACGGCAGGGTGAGGAGTAGCAATGTCCAGATAGCCCAAATTTGCCCTGTCCAATGGGCCACGCTTCCATTCACTCATCATTAAAGCACCCGGAATCCTGGCTCTACCGGATACGCTAAAAACATTCACCACGTTCTGTAGCTTCATTTAAAAGTATCCGATATAGATTGACTACTACTATTGCTACTACTACTACTACTACTACTACTACTACTGCTACTATTAATAGTAGTAGTAGTAGTAGTAGTAGTTGTTGTAGTTGTTGTTGTTGTTGTAGTAATAGTAGTAGTAGTAGTAGTAGTAATACCCGTACATAAATCATCTAATCCCGTGTTGCCCCACAAGAAGCTTGGAGGCCCGGGGGCTAGGCAAGTTGGTCCTGACATTTAAGATGAGAGTGACCAGCCTCACTCATCCCTGAGTGGCATATGAACAATAAACCCCAACCATCCCTTGGATATGAACCTACACAGGCTCAATCCACCTGGAGCGCCTTAATTACCCACTAAACCACTAAGCGCCATAGCTTGGTTATATGGTTATAATCTCGGCGCACGACTCTGAGGTTGTCATTATCGTACCCTGGCAACCTACCATTCAAAAGTGCGTCCGATTTTGTATCATATTGTACACGAATCATATTATTATACACGAATATATTATACACGAGTATTATTATACACGAACATATTATACACGAATCACATGCGTCTCATATTATACACGAAATCAGACGCACGTTTGAATTGTAGGCTGCCAGGGCACGATAATATCAGAGTTGCGCGCCGCAACTACAGTTGGTTACCACTCAGCGTAGTAAATGGTTCCCTGGTGAACAAGAAACCATTTGGCTTGTCACCCAGTTTAGGGTCACCCGTAAACAGAAGAAAGATAAAAGAAAAAAAGAAAGAAAGACAGAAGAGGAAGGCAGGAAAGAAGGAAGGAAGAAAGGAATGGATAGTTACCCCAGATCAGCAATACATCGAGTGAGTGGATGATAAGCGCCCCCACCGAGCTAATAATAATAATAATAATAATAATAATAATATAAAAACAACAGCAACAGTAACGACAACATCAACAATAGTCCAGGTGTTAATGATGTTACGTACTCGCTGGCCAGGTGTAGTCAGATTGGACGGTGAATTTGACCATATTACTTTTACACTAAATTGGCCTGAAGTTGCCATATCTCCTTCGTGAAGGCTTAGTTGTAAAAATTAACACTAGAGTATGATGCTAGTCACGAAGAAGTGCCGTGGAAAGGATGTGGAACCATGATATTGCCTTTTTCCACTAAATGAAATATGCTGGCAAAGGACGAAAAACTGGGCCAAGTTAAGGTGAAAGAACTATAGAAGATTTACGCGGCAGCCTTTAGACTCATTTTATCTTGAGCTGGCACAGATTTTCGTCCTTTTGCAGCTTACCTCATGTAGTTCAGTTGCAGAAGGCAAGGCTGTGCGTCCTTTCCATAACACTTCTTCGTGACTGGCACCATATTCTAGTGTTAATCTATTGTTACAGCTCAGCATTCAAGATGGAGAGAGGGGGTAATGGAATGCCAAGTTAGATTAAAAAGGGTATAGAGAATTAAAAAATGAATAAAAAGAGCATAGTGGGTAATTCTAGGCAAAGTTAGATTACAAAGTGCATTGAGGGTAATGTCTGATAATACCTTTATGCCATGTTAGCTTATAAAGAGTATTAAAGAGAGCACCGAGAGTAATTTTAGCCTAAGTTACGTGAAAAAGAGCATGTAACCCATCCGTCCCCGCAACACACGAGAATCGAAATGCTTTATATATGGACCAGCCAGTTACGTCAGAAAAATAAAGATAAATAAGACCCATCCCAAACAGCTGCTCTGACATTCATGGCCCATTACAGGCCAGTTAGGTCCTAATTTGACTTTTTCAGGAACTATATTGCATTCGACCACCAAGACTCCCCCTTCTCCACTCCTGACCCACTGACGAAAAAAAATGATTGAGGAAAAATTGAAAAGGGAAGAAAGGAAAAAAGTAGAAAACTGCCTCCATTACTTGGGTACCATTTATACTAGTTTTTTTTTTTATCTCATTTTCTTTTTTCTTTTCTTTTTTTTACATCCATCAGTGAAACTGGAGGTGGTTATGTATTCATCTGTGTCTATTTTTCTGTCTGTTTGTGCACAAGGCGTATAAAACAACTGTCTTCATATTTCTGTGGTATCTGGTGGATGGGGGGGCACTGAGTCAAAGAAGAGTTGCTTAGAGGTGGGTCTGGATGCAGCAGTAAATCGTTAATTTTATTGGAGTCGCCGGGGGTGTGCCATCTCTGAGATTGTGTAATCAGGGAGGACTAAGACCGTAGGATTAATTATGTCCACCAGAGAAAAAAAAAAATGACGTTGAACAGATAGAACCAAAAAAAATTGTTGGTGCTGGTGGAGGCATGCGCTCTCTGATGAACCTTCTGGTTTTCCAAGTTTTGTAATATGCCAAGAATTGGATACGTGAGTTAGCATATTATGCTAAATAGCCCGTTTCCTCAGACCCAGCAGTCATGCCACACACCTTCACATGACACCACTTGGATGCTATTGCCCACTTCCTCTACTGAATACATGCTAGGACTGTCTTCATTCGGGCTAGGGTGTTGGTGGATATTAGTGGGGGTGATAGATAGATATTCAGACAGATATAAACAGATTTTATGACATGATACATAGATTTTATGATATGGTTGGTCTTGTGGTAGATTATTTCTGTTTTTACGAAGTTTATTTAATCCAACTGTTCCCTGCTACAGCCCAGTTTAGGTCTCGCATTATGTCAACAACAGACGACCTGCTAACTACTTGACCACCACCCACCCCTGAACGTTTTGATGAAGTGATTTGCGTTACAGTTAGGTTAGATAAAGTGTGGTTGGATAAGATGTTAAAGAAGATGGTTAGATAAGATATGGGTAGGTAATGTGATCAGACAATTTGTAGATGGATAACATGTGGCTAGATAAGATGTGGTTAGACAAGATGTGGATAGATAAGATGTGGATTGATAAGATGCGGTTAGACAAGATGTGGATAGATAAGATGTGGATTGATAAGATGCGGTTAGACAAGATGTGGTTAGATGTGGCTATATAAGACGTGGATAGACAAGATGTGGATAGACAAGATGTGGATAGATAAGATAAAGATGATTTTTCATAGGTATACGACTGATTTACGAACTGAATGGGTTATATAAAAATAATGCGTTGCACACACACACACACACACACACACACACACACACACACACACACACACACACACACACACACACACACACACACACACACACAGTGTTTCACGTGGAGCTATGTTGAAAATTATGAGATTCTATGGTATACCAGAAAAGTTTGTAAATATTATTAGAAGCCTGCATGAAGGTACTTTTTGTAAGGTAATGGTGGGTGGTTCTTTGTGTGATCCATTTCAAGGTAGGTCAGGAGTGATTCAAGGAGGAGTATTTTCGCCATTGCTGTTTGTTTTGGTTATGGATTATGTTATGAGAAAGGTTGTAAGGAGAACAGGTGCAGGAATTAACTGGAAAGAAAATAAGAGGCTGATGGATTTGTACTATGCTGATGATATTGTACTGATTTGCGAAAGTATTTAAGAGATGCAGAGGGCGCTTGATTGTCTGGTGGAGGAAGGAGAAAAAATGGGATTGGTAATATATTGTGGAAACACTGAAATTATTCATATGAACGTGGAGAACCAAATCGATTGTGTAATTGGGAATAATGTGGTGAAGAATGTAGAAAACTTTAAATATCTGGGAACGATTGTATCATCTAATGGATCATTAAACAATGAAATTGAGGAGAGGTTTAGACAAGCTTGGCGAGCTGTTGGAATGTTGAAATCTGTTTGGAATAATAATATGCTTTCGGTACATATTAAAGTGAAAATTTACAGTCCATGGTTAGACCAATTTTAATTTATGGGCATGAGTCATGGTACATTACAATTGCAACAGATCAGAAAGTATTAGGATTTGAGAATAAAATACTAAGAAGGATTCTGGGAGTAAAGTGGCAAGACAGAGTTACGAATGAAAGAGTAAGGGATATCACGAGAATGGAACCAGTTAATGAATATGTGAGACTGTCTCGCTGGAAGTGGCTGGGGAACATATACAGAAAAGAAGGCAGTTTAATACAGGAAGTGCCAGAGAGGACTGCTAAAGGAAGAAGAGGTGGAGGTAGGCCGAGGGAAACCTGGCTGAGGACAATGAAAAGAGAAGCAGGAGAGGAGTGTTGGTGGGACCTGAAGGAGATGGTAAGAGACAAATATTGGTGGAGAGAGTTCATCGAGGCCCTATGCATCCCGTGGGGTGCCACAGGAAATGATTGATTGATTGACATACATACATACATATATCTATATCTATATATCTATATATCTATATCTATCTATCTATCTATCTATCTATCTATCTATATATATATATATATATATATATATATATATATATATATATATAAATATATATATAGATATATATATATATAGCTCCTGGTGGTTTAGAGGGTAATTACGCCACTCCAATCGGATTGAGCCGGTGAAGGTTTATATCCAAGGAGTGGTTGGAGTTATTGCTCACGTAATGCCACTCAGGGATGAGTGAGGCTGGTCACTCTCATCTTTAATGTCAGGACCAACTTGCCTAGCCCCGGGCTCCTATGCTCCTCATGGGGGCAACACAGGATTAGGTGATGGATAGATGGATGGATATATATATATATATATATATATATATATATATATATATATATATATATATATATATATATATATATATATATATATATAGATAGATAGATATAGATATAGATATATATATATATATGCATGTATGTATATGATCAGCTGATAAGGTCACATTCGGGTAAGGGGATGGGTCCATTGTGATGTGGCAGGGGTAAACAAGCTCTGCTTTCGGGCCCTGCTACGGATGTCGTACGGTGTGGTGTGGTGAGGATCTGTCCCTTCTCCCCTTGGGGGTAAGATATGAATGTGTGTGTGTGTGGGTGAGTAAATTGTCTCGGCTACCTCCCTTGCTTTGGGTGAATCAGTCTAGGTATATATATAAATATATATATATATATATATATATATATATATATATATATATATATATATAGAGAGAGAGAGAGAGAGAGAGAGAGAGAGAGAGAGAGAGAGAGAGATAAATAGATATAGATAGATAGATAGTTAAATAAATAGATGGATATATATATATATAGAGAGAGAGAGAGAGAGAGATCATCCAGCGAAAGACAAAATAAACTACAGTTTTTTTTTTTTTATGCGAGGAAGAAGGAACCAAAGGCCATGAGCCCGCAGTAACAGTTCCCTCCAAGAGAAGAACAAAAAACAATAGAGAGCCAAATTCAAGATCCGATCATTTTGAGATGCCTGGACACACTGCGTTTGAAAGACTGGAGATCATAGGCAGCGGGAAATACAGACAGAGGGAGACAGTTCCAGAGCTGACCTGTTGCATAAATGAAAGACTGGGAGTAACGGTTAACTCTTGCATTAGAGAATTGTACAGAAAAGGGATGAGAGTTTGCTGCCAGACGGGTGCTACGCGCCCGTCGTAGAGGTGGAGGAATGCAAGCAGACAGTTCAGAGGAGCAGTGACCATTAAAGTAGCGATAGAAAAGAGATAAAGATGCAACAGTGCGGCGAAGAGACAGAGGTTGAAGGGAGTCAGTAAGAGGAGGAGAGTTAATGAGACGAAAAGCCTTTGACTCCACCCTATTGAGAAGAGCTGTATGTGGGGAGCCTCCCCACACATGAGAGTTGTACTCCACACAGGGGCGGATAAAACCCCTGTATAGAGTCAACAATTGTGCAGGGGTAAAGAAAGAGCGGAGTCAGCTTAGCACACCCAATCTCTTGGAAGCAGATTTTACAAGAGATGTAATATGATCTTTCCAAGATAAGTCCCGAGTAAATGAAACCCCAAGCATGTTCAAGGATGATGCAGGATTAAGCTGAACATTATTAAACATTAGTGGGTATACCTGTGGAAGATTTTGTCGGGTTGATAGGTGTAAGAACTGAGTCTTAGATGCATTAAAGACAACCATATTATTTTTACCCCAGTCAGAGATACGAGCCAAGTCAGACATTAGGTGTGCCATAGCCTCATCCCTTGTTTGCTGAAGTAACTGTTGAGATGGGCGTTGCGGGAACCGAATGGAAAGGTGAAGGGTAGAGTCATCAGCGTATGAGTGGATAGGGTTAGATGTACAGCTCAGAAGATCATTGATGAATAAAAGGAAGAGAGTTGGTAATAGGACAGAGCCCTGAGGAACAAAACTGTTGATAGATCTAGGAGAAGAACGATGGCCGTCTACAACAGCGGCTATAGAACGACCAGAAAGGAAACTAGCGATGAAGGCACAGATAGAAGGATAGAAACCGTAGGAGGGCAGTTTGGAAATTAAAGATTTATGCCAGACTCGATCGAAAGCCTTTGAGATGTCAAGTGCAATGGCAAAGCTTTCGCCAAAGTCCCGAAAGGAGGATGACCAGGAGTCTGAAAGGTAGGTGAGAAGATCGCCAGCGGAGCGTCCCTGACGGAACCCATACTGACGATCGGAAAGAAGGTTGTGATAGGAAAGATGCCTTAAAATTTTTCTATTAAGAACTGACTCAAAAACTTTTGAAATACAGGACGTTAAAGCAATTGGACGATAGTTGGAGGGTTGGGAGTGGTCACCCTTCTTTGGGACAGGCTGAAATAGAGCAAACTTCCAGCAAGAAGGAAAGGTACAAGTTGACAGACAAAGGCGAAAGAGTTTGCCTAGGCAGGGTGTAAGCACAGAAGCACAGTTCTTGAGAACAACAGGAGGGACCCCATCAGGCCCATATGCCTTGTTAGTACTGAGGCCAGTGATGGCAGAAAATACATCAACTGAAGAAATTTTAATGTCAGCCATGAGGAAGTCAGAGGGGGGAAGTGATGGAGGAACAGCACTGGAATCGTCTAAGGTGGAATTGGAGGAGAAAGTCTGTGCGAAGAGATCTGCTTTATCAGTAGAAGAAATAGCTACAGAACCATCAGAGTAGAAAAGAGGAGGGAAGGATGATGAGGTAAAGTTGTTAGAAAGATTTTTGGCAAGGTGCCAGAAGGAGCGGGAAGTATTCGAGTTGGAGAGTTGAGAGCATTTAGTATGGATGAAATTATTTTTAGTAGAGCGAAGAACAGACTTAGCACGATTCCGGGCAGAAACGTAAAGGTGATGTGATTCAGGGGTGGGTTGGCTCCGGTACCTTTTGTAGGCCTTCTCCTTGTTGCGGACAGCATTAGAACAAGCGTGATTAAACCAAGGCTTTCTTGCGTTAGTCAAAGGATATGAGAAAGGAATGTATGCTTCCATGCCCGAGAGAATAACCTCTGTAATGCGCAAGGCACACTCAGATGGCTCACGGCCATGGAAGCAATAATCATTCCAGGGAAAATCAAAGAAGTACTGCCTGAGGGCCTCCCAGTCCGCAGCTCCAAAATGCCACAGACGACGTTTCCCTGGAGGGTCCACAGGCCGTACCGGAGTGATAGGACAGGTTAAGGTAATAAGGTTGTGGTCGGAGGAGCCCAACGGAGAGAAAAGATTAACAGAGTAAGCAGAAGAATTAGTTGTGAGGAAGAGGTCAAGTATGTTGGAGCTCTCTCCAAGGCGGTCAGGGATACGGGTAGGGTGCTGTACAAGCTGCTCTAGGTCATTAAAGATAGAAAAGATGTAGGCTTTTTCACCAGGTGGATCAGTGAAAGGAGAGGAGAGCCAAAGGTGGTGGTGAACATTGAAATCTCCAAGAATGGAGATTTCAGAGAAAGGAGAAATGGACAGAATGTGTTCCATCGTAGAAGTAAGATAATCGAAGAATTTTTGATAGTCAGTAGAATTAGGGGATAAGTAAACAGCACAGATATATTTAGTCAGAGAATGACAGGAAAGCCGAAGCCAGAGTGTGGAGAATTCAGAAGAATCAAGTTCAGGAACACGAGAGCAAGATAAGTCGTTGCGTATGTATACACAACAGCCACCTTTGGCTTTGAAATGAGTATAGAGAAAGTAGGAGGATACAGAAAAGGGTTTGCTGTCAGTTGCCTCAGACAGCTGAGTCTCCGTTAGAAAAAGAAGGTGAGGTTTAGAGGAGGAGAGGTGGTGCTCAACAGAGCGAAAGTTAGAGGAAAGGCCCGAATGTTGCAGAAATGAAGAAGAAGAGAGTCAGACAGTGGTTCCAGGCACCTCGAGTCGTCACCGGGAGAGGGGCGGATGGTGGGGGCATTTATGGTCCCCCCCCTGGGGACTCCGAGGCTTTGTCTTTGAAAAATACTCCAAACCTTTTTTCAAAATGGTAGGGACAATTCTTGTATCTTCCAGCACATGTTAAGTGATTTTCTTCAGCTGTGACGATCATACGAGAGTTTATTATGTCATATGAATGACTTTTACCTCAGAAATCGTCAAATGAAGCGACCTTAACATCATATTTCTCGTGAAAAATCATTGGTTGAAAGAGAGAGAGAGAGAGAGAGAGATGAAAAGAAACATTTCTGAATGGTAGACAGCAGCTAAGAAGGGAATGTAACATATTGATTTTAAATTGGCAGAGCAAGAAAGAGTGAAGGAAAGTTAAGAGGCCACGCTTTCAGTCTACGTGGCTGATGTGGAGGATCCTTGTCTTCTTGGGCTGAACTTCTTTTTTTTTTTTTTTTAAATAACAACGGAGGAAAGAAAAACAAATGGGGAAAAAAAATAATCCATACACCAGATTACTGGTGTCCTCTGTTCATAAAATATCTGTAACAGTTAGACTTGAACAGTTGTAGGTTGAAATTTGGAGGAAAACAACTCTGGGGAAGTAAGTTCCAGAGAGATGCAGTTATGAAAGAATTCTGATAGGCAGAAGTTCTGCAATATGGTTGAGTGACATTCCAGTCATGAGCGCTACCAGATGCCCGTGTAGCACGAGGGAAGGCATGGAGAGGTGGCACCATGGACACAACTTCGTCTGAGCATTTGCCAAAAAAAAAAATCTGTAAAATAATGCAAGGGAGGCAACATTCCTTCTTACTTGCAGGGGAGGTAGTTTATATGTAATGGCAGGGTTGTTAATGATTCTAACAGCTTTATTCTGAATTTTGTCTAGTTGTCTTAATGCATCCTCTCCACAACCATTCCACAAGGGTGAGCAATATTCAAGCTGAGAGCGCACATGACTCTTATAAATTATAGCTAACTGCTCATCGTCGAAGAAGTTACGGACTCTGTACAATAATTCAAGTTTCTTTGGGGCGGTTTTAGCAAGTGATCTGACATGAGAGGTCCAGCTGAGGGCATTGTTAAGTGAGACACCAAGAATTTCAATACTATTGGTGATGGGAATATTAGTAGCACTGAAGGTAATGTACGAATCTGGTAATATCTGTCTATTAGTAAATTGTATATATTTAGTTTTACTAGCATTAAAAGAGACAAGGTTGTTTTGTCCCCATTCACTGATTGTAGATAGATCTTGATTTATGGAGATGGCTGTACTGAGTTGAGAGGTAGAGATATTAGACTTTGTAACTGGATGTCTGAGTGTGAATGAACTATGTAGTGTTGAGTCATCTGCATATGAGTGAATGGGATTGTGAGTGACAGATAAGAGATCATTAATATGAACCAGAAATAGGGTTGGCGCCAGAACTGATCCCTGCGGCACACCGGCGTTAATTGAGTGGAAATTCGAATATACATCATCTACTTTTACTCTTATTTTCCTGTCACTAAGATAAGAAGAAATCAAAGGAACAAAAGACGTTAGTCCATAACAAAGGAGTTTGGACAGCAGGGAACGGTGCCATACTCTGTCGAAAGCTTTAGAGATATCAAGAGCTACTGCATGAGTTTCTCCAAAAAGATCAATTGATTGATGGATGGTATGAGTTAAGAGATTGAGTATGTCAATGGTGGATCTTTCGCGGCGAAACCGTATTGTCTATCACTAACTAAGTTATTGGATTCAAGATGTTTAACAATATGCTTATTAATTAAAGTTTCAAATACCTTACCAAGAGATGTGACAGCTATTGGTCTGTAATTGGAGGGGTCAGACGAACTTCCTTTCTTCGGAACTGGGTGGATATTGGCTTCTTTCCATGAATTTGGGAATAAAGAAGTACGTATGCATAGTCTGAATAATTTAGCTAGGACAGAGGCAAGTTCAGGGGAACACTTTTTCAAAACAATTGGCGGAATTCCATCTGGGCCTGGAGCTTTGTTGGTAGGTAAATTGTCTAGGATGGATTTTACGAATCTTGTCTGTTTTTTAAGTGGGATGTGAGCTGGACTTGTGCTCCATGAAGCTGAAGGTTTGAGGAAATTCGGCTCCCGTCACGGCAGTGAGACGTACCAGTTCTGGTGGCAAGGTGAGGGTGCTCCACGCTACAGTGATACCCACAAGATCAGAATTATTACTCCAGTGCAAGGTGAGTGGCTCTATTGATAGCTGCATAGGGGTGGTGGAGCCTGATTGACGGTGTAAGACGAAGGCTGGAGTGATGGTGGGGAGGACTTTGGCGGAAATAAGTGCAGATGACGTGTCGGTTGTGGTGGCCAATTCTCCCATGAGACAAAGAAGATGAACGAGGGAGAAATCATGGGACTGTTCCAGGCGGTGGAACCTGAGTGGCATCAATGAAAGGCCTGTAATAAAGGCATAGTAAAAGAAGATGGGAATCTGCCAGACCACATATTAGACCTGTTTTCAAGGAGTTGCCAGTGCCTGGATGACTCACAAGTGCTGCAGTTAAGGCAACTGCTAGTGAAGTTTACGAATGTCTTTTCCATAGGAGACCTAGACCTGGGATTTCCCTATGGTCTTTGCAGTTTTTAAGAATCAGTTACCAGATAGCCTGATGTGAGTGGAGATATTTTGTAAAGTTATGCATTAATTTTATTCGTCTTCTCTCTAAAGTTTTAATTGGATGACATGTGATATTCAAATTTCATTTCAGTTTGTATGCTAAAGCATTTAGACTGTTGTGTAATGTAAGACAACTGGAATATTTTGGATGTCTCCGACTTGGTAGCTGTTACTAATGGATTAAACTAGAAGATTCGAGTGTAATGCAAGATTATGTAAGAATGGAGGACAGAATAGAACAGTTTCAGTCAGTTTTAGTTGTACTTGTGGCCTTGTGAAGTTAGTGTAGCTCTGGGCTTGTGAAGTTGACAGTGTAATTATTTGGAAAATAAGGACAACGAACGTGAGAAGCTTCTGTTTACACAGCGCTCCCACTTTTGGGGGAAATTTCACTAGATTGGAGAATTTGAATGATTTTAGTGACAAATCTAGGGAAATGGAAACATTGAGGAAATTCTAGGGAAATCTTGGATCAGTACCAGAAAGAAGTCCAAATTTATGGAATGGGACACCACTGCCATCAAAAAGGGTGTTCGAGTACAGTAGTTAAACCCTTTTATTGCCTGTAGTTTTATATCTGCTCAATATAATCGTCCAGGGTTACTCAAATAATATCACAGATGTGTCATACTGTCATTAGCCCTGTCAGAGGGTTAATCTACTTGTAAACCTGTTTTGTGTTGGATAATGTTTAGTGGAAATAAGGCCACAGTATATTTTTTTTTTTACCAAAGCATAATACCAAACATTTCAGTGAAATTCTGACTTCTAAGTAATGTGTAATTATATTATGCTTGTATATTTCTCATCTCTTTTTCAGTTAAGACATAAATGCTTACTCCAGTTTCCAAGTAGGCAACTTTTTTTTTCTGTATATATATATATCCTGCATATGTATTTCAACAAAATATATATGATTTTGATTGAAGATGTATTATGTACGTTTCATTAACAGACTAACAAGGGTATTAAAAGCATGTATTCATGGTTCCACTTCATGGTAAGATACTGTCTTTAGTTTTCCTTTTTTTTTTTTTTTTTTTCTAAGATGAGTAGGTATCAGTTTTATGTACCTCTGTGGACGAACGAAAGTTATGCTATTTATTTTTGAGGTATTGTAAGTCACTGAAGGAATTCTTCTTCTTTAAGACAGGGAGTTTCTTCAAAACAATGCAGTAGACCTACTGTATGAGTCTTGCAAGTTGTTCATCAGAAGTATACAACATATATAAGTTCATATACAGTACTTGATAGAGAATTACGGTCATAGACAGATATTATAATAATCTAATGAAAATAAAAACGTATATTTTTGAGCTTTCAGTATCCCTAGTTGGTCTCATAAATATGTTTTTCATATACTATTTAATGCATTTGGGGGAAATTGTGACCAATCTAGGGAAATTTTCACAATTATCTGGGGAAATCCTAGACTGGCAAAGTGGGAGCCCTGGTTTACAGTTCACACACAACGCGTGAGTTGATATCTTGTTACACACTGAAAGCTGGAAGACCTCTAGGAAGAACAACTCACTGGGCAACGTCCTTCCTATACTGAACTACTGCTGTTGGAGCCTGTGACTGTGTTGGACGTGGACGTAACAGTAAGTTATTGTTAGGTAAGATACTAGGTATACGACTGATATTTTGAATCTGGAATGGTTAGTGGTTAGATAATAGTAACATTCAATAACCCTTCATTGCTAGACTTCGTTAAAACAAATTGTCCAGATAAAGCCTAAATAAGCTAACGTACCGGTATTATATTTCATCATAAGAGTGAAAGTTTTAATATTGGCCTGGAAAAATATTTCAAGCCCTTTTTCAAAATGATAGGAAGAATTCTTGTATCTTCCGGCAAATAATGAGTGATTTTCTTCAGCTGAGAAAGTCATAGGCGTGTGAGAGAGTTAACTTGTCATTCTAATTATTTTTACCTCAGAAATCCGCTAATGAAGGGAGCTAAACAGCGAATTTATTTCTCGTGAATAATTATTGGTTGTGAGAGAGAGATTTCTGGATGACAGAAAGTAGCAACGCCCTTGGATTGACTGTGACAGGTTAGATGTGTGGATTGAAGGGGGTAAAAGAAGCGTGACTGTGACAGGTTAGATCTGTGGATTGAAGGGGGTAAAAGAAGTTTCACAGTGACAGGTTAGATCTGTGGACTGAAGGGGTAAAAAAACCTTGACTGTGACAGGTTAGATCTGTGAATTGAAGGGGGTAAAAAAAGCTTGACCGTGACAGGTTAGATCTGTGGACTGAAGGGGGGAAAAGAAGCTTGACTGTAACAGGTTAGATCTGGTATAGTTTGACCAAGTTAGGCGGAATACTTTGAGCAATAAGCAACATTATTTTCATTTCAGCCTCAGATGTCATGTGTAGGTTGAATTAAGTTTCCGGGGTAGGATAGGCTGGATTTAGTTGGTTGAGTTTAGGTTTGGATTTGCTATGTTACAGTTACCTCAAGTAGTGTGGCTGGCTGGAATAATGGAGTTTGAATTGGATAAGCAGAAACCAGTGAAGTTGTGGAGAGGCACAGTATCTTGTTACTTGTCACCATTTAATGTAGGTGTCGTGCTCCCCTTACTTGCTTTACTCTTTGTCTATTCTTCTCCTATGGAAGACTAAGATCAGTTACGTTAAGTCCAAATCAAGTTTCATTAGGTAGCGCTGGATAGGTACAAGAGGGGAGCCAGACATAACAACACATCAAGTAATCATAAATCCATTTAAGGCCGGAGCTACGTGGGAGCGTCTCGTTCCTTATTAAAAGGAAGGGATTCTAAGGTTACTCAAAACAATTTTCTTTTCTCCGTTTATCTACAAACTATGTACAAATTATACACTAAGTCAAAAACAACAACTTATTTGGTTCACTCCACGAACTCAAAGTTATGTAACTGCCTTATGGTCTTACTCTATAATAACACTATTAAATCATGCCACCTTACAATGGTAATCAACAGTACAACTAAGTCCCGTTAAACAAGTAACAATTCATAAATATTGTTCGCGTAACACTTGAAATGTCACTACGATTATTACTCGTCAACTAAAGAAAATACTAAAAGTAATATTCTCCTACACTTAGAATAATACTAAGGATAATACTCTAGCATACCATCATATCACTATAGCGTTGTCACTACTAGAACATTAATCACTGTAACATTTTATTCTAGTATCACTTCACCTCAAGTTACTTCAATATATTTCTGTAGAATTAACACCACTCTTTAACACAGTTATCTGCCCTACTCAATACTTCTTAATAAAGACACTTAACCCTTATGTAATCTTTGTTCTTTTCATTATTGAGCAAATAAGTTAATTTAACAATCATACAAATTATCCGGCCGGTCCTGTTATACCCTACCACGGCTCTACAGTATACTCTCAATATATTTCACAGTGTATTTCACTTTCCTCTCCTTTCTCTCTTCCCTACTCTCAGTTCCACTTTCCTCAATGTCCTCTAACAAGAATATCTACTCACTGATACCTTAGAGTACCAAGACATCACCAGTCTCATCGTCGTGTTAGGGTGCTCAGGCGGGCCTCCTAGACAAGATCTTCCCCAAGTTCTCCTAAACTCTTTGCCCTCTCTGCTTCGATTGACTTCCAACCTTCTGCTTCTCCCTCAGGAAAAGTACAGGGGCCGGAAGTAGGCGTGTACTCTTCATATTCTTCGTTCACTTCTCTCAGTGTTCTTAGTCGGGTCTGGTCCACAAGATTTTAAAATAATGTCCATTGTATGACGTTAATTCACACTAGACATGGTTACCTTTTAGTTTTTGAATCACTTTTCTCTTATCTCTGTATATATACGTAGGATACTACTCCATTAGGCAGTATCTAGCTCTTCCGTTCGGGGCACATAAATTTAATTAAGTGTAGACAGTACAGGGCTGTGAGAGTAACTGTGTGCCTCGGCACTCCCTCTTATTATTACTCACTGTTCATTCACTTTTCATTTTTTATTCTTCACCATTCACTGATCTGCGGCTTCTTCCATCTTTTCAAGGTGCCACAGGTAACGATATTTGTCGTGTAACGTTTTCCGATATCCTTTATCCCTTACTGATTGTTGTGGATGACGTGGTTGTGGTATGGGTGGTTGTGGTCGGATGGTGGGTGGTCTGATGGTGGGTGAGTCAGCCGCAGCCGCGTGTGTTGTTCGTTGTGTCATCGAATGCCTGGTGTAAGTCGTCATCACCATCATCAGCGTCGTCAGCATCGTCGTTGTCTTCCGTATTGCCGTAGTTGTTGCCGCAGCTTGCCGTGCGGCGACATAGGAGGCAGGAAAATGTCTGGCTTTATTATGTACAAGAAGTTCATGTTATAAACAAAGAATATGTTCCAATATATCAACTTGTTTCACTTAACTGATACTGTAAGTTGGGGAAGTCGGCACATCAACTTTATACTGTAGATGTCAATGGAATGAATAACATACAGAAGTAGGTGACAAAGAGGAGCCATTGTACTTGCCTGTGCTACTGCCAGAGTGGTTTTGCTTCCATTGGGTTGTAAAGGGCTTAGTGGCTCAACAGATTCAATCCCACAATGGCAAATTGGGTCAGAATATGGGTAAGAAAAGAGGCACCAGGGTGAGTATTAAGGCAGTACAGCTGAAAGGTTAGGACCCATAATGTTCCTTAGCACCAGGACCCTGAGATGACTCTCCCTGGGCCTGTGTGGAGGGGGCTATGGGGTGGCATGAGGAACTGCATCGAATCAGAATATAGTTAAGTCCCTGTTGCCATTCCATTTATATAAAGTTTGTTTTTACTAACAGGGTCAGCAGGAGATAGTCTGTTATTGATAATCACACTTTAGTCCTTCTCTCTTTCTGATATGTGTAGGGTTTTACTTCCTAACTTATAATCCCAATCTGGTCTTTTCCCACTTTTACCAAACTTGATTACATAACACTTGTCCAAATTGAATTCCATTTGCCATGTATTGCTCCATTCATGAAGTTTAGTTAATTCTTCTTGTAGCTCTTTACAAGAGTCTGTGTTAGTAATTATCCTTTGTATTTTTGCTTTATCAGCAAACATATTCAGATAGCTTTCATTTCCAATGTTGCTATGTCATTTATATGCACTAAAAACATAATTGGTGCCAGCACTGATCCCTGTTGGACTCAGCTAGTCACTTCCCTTCATGATGAGTAATTTCCCCTTAGTATTGTTCTCATTTCCCTTTTTCTGAGAAAATCTTGCATCCAACAGTACAGTTTGCCTCGGATTCCTCCTTGATGCCACAGATTCCATAAAAGTCTCGGTGCGGTACTCTGTCAACTGCTTTCTTGAAATCTAAATTGATACTGCCCACCCATCTTACTCTTTTCTGTAATGTTTGTGCAACTCTGTCATAGTAGCTTAATAGATTAGTAACACATGATTTTCCCTTTCTGAAAACAAATTGCCTTTCTGTTATCATATTGCGTTCTTCTAGATGGTGTACCCAAACTTTTCTTATCAGTTTTTCTAGTATTTTACAACACTGGTCAGTGATACTGGTCGGTATTTGAGTGGATTTTGTCTATTCCCTTTCTTGAATATGGGAACAATGTTTGCTTTCTTCCAAATATCAGGTAGTTTACTTTGACCCAAGGATTCCTTGAATATTAAAGATAACGGTCTACTTAACTCCTTTGCACATTCATGTAGCACCCAACATGAAATTTCGTCTGGACCATTTTTTTTTTTTTTTTGATTTACTTAACTCATCCTGTATTTCTTTTTCTAATATTTGTATATCTGGTAATATTTTTGGGCATGCATGTTCCATTTCATTCCTCTCAATATTATTTGCTTCTGTATAAACTGATTGGAATTTCTTATTTAGTGCTTCACAAATATGTTTCTCTTGTGTATAGAGGATCCCTTCATCCGTAATGGATTGTATTTTATCTTTTACCTTCGTTTTGCTTCAGATGTAGCTGTAAAATAGATTCGGTTGATCACTACTTTTGTTTATGGTGTCTTCCTCATGTTCTGGTGCCAATATTGAAGCCGAATGAGAAACCCACTGAAACCACGGATCCGTACTCGCGGATTGCAAGTGGACATGGCTAAATAGTTAGCTACCTTACACATTGGTTAGGCTACACAGTTGTTAGGACAACAATATCGACGGGGATGTCGAAAGGTGTGGCCGAGCGATGTTCTGGTGCCAATATTGTTTCCCATGACTAGTTGTAGTTTCACACTATTGTTGCATATTACATATAAAGCTGTTTATTCATAATTAACAATGTGCAACATAGTATGAATGATAAACAAACAAACGCCATTTCACTGTAAAGTGTGCCTTGGGATAGGATGCGCAATCAGACATCTTCTTTTAACCAAAAACCTAGAACAAAGGGAAGGCGATAGAGAAATATGAATTGTATTTATGTTTAAGTTTTGAGGGAAATATTTACCTTGTTGGTATACCTTAATGTAATCAATGCTATTTTATTGAGGTGTATAATGTACATGGTATAGTTATGATGCTTCTATTCATTTATAAATCCCAGTTGTTTGTGGAGGCTTAGCACCTCTAATTTAGCTGACTCGGCGCCACACCCAGAGGGGATGGCGGCCGGCTAGGGCAGAAAGCACGTATCGCTAGAAAGAGAGGGACGTATAAACTCTGAGCTCTCTCAGTGTCGCAGTTGTATCTTTCTGTGGCCAATAAAGAGAGATTTAATCTGTTCAGTTTCAGTTTCACCTGCACACACTACCTCTACACTCCTTCAACAGGATTCTACACCGATTCCCACCATCTCCAGTGTGTGAGAAGATGTTTTGGTGGAGTGCGTCAGCCGGAAGTGACTTCGAGTAGGAGCAACATTATAACCTTGCTTGGAACTGTAAGGTCACGACTTAGGTGATATATATAAATTGGTGATCGGCTGTGGGGTTCCAAGCTGATGTATATTAGTGACTAGTTGAGGAATTCCATACCTGCAGGGGAGTCACTGCCTGGGTCACACTCGTCGGTGAGGTGCAGGGAGGCCCTTTTGTCTGGGGGCCTCGACCTGAGAGGTGGCCCTCGAGTCGGAGCCTCGTCGGTGGGGTGCAGGGAGGCCCTCCTGTATGGGGGCCTCGACCTGAGAGGTGGCCCTCGGGACTGGGGCCGAACAGCTGGAGTAGTCGGGCCTGTCGTCTCTGGCTCCGTGGGGTGAGGGAGCCTGGGCCACCTTCGTTGGGAGCCGGTGGGTCTGGCCTGGGGGTCCTGGGACTGCGGGCGCCTATGGGGAGAGGCGCCGACAGGGCTGGACTGCGGCAACTTCTCCGTCGGGACTCGGGCAGGAACAAGGATCTCCCAGGCGTGGGAGGTAGGTCTGATATCGGGCCTTGCCACCACTCTAGCGACACCTCCGGGGATATATGTTATGCTGGTGTTTTTAAGGCGACTTCTCGTCCTAAAAACACTAGCGACTGAAGCGGGATCCTCTTTCCGGACCGGAAGTAAAGCACCCACAAAGGAACAGGATATAAAAACCAGGCAGTACACCTTAACACATCTATTACCTTAATTCTAACCGTTACAATAAAACACAGAGTGATATTTGAGATACAGGGGACAGGGACACAGAGTTATCCTTCAGCACCACAAGATACAGTCACACTTAGTACACAATACAATGCACATACAGGGATGTCTTCAATTATATATGTTATTGTCCGTATGTCACTTTTAGGCAGGATATACACTGAGCTGACAACAAAGGGAATAAACAAGATTGGAAGTCCGTAGGGGAAATACTACTATAAATAAGACAGGGTGCGGATTGTGACACCTGACACAGTTACTTAGTCGCGGCGACACTTACACACAGGCTTTTAATCTACCCGCACACCCTGGTCTCTATTCATTCACAGAAAGTTCTTTTATTGGGGAGACTCATATAATTACTCTAAGGTTCATTCTCTGCCCTGCCGGGCACTGAGTTCTTTTGGACTAATGGTAACTGTTACTGGTTTCACACTGGTCTTCACTCGGTCACTGTTCACTGTTATATCCCCTGGTTTGTTCTCGGCATGAGGGGCGTCACTATTTACCTGTATCTCCTGAGTAATGTTCACTCCGTGACAGGGGCGTGAGGGGAGAACCCTAGGGGGACCCGGCCTGCAGAGGGCAAGGGATTACCCGCAGGAGAGTCACTGCCCGGGTCACACTCGTCGGTGAGGTGCAGGGAGGCCCTTCTGTCTGGGGGCCTTGACCTGAGAGGTGGCCCTCGAGTAGGAGCCTCGTCGGTGGGGTGCAGGGAGGCCCTCCTGTCTGGGGCCCTCGACCTGAGAGGTGGCCCTCGGGACTGGGGCCGAACAACTGGAGTAGTTGGGCCTGTCGTCTCTGGCTCTGTGGGGTGAGGGAGCCTGGGTTGCCTTCGTCGGGAGCCGGTGGGTCTGGCCTGGGGGTCCTGGGACTGCGGGCGCCTATGAGGAGAGGCGTCGACAGGGCTGGGCTGCAGCAACTTCTCCGTCGGGACTTGGGCAGGAACAAGGATCTCCCAGGCATGGGAGGTAGGTCCGATATCAGGCCTTGCCACCACTGTAGAGACACCTCTGGGGCTATATTCCCGGGTGGTGACGAAGGGCTCCCACAGGGGGAAGAGGCTGGTGAAGGACTCACATAGCCCGTGTCCTCTCCGGTATATCCTGAGGCCGGAGCCTTGGGTCACCTTACCCTGGTACATACTTTGGCTGTGGCCGTGAGCCTACCCATCATACGAGGAGCAACTGAAGGGCGTACAGGGCCACTCCTTCCCTGCCACGTATAGGGACCATCGGCGCGGTGTTGCTCCCGTAGTATGGGAAAAGCAGGAGTAGGGGGCACAGAGGCCACACTCTCTCCAGTACGTACTGAGGCTATCTTCAGGGGCTTCTCTACCCTGGTATGTGCCTCGGCTGGAGCCGGACGCCTACCCGCCTTACAAGGAGCAACTTAAAGGCGTACAGGGCCACTCCTTCCCTGCCACGTATAGGGACCATCGGCGCGGTGTTGCTCCCGTAGTAGGGAAAAGCTGCACGTACGATAGCAGGGGCTCTTTACCCTGGTACTTACTTTGGTCGTAGCCGGGAGCTGATCTTCCCGATGAGAAGCAACTGAAGGGCGTACAGGGCCGCTCCTTCCCCGCCACGTATAGGGACCGATGGCGCGGTGTTGCTCCGGTAGGAGAGAACAGCAGGAGAGGGATGCACTGGGGCAACTCTCTCTCCGGGGTGTACTAAGGCCGGAGCCTTGGGTCTCTCTACCCTGGTACACTTTATTAGGCCGTAGCCTTGAGCCTCCTGCCCTTGGGCCTCTTGTGGTAAAGACTACATATTATATAGATAGATAGATAAATAGATAGATAGAGAGACAGATAGAAGCAGGGAGTCAGATGATTGAGAAGGTGTTGTGTCTGCGAGAATCGAGCAGTGCTAAACATGCTTACACATTCTTAACACTGAGGGAAGCTGACGACAGCGGCCAGTAAGGAGATGATGCAGTTAGCTGTCAGCAGTCCTCTCGTGAACAAAGATCCACGAGGAACACACGTGACACACCCCTGCTACACCAGATTTTAGGAAAGAGAGCTCAGACGGAGATTAGCCACCGAACAGGCTAGGTAGAAGGAGACAAGCGACCCTAGAGAGAGGTCGAGACGGAGATTAGCCACCGAACAGGCTAGGTAGAAGGAGACAAGCGACCCTAGAGAGAGGTCGAGACGGAGATTAGCCTTAGAATAGAAAGAGAGAGAGATAGCGAGACAGGGAGGTAGCTACCCGGGACTTATACTCTTCCCATGGGAGAGACCTGTTTAATATTTCCAAGACAAATAAAAATAGTCCCATACTATTCTTTACCTCTCCCGTCACTACATGACATCTGGTGGGGAAGCTACTACAAGATATAAAAGCCGCTCGACCACAAGTCTAAAATATACTGCCTCTACAAGCAAATACAAAGTCGCTGCTTTATGATACAAAGTCTTTATGACATTTGGTAGCAGCGAACGTATACGAACCTCGTCTACGAATCAACATTAAATTCCTACAAAATATCAAGATTGAAAACAACCAACAACATCAGCTCCTGACAGTATTCTCTCCATCCAGCCCCCTCCGTCTCCCAGATCATTACGCTGATGCAGAGGTCAAGAGATCACTCGACGCCTTGCAAGTAGCTTAACGACAAACCAGCAAATCTGCGGACATCGTCTCCGAATTAAAAGCAAATTTCTACAAAAAGCAACCGAGACTCTACAAGATTAGCTTCAGTTCTACATTGAATCCTACAAAATACAGCCTACAGTGCAAATAGTCTACGAGTCTACGACGAATCAGCGAACTACAACCATCTACAATCAACTACAATTAACAACTCTACGTCGTCTGTATAATCTTCTACACGCACCTACAAGAAGCGGCAGTCTTCATCCCACAACGAGTAAATCACAAGAAAAAAGGACCAAGAATACATCAAGAAAGAAAGAAAACATACAAACAAACAAACAAACAAACAAACGAAGAGTGAGAGACGACTCACAACTCATAACCACCAGACCTCACCCTCCTCTCTCTGCTACATCCACCCAACCCCCAACGCTTACGCAGGTGTGAAGAGGTCAGGACGACGAAGCAAACACCAAGTCCATATTTACAACTCGTTTTACTCACCCGTCTTCACTCAAGTTACTCATCGCTACTCATTCACTCACCACAGCTACCAGTGTGGGAAGCCGACGTCACCATGTGCTGAGACGACAACACGCCAATCAACCCGCGAAGGACAACGCTATCACCACGTGCAACACCACTCACACCATTTCCACCACGGTAAAAATTAGTGAGTTACATAGTTACTCCATTTATACAATACACAGTGATAGACAATAAGCTTCTGCACAAACATAAAAAACGTGCTGTATAGTTACAGTTTAAATACACATACTTACTTCAATTATCTGCATAACTCAAATACTAAATAATCACCAACAATAAATATTCTACACTGTATATATTCATTCATTTATTATAACATTTATTTACTACCAACGAGTGTTACCATTTATACCTACATAAAATACGTGTTTCATACATACAACTATACATTATTACATCTACAAAGTAATAAAGAAAATATACCATCACAGTTACTCAGTGAGCAATTAAAAGAACTGCATTAAACATTTATTAATTCAAGCTACCTAGTGGAAACATATAAATTAAGTTACAAGGTAAACTAGAGAAAAAAAAAAAAATGGCCAACACAAATGCCGTTAGCAAGAGTGAACATCTTCAACACAATCGTGAAGACAATGATTTCCACACAGTGCTGACACACATATTACTCACGATAGGTACAGGTGAACAACAAATCAGTGTGTATAGTTAATACTGTATATAGTGTATATATTTTTTATATAAAATAACAAAATATGGGACTATATAATATCATTTTATAGTATCTGTGCAATATAAACTAAACTTTGAAAAAGTATCCCAAGGAAATTAGCCAGTAATTATGTAACCATGAACAACATGGAAAAAAGCGTACACAAGCAAAGAGAAACATACTATAGAAAATCAATACATACAAAACAAAACAAAACAAAAAGAAAAGGAAAGGAAAGAAAGAAAGAAAAGTAAGAAGGAAAAAAGAGAAATAGAGTAAGATCACATAACAAACAAATGAAAATAAGTGTAAGTGTTACTTCATATGCCAAAATACCACATAAACTACAAACAAAAAAGCAAATTGTGTCTCCACAAACAAGTGGCATGACACATCATCACTAACATCGACCGCAGCATATGTTAGGACCGCAGTTATTACAATTATGTTACTCCATATTACAATAATGTAACTACAAACGATATGTAACAATTATGTAACGACAAACGATTGCATTATGTTACACTAACTACAATTTTGTAACTACAAACGATATGTAACAATTATGTAACGACAAACGATTGCATTATGTTACACTAACTACAATTATGTACCTACAAACGATATGTAACAATTATGTAACGACAAAACAGTTGCATTAACAAGATGTAACTTTTATGTAACTTTAACTACAATTATAAGGCCAAGACACTTATGTAATAGTTGCATTAACAAAATGTAACTACAATTATAAGGCCAACACAATTATGCATTAACACAATATAAGTCATACAATTATAGCACAATTCTGTATTACCAGTATCATCATACAAATTAGGTGAAATATTAGACATTACTAAAGTGATAACTCAAATATGTAATGTATAACCTAGCAGTATTACCATTGCACAGTTATATGCGTAAGTCTGTTGTACATGCACGTCTTACAAAGTGTTATACAACAATCATTGCATTTATTCAAATATGTATACAACTTGTTTAAATGTATTATTACTGAATAATCACTATTTACTATGAATATTATATGTATACAATATTCATACAATTATGTTACTTTTACAATATTATATATTTCACTTAATTAGCTTATAAGTTCATTATAATGTATATATAATATGTATTAATATGTTATGACTATTAAATGTCGATGTACGCCATTTTCGCGCGACCGAGCAGTGTGGTAAAGACTACATATTATATAGATAGATAGATAAATAGATAGATAGAGAGACAGATAGAAGCAGGGAGTCAGATGATTGAGAAGGTGTTGTGTCTGCGAGAATCGAGCAGTGCTAAACATGCTTACACATTCTTAACACTGAGGGAAGCTGACGACAGCGGCCAGTAAGGAGATGATGCAGTTAGCTGTCAGCAGTCCTCTCGTGAACAAAGATCCACGAGGAACACACGTGACACACCCCTGCTACACCAGATTTGAGGAAAAAGAGCTCAGACGGAGATTAGCCACCGAACAGGCTAGGTAGAAGGAGACAAGCGACCCTAGAGAGAGGTCGAGACGGAGATTAGCCACCGAACAGGCTAGGTAGAAGGAGACAAGCGACCCTAGAGAGAGGTCGAGACGGAGATTAGCCTTAGAATAGAGAGAGAGATAGCGAGACAGGGAGGTAGCTACCCGGGACTTATACTCTTCCCATGGGAGAGACCTGTTTAATATTTCCAAGACAAATAAAAATAGTCCCATACTATTCTTTACCTCTCCCGTCACTACATGACATCTGGTGGGGAAACTACTACAAGATATAAAAGCCGCTCGACCACAAGTCTAAAATATACTTCTCTACAAGTAACTACAAAGTCTTTATGCCCTAGAGGGTGTAACAATAGCCGTCAATACGGTGTTACCTGGGACTAAATCTAGTTCAGTCCAACCCCTATTCTGACGATGGTTGTCCCGCCCGCAAGGTAGTTACCTTTCCCTGGTCACCTGGTGTTGGGGCAGTTGCGGGGAACAGGGGCTCAGGACAGTAGTGTCCCGGTGACCCTCTTGACCGGGGTCACTAACCCCACCGTTGTATCCTCCTTGGGTGGTGGTGTGGTAGCGGCCCAGTGGTGGGGTGGGGGGTGGCGAGGTGGGAGTCCGGCGGCGGGCATTTTAAATGCTATTTTATTGAGGTGTATAATGTACATGGTATAGTTATGATGCTTCTATTCGTGTATAAATCCCAGTTGTTTGTGGAGGTTTAGCACCTCTAATTTAGCTGACTCGGCGCCACACCCAGAGGGGATGGCGGCCGGCTAGGGCAGAAAGAACGTATCGCTAGAAAGAGAGGGACGTATAACCTCTGAGCTCTCTCAGTGTCGCAGTTGTATCTTTCTGTGGCCAATAAAGAGAGATTTAATCTGCTCAGTTTCAGTTTCACCTGCACACACTACCTCTGCATTCCTTCAACAGGATTCTACACCGATTCCCACCATCTCCAGTGTGTGTGAAGATGTTTTGGTGGAGTGCGTCAGCCGGAAGTGACTTCGAGTAGGAGCAACGTTATAACCTTGCTTGGAACTGTGAGGTCACGACTCAGGTGATATATATAAATTGGTGATCGGCTGTGGGGTTCCAGGCTGATGTATATTAGTGACTAGTTGATGAATTCCATAGCTGAAACGTTTACAGTGGCGAGATTCCTATGCTGCTGATACATTTTTAGTGCCAGCTGTGCGACGAAACCTATTTTTGGTGCCAGTGGTGCAACGACACTTGATGTTCCGTGCTGGGATACGACAAGGTGCAACCGCTCGTGATCCTGCAGGTGAAACAGAAAAATCTTACTCTCCTGTGCAAAGGGACTAACTGTGTAGTAAGTAGAGCAGAAATCAGAGTAAATCTCGTTCTCTCTTCATCTCTGCCTGGCGAGATATCTCTACCTTCAAACGCGAACTGGCAACTATCTCGCTCTCATACCGAGAACATTGCGGTGAAGGGTTGAATCGTCTGGACACATCTAGCAACTCTAGACGTGGAGGCAGGGTAAGCGTGCGGCACTGCGATATGGACACTGTGGCTGTACGCGGTGCGGTTGCCTCCGCCTCGCAAGACTGGCAAGTCTGGCAGTCACCCTAGGACCAGGGTGGGGGTTGGGTTGTTGTGTGGCCGGAGGAGAAACCTTGCAGGGCGTGTGGACTTGCAGCACGAATCTATCAGGAACTTCAGCATCATATGACACCTAGGTAGTGTACATGCACAGTGAACCTTCAGACACACTTTATGCAGCACATGTTAGTTAGATAATGTGTGAAAAAAAATAATAAAGGTTTCTCAGTTTCCCCACAATACATACATTTGCTGTACGTCTTGTCTGCGTCCCATTCTCTATTGCTAAAAGCTATAACTAATCTATTTGTGTCAGTTTTTCCTGTACTGGGGAGGGAATAAATTCTGACAAGGTTAGATGGATACAGTGAAGAAGTGGGGACAAATTATGGGGATATTCAGACAAACCAACCACAACGGAAGAAGAATCTAGTGAATTAGACTTAGAATTTTGTGAGCGAATTGAGACTTTGGACTGAGACTTTGGTTACGAGTATTCAAACTCTACAGTGAAGGATATCTTGGGCTGAAGATAGTCAGGACACTTCTGAGGAACTGGATAGTGGGGACTTAACGCTTTACATTTGCGTTCTGGTCGTTCTTATTCAACAGTTCCTGAAAGTTCAGTTAGGTCCAAAATGGCCACAAGTCTTGCTAATAAGGGTACTCCTAGCGAAGAGATTGTGGATGAACAGGCTACAACAGAACCCTTGGCCTCTCAACCAGATACTCAAGATCCAATAATCTCTGATATTAATGCAAACATTCACATACCCACTTACACTTCAGGCATGTTCAGTTCACCATTAACCTTCGGACAGCAAGGACAAGACCATTTATTTGCTAATGTTCTTTATGCTAATCCATGGGGCATGAATACTAACAGTATTGACATGCGAAACAATACTTCTTCCTTCCTGAGACAGAGGACGTAACACTCACATGTGCCTCACAAAACCAGTTCCTTACGGTAAAGGGGTACTATGTTGCACCCGATTATTGTGCGTTACACAGCAAAGAAATAGCAGTTCTACCTAACAAGCACCATCTAGCCTTGTCGGTGAACTTCTCGTCCCAGTTACGACCCTTTTTACCTTCATTCAGTGTTTCTACCTTGAATGTAAACAGGCTGTCTCATGTGCTCAAGGAGATCAGTTCCTCACCCACCTGAACAAGACTGATTTAGAACCATATGTACTGTCCTATCTCCCTTCATACCTTTCTCCTTCCTATTTGGTCCTGGCGTTAGTCTTCTACTTGTTGTGGTTTTGTCCTGTGTTTGTGTTTGGGGCTACTATCTACGAAGCCGAATGAGAAACCCACTAAAACCACGGATCCGTACTCACGGATTGCAAGTGGACATGGCTAAATAGTTAGCTACCCTACACATAGGTTAGGCTACACAGTAGTTGGTATACCTTAATGTAATCAATGCTATTTCATTGAGGTGTATAATGTACAGTTGTGAAAAAATTTGGTGAAACAGCATCGCCCCTTTATATACCATTTTAACTGATATTTTTTCAGTAACTGTTTGGAGCTTAATGGTCACTGTTCCATCACTATGTGTCTTGAAATATTGTACAGTAGATCTCATCTACACCCTGTCGAAGGATTGTATTCAGGACCACTGTTGTTTCTGCTGAGTCAAAGGTTTATTTTTTTGTAATCAATGAACGCTTTACATAAGGGTGTGTACTCATTTGACTTTGTTATTTAATTTATTATACGTATAGTATATAGTTGATGATTGAGAATCCACTTACAAAGCCTGCTTGTTCTCTAGTCTGGTTAGTCTTGCACGTCTGATACTCTCCTGGTGATGATCTTTGTGAATAATTTGTATATAACTGTCAACAGGCTAACTATGTGGCAGTTTTTGAGATCTTTTAAGTTTTCTTTCTTATGTATTAAAACTATTATATACTACATTTTTCAGGGCTGGTGGAACTTTTCCCTCTCTGAGACATTTCGTAAACAGTTTTAATAAGTTTTCCAGGGCAATTTTTCCTGCTTCTTTGATTAAATCTAATGTGATGCCGTCTTCTAATGCACTTCCTCTTTTCAAACCCATCATAGCTGTTTTTGTTATTCTATAGTTATGCCTGGAATTTCTGTAGACGTTGGGTTTCCTTCTGCGTGTGGTCTGTTGTTTAAGTTGTATAAATGACCAGAGATTTCTTCCACCATTTTGATCATTTTTTTTCTTCCCTCCTACAGTATGTCTTGTTTCTCCATTTCGTTTGTTTAAGTATACACTTTACTTTTCCCTATCCCCAGTCTCCTCTTTCCTGCTTTACACTGGTTCCTGTGATTAAGGCTTCATTAATTTTCTGCATGTTGAACTTCCGTACATCTTGAGTTTTCTTATTAATGGTCTTTGTTCAGTCTACTGCTTTTTTTTTTTTTTTTTTTAAATATTGCTAGTAGATACTGTTTCGCCTAGTAAGGCTAGATTAGTTAGGTGCAACTACACTAAAAGGGCCTATTAGCAACAGTCAGATTAAACCCACTCCCTCCATCTGAGTCACAAGCCAGCCAGGAGGGATACATTGGCTGTTTACCAGGGTCCTATTTTACCCCCTTGGGCCCATTTCCCTATAAATATATTCCCCATGGACCTACTCCTTCTACGGATCAATTTGCCTCATGAACCTATTATCCCACTAACCACCCATCCATCCAACCATTAACACACCCACTCTTTCCATCCGCCAACTCAAGACCTTGCAAACCCACCCACCCATGGTCCTGTTTTCCCACTACCAACTCACCGGTCCTGTTCACCTACCCACCAACCCATCCTTCTCATCCACCTACTTATCCACCCACTTTGACCATGCACTCATCCACCGACCCATCGCACCCCACCCATCCACCGAATCGGTTGCAACAATACTGGTACATCGTAGGAGAACGTTATAAGATATACGGGAACTAGCCTTCACTCCACGTTGTTGACTTAATTAATGACGAATACAGAGCCGGATCCAGCACTGTGGAACATGCAAGGCATAATTCCTTGCAGAATTACCACTTAGCTCATTTAAACAATCAAATAAAAACGCAAGTTTAATTAATTAATTTTTTTTTTTACCCACAGGAGTACAGTAATACTTATAGAGTATAAGCAGATTCATATCCAATATAACAATGCATATATTTTGGTAAATAATTTTTTCAGTTAAGTAATCATTTGGTCAGTCGGAAATAGGTATGGGTAGGCCCACCACGCCTTCCCCTGAAATCTATGTCTGGAACGTCTCTACTTTCGGTTATGAGGGGCGGTCCTTTAGGTAAGTTAAAGCAAGCAGGTGGGCTACGATGGCCAGCTCTTATTGGACTAAGTAGTACTCATTAATATCTGTAAGCATGCAAAGTTTGATTTGATTCCATTCACCCACTGTGGAGCTAGGGAACTTGAAATTCACGGAATGGCCCACCAGAGGTACAACTTCTAGGTGGCACTGCCTGCAACCGGAAATGAATTTCGACACTAAATGTCATTTTTGTGTGGAGGTACTCCAGTGCAACATTACACCCAAGAATCGTGGCCCTGGCTTAATTATCTTCAAAGCCTTAGCATTTCGCGAAATCATAGTCGTGATTTTAGCTATTTTCACCATTTTCACCTTTGCTGACCTTTGACCCCTGACCCGATCAATGTGGCACATAGGTGTACGATAGACAGTTGTAGTACTAGTCAATGTCTATTAGCATGCAAACTTTCATTCAGTTTCATTGAGCCGCTGGGGAAATATGGGGTGGCATTTTTAGAAACTGGTGCAGGTTGATAGGGACACTGAGGCCAACTTTCGCAGGGTTGCCATTCGAAAACTACAGAAGAGAGAAGAAAATGGGCAGCACACCTCCGATAGGGAATGACATGAAGATTATGGCTAAATAAGTCAGAGCTTTCTATGGCCATTAATAATGCTTCTACAGCTCAAAATGTTAAAAGTACAAAAAAGGTATTTTTTTTTTTTTTTTACCGTTCCTGGGAAATTACTCATTGCATAGCAATAAAATCCTTGTCGACACAACTAGGTCATAAAGTAAAGCTGGGGTGTTGGTAAGGCTGGAATGCTTGTGGTCGTGTTTGTAAGGCCGGGGTGGTGGTGGTGGTGTTGGAAAAGCTGGAGTGCTGGTGGTGGTGGTGGTATGGCCGGGGTGCTGGTGGTGGAGTTGGTTAGGCTGGGGTGCTGGTGGTGGTGTTGGTAAGGCTGTGGTGCTAGTGGTGGTGTTGGTAAGGCTGGGGTGCTGGTGGTGGTGTTGGTAAGGCTGGGGTGCTGGTGGTGGTGTTGGTAAGGCTGGGGTGCTGGTGGTGGTGTTGGTAAGGTTGGGGTGCTGGTGGTGGTGTTGGTAAGGCTGGGGTGCTGGTGGTGGTGTTGGTAAGGCTGGGGTGCTGGTGGTGGTGTTGGAAAGGCTGGGGTGCTGGTGGTGGTGTTGGAAAGGCTGGGGTGCTGGTGGTGGTGTTGGAAAGGCTGGGGTGCTGGTGGTGGTGTTGGAAAGGCTGGGGTGCTGGTGGTGGTGCTGGTAAGGCTGGGGTGCTGGTGGTGGTGTTGGTAAGGCTGGGGTGTTGGTGGTGGTGTTGGTAACACACTAAACCAATGAACTGTAAATGAAACCCTGAACCTACCCTAATGAATCAGCAAAGATGAACCTGAACCTTTCACACAGACGAAATGACTCAAACCGAATACTGAAGCAACTAAGTATAATGAAGCAAAACAGTAACTGAAACAATCTTATGTTAAGTGGTTAAAAAAAAAAAAAAAAAAAAGACTACTGGAAAGGAATGCACAATCGTTTCCAGACTAATGTGAACAATTTAAATGTTAAATATATTCTGGGCCTTACACTATTATTGACAGTAGCTATTTAGCAATTGTTCTGAAATTAACTTTTTAGCTCTTTCTTTAGTCGGGCAAGTCTAGTGTTCTTTTCCAGCCTTCGACAGATGGTTATATTCAACTGAGTGTGTCAGTGGAACTTCAGTAACAATCTCTGTTATCATTGTTTGTGTGATTTCTTTCTAATGTGCTTCTGTATTAGTGTTTCTTGTAAGGTTTAGTAGTTCTGCATGTTACCGCTGTTCTTTCGTGATTGGGAGATTCTCGCCTTGCTTTTCTTCTTATTTGAAATTTTCGACTTTTCTTTGCACTGTGAGACGCCAGGAATATGAGAGCAACGTGTGTTTACTTTCTTCTTGTTCCTCTAATAAGCCTGGAGAACACTTGAGCCTAAACCTTCGCCATGCACGTACAGTTGCCAACATATGAACCTTGGGCAGCATCAGTGTAGCGGAGGCACACTTGACACTTGTACGCATGACAACCTTGGCATACTTACATGTTTGTTGTTGGTATTGACAGGAATGAAAGGAAGTGTTTTATTTTGGCAGAAAAGACCAAGTAACTGTGATGGATGAACGTCAGATAGTGTACCTAGGCCTCCACTCCACACAGACACTTTCCCAGGTTCATGTGTGGCCATCTGTATCATTCTTTTTCCTGCCTCCATCTTCCCTGGCTGTTCAGTTCCAGTTCTACACCACCATTCATCATCCCAGCCCCTCTAATCCACTTCATCCCCTCCCCCAAATCATACCTCCTTTCTGCATCCCCCCACACGGAAGTGCAACGAAAAATCACCCCTTCAAGAACGTCATCAATTACAGTCCGTCGTCACAGGGTATACTCGTCCCGTCCTGCCTCACCACCAGCCACCATCTCAGTCTGTGCCACCCACTATTCTCTGACCCCGTTCATCCCCACAATGACGTTTTGCTCCCCCAAAGATCACAACATTTCCCAGTCACCACAGAGCCAATCGAACTGTGGTTTTGGTCATGGTATCGGAGCCGGACTACCTGTAGGCTAGAGTACTGTACTTTGAAGCGAATTGAGAAGACGAATAACTACATTTCTTTCTATGGAGAACGTAAAGAAAATTATGCTGATTAGCACTAAATCAATAAATAATTAAAAATCTGTCAATTTCCTGAACATAAACTGAAAACTTTGTGGCTTGGAAAAGTAATGCCAAAACCATAATAGACATATTTATTGTGCCAATGTTTCGAAATGCACTCATTCCAAAACCTTGGCATTTTAAATATGTTTTTTATACCGCTGCTACTGTGTGGAAACTTGCAAGTCATCCTTTGACAGTCTTAGGCTTGGTGGCCAGGTGAGTAGGTTGGTGGGCGGATTGGTGGGGTGAGGTGAGCTGAGATGCAGAATTGATGGGGTGGGCCGGGTGTGTGGTTGGTGAGCGGACAGGCGGGCTGGGTGGAGTGGGTGGGTGAGGTGACTAGATTGGGTGTGTAAGTGGGGTCAGTGGGTGGGATGGGACAAAACTACCTAGATAGCTACATGCCTAGTCAAGCTCTCGCAACGTCAAGGGAGCCGATGAACAACTCCCAACTACCCTCTCGCTTCTTAGTTTGTTGTTTGCCTATACAGGTTACCAATCTTTAATCATTCTGTCATTCCCTAAATCAGTGGTTCATCTCAAATGATACTGCAACTTTCGGTTATAAGCAGAACTCATCATACTGTGAAATGTATACATTAGATTTTTAAAATGACTATACTAATATCATACTAACTATAATTACCTCGGAGAATATTAGTACACACTGAGTACCTAAATCAAAAGAACACACACACACACACACACACACACACACACACACACACACACACACAGAATGATAAGTAATAATATTATAATTATAAGCATTTGCACCTGCGGTATCAGTAATTCAATTCATATGTAATGTTTTTCAGTACTATCTAATACTTTGATTTGTTTACAAACATGTAAGAATCTTCAAGCGCTAAGTGTTGAAAACTTTATTTTTAGTGGAATTACCTTCCCATTACTGGATGATTTAGCAAAATTACTGAGTTGTATATTGTCAGTGTATTTCATGCACTGTGATATAATCATATTTGCAGAGATGCCACTAAATTATAACTCATTTAGATCATACATAGAGAAATGAAGATCACAGGACACCTTGCTTACACTTTTTCGCTACTGAAGAACGGATTTTTTCCTTTTTATGTTTGGAAGATTCTGAAGGTGTTTGAACAGACTGACACTGTGAATGCAGTGGCCATTTCAAGACTCCTCTGTCAAGAATCTGAAAGTAGTTACGTTATTGTTCAACCATGTCAGCATCAGGATTATTGTCAGAGGAGAGACGAAATGTACAGTCACGACCCCTAGTTCTTTACCCCCAGGAGGACAAGGCTGTTGAAATGGCAGGGGAACAGATATTGGCATCTCAACAGACACACACTCATACATACATAGATATGCATTATTGAACCGCCAATATCCATTCACCTGGCCTTATTTCACCTTGTCTTCCACCTCCTCGCCATGAGGGGGGTGGGGGCCTGTTAAAGAAACTTGGAATCGTGACTGCGCGCACTGATTTTTTTTTTTTTTTTTTTTTTCAGAACTGAATGAGCAATATAAGCTAAAATACAGGTTAGTACACTGACTGATTATTCTGTCTATATACCTCGGTTACTTCCTCCAAGCAAAGGCAAGTAGCCGAGACAGGACGACACACTCCCAATTTACTCATCCATTCAAACACATTTATTCGTATCTTAACCCCAAAGGGGAGAAGGGACAGATCCTCATCGCACCACACCGCACGAGGGTCAACTGCGCAGTGCAATCAGTGACATCCGCAGCAGGGCCCGACAGCAGAGCTGGTGGACCCATCCTCTTACCTTCACCTGACCTGATCAGCAGATCAGACCAGAGTTAATGCTGGAGAATATCCCTTCTGGGCTGCTTCATCATTTATTCATTCACAATTTCTCTCTAAACATTTCTAGCACAACAGCCACTCTTCCTTGCTCAACAGACATCCCTTTTGAATCCAACGCTCTCTTCACACTGTCCATCCATCCTATTCGTGGTCTTCCTCTCAATCTTACACCTCTCACATCTGAACCAGTTATCTTTTTCACTGATCGCTCATGATCCATTCTCTCCATATGCCCAAACCATCGCAACACCCTCTGCTCAACTCGATCAGCCATCTCCCGAACAACTCCAATTCACCTTCGCACTTCATCATTTCTCACTCGATCCATACGCGTCACTCTACACATACTCCTCAGACACCTCGTCTCCATTACATTCAAACTTTTTCACTCTGCCACACCCATATTCCATGTTTCTGCCCCATATAACGCAGTCGGTGCCACAACACCCTCATACAGCCTTTTCTTTACATCCATTCTAAGCGAACACTATCTAAAAACTTCTTTCATTCCTCCTAGCACCTTTCCTACTTCATTCATTCCCAACTTCACTTCTGCATCTATTCTTCCGCCCACAGCAACATGTGACCCTAAATACTTAAAACACTCTACCTTGTCAAGAAACTCACCACCCAAAACTATATTCATCCTCCATCACTTTAATCTTCTTCTCCTTTACTTTTGATTTCCTCTTTTCACACACCCTTCTAAACTCCTCTACCAACTGTCTCAATCTCTCCTCTGAATCAGCCACCAGTGTAGTATCATCCACAAACAGTAGCTGATTCAGATTCCACTCTCTACCCTCAGCATTCACCAGATTGATTATTATTATCATTACAATAATAATAATAATAATTATTATTATTATTATTGTTGTTGTTGTTATTGTTGTTATTACTAGATGTCCCACCAAGGAGGGAATCACACCAGGTGTGAGCCGATACGGCTCTGAATATGACCATGACCTTAACCCATTTTCGCCGATTTCGAACTTGTAGATTTTCATTCCTGCTACATACCTGTAAATTTTTTTGATGATGTCTTTAGCTGTTGGGAAGTTATCATGCCAACAGACATTCATACACACAGACAAACAGACAAACTGAAAACAATACTGTTAGGAGATTTTCATCCCTACTACAGACCTATCTAATTTTGTGATGATAGCTTGAGCGGTTGCAAATTTATCGCAGTAATGGACACATAGACCTTGACTTACTTTCACCAATTTCGAACTCGTGATCAATTTTTTCCCTACTACACACCTGTAAAATTTTTTGATATCTTGAACGGGTGCGAAGTTATCATTCTAACAGACAGAGACACACACAGACAAATTGAAAACAATACCAGCTTCGCTATCGTGGCTGGTAATTATTACCAGCCGCGTTGCGAAGCGAACAGAGTGGTAATGTTTACCAGCCGCGTTGCAAAGTGAGCGGAGTGGTAATGTTTACCAACAGTGTTGCGAAGCGAAAGCAGTGGTAATGTTTACCAGCCGTGCTGCGAAGCGAGCGGAGTGGTTAATGTTTACCACCTGTGTTGCGAAGCGTGGAGTGATAACTTTTACCAGGCGAGTTGCAAAGCAAGCTGATTGGTAATGTTTTCATTTGTGAGGCTGGCTGTCTGGCTTTGTGTGTGTTTTACATCCTGAATTTGTGTCAAATCAGAAATGGAGGTGCAATATTATGTGCCGAGGAAAAACTTTCTGGCTAAGCGGGTGGTGAGATCCAATCATGAGATGGTTTGTACTTGTTATTAATATCATTATTATGTAAAAGTTTCGCGTTTACACGATGTGCGTTATTTTTATCAGTCAATCATTAAAACTGTTCAGTCCAGTAACACATTATTCATTTATTACCCATTCACTCAGTGCTATTATACAGTAAAAGGGAGAGTTCTTGCAGTGAGGGGGCTAATGTGGACTCTATTTAACCCTTTCAGTTCAACAGTTCTTTCCCAATTTGAATAAAATCATCCGGAGGCAACACAAATAAAAAAAAAAAAAAGTCACACGAAGGGGTTAAGGGAACAGTGAGCCACGTACAGTCGCCCCAAGAAGTGATCGGAGGGTTTTCGAATGCTTTGGTCACTCTTATCAGTATGTTCATTTTGCTTATCGAGAACTTCTGGATACTCTGTCACAACTTCTTCGGGCGACTGTACAATCGGAATTAAAAGTTCTGTCCCCTCTCCTATTTTTCTCGCCCTGTACTTTGAAAATTAGTCTGATGAATCCACAGCAACCAGGTTAAATAAATACATTAGTGTCGGTTGTCACGGAGATAGGCGCCAGGATTTTTCATACCGACTGTAATTTGGTACTGACTGGGCAAAGAGAATTTGATTAGTTTTCTCAGATTAACATAACTGCATTTTTACTTCACCTAAACTACCCTGACCTGACCTAACCTACCGACGATAGGCACCAAGCATCTGAAGCACTTTTCTTATATGGTTCAACAATCATTTTGCTGAAATTTTGTACAGGTAAATACAGAATTAATATTTTGGCTGGCCAAAGGAAAATGATAAAACTAGACTTCAAAAGATTTCGCTGTTAACCCATGGCGTCCCGTCAACGTGAATTAACGTCCAAACTTTTGTCACTGCCAATCCCGTCAACATCCATTAATGCGAATCAATTGCAAGGTCCCTAATTTGCACAATTTTCAATTTTCGTGAGTGATTTTTGGTACGTATACACAGGACACCCTCCTCTACAAGATGCCAGGCAGGGACAATCCCTTACCCAGCATGACCTCCTCCCCCCCCTGCATACCATTGTCTCAGCAATTCACCTGTTATCAGTGACCTGGTCAGTAAATCCATGTCATGCCACGGTACGAAATTCAGGGCCAGAGTGATTCCCCAATCGATGACAATGTGGAGGACAAACTTTATATACCATTAGAGGAAGAAACAGTCAGAAATGCTGATCAGGTAATGTGGCCAAAAAAGGTCAGGTATGGTGATGAGTTAGTGAGTGAAACAATGCTAATAATGCCTATATTACTGTTTGAAAACCAGTATACTCTCGCACTACATATAAATTCGTACCAAGTAAATAAATAAATACCTTTTATGAGTGGTGTGAAATAGTTACCCTCCCACAGAACTCGTTTTCTTTGGTGCCAGCCTGTTAGAAAATCCAGTAAGGTAAGGAGATACTGCTACCTGGATCGAGTATTTCAAACCTCAGGTGAGCGATTTCTCTAAGAATTTTCGATGTTTCTCACCAAAAGCGGAGGTTTGAGCCAAAAAAAATATTTTCCAAAAATGGTCGGGATTTGGGGGGAGTCAGTGGTGGAAAAGTGGTTGGGATGGGGCTGGTTAATAACTAATTTTCGTAAATGTTAATAAACCATGAAAATTCATATAGTGTACCAATTTTACTATACCCTATGGATATCTCTTCTCACGGAACATCAACAGCATTTTCAATTGGAAGGGAAAGCATATGAATTCTAGTTCTGGTGCCCCTTTCGGATCCCCTTTATGTAAATTGGAAAAAAACACACACCAGTAAAAGGACTGTCACCTCGTAAATATGAATTTTAGTGCTAAGCCTCCACTAGCGCATTTTCTTTGACTTGATAAAGATCCCTAACCTATTGTAGCTCGGTTGATGGCCAAGTGTGGTCGAAGGCGAGGGGGTTAATTTGTCTAGTGACCAAGGAGACTCAGCCCTTTCATAACCTACCTTGATTCACTGAATTCCATGCAATCACAACTTTGTATTCAAGTTGATAAAATGACTCAGCTCAATCAGATGAAAAAAAAAAAAAAATCGACCATAGTATGATGGCCTTGACCTGTGCTTGGGATTCTGGAGACATCAAGCTATAACTCAAAGTGATAAAACCCTGCACAGATTTAAGAGTCATGCCACGTCGCTGGTCGCTGGCATATATCGCAACACGCTGATGTCACAGCTGCATGATCTCACATTGGACAGAGCTCGTTATTATATGACAATATTCAAGGTCTATTCTCTAGGCCCTGGTAATTTATTTTTTCAATACCCTACCACAGTGCCGCTCATATTATCAAGCAGTGTGCCTTATCTGCTGAATACCATTATCGCTTCATGACGTCTTTATTTACTCTTTCTCCCCTTCTTATTAGTAACCCCTATTCCTTCGTTCTTTCCTCCCTGCACCCCCACCTTCTCTCTTCCTCTCACTTGCCATTTCCTCTAACCTTCCCTCTTTCACATAAGAGTGTGAAGCGGAAGGTCAAACAGGGGTTAGGGGAGCCAGGGGGAGGGTACGACATAACCAAGCACAGACGGTAAACGGAAAACAATGGCAACAGAAAATGGTTAGGAGAAGGTTGGGACAGACACGAGGCACAGATAGTGAAACACAAGATAGTGATGGTAGACGGTGCCATGGTGTAGTTTTAGTTGTTTTCTGCTTATCGACTACAAGAGGGTCAGTATTTGCTGGCACAATCTATCGTTATACCTCGGGCCGCATTAAGTTCTCATTTATCCTGTCGGTAAACAAACTGCCGGCCTGGGAAGTGAGGGAGTATTGTCTAGACAGTGGGAGGGGAGTTGAGGGGAAATGACATTATCTTATGCCCGGCAATGCAGCTTCTCTGTTGTCAGGGGAGCAGGTCGTGCATGTGTTAGCGCGTCCAGCTTTTAACTAGAACCCGAGTTCGGTCCTCGGACCTGTCAGATCTTGGACAAAGTTTGTTTCCCCTTCTCTCTGTTGATTGAACACTACAACTGGGAACTTGGGTATAACAATGACGGTTGGGGGTCGTAGAGACAGCATATATACATTATCTGCCTTAATGACCCTCGGTATAATTGATAGGCATTAAAATATAATTCTCTTAGGTCGCGTCCACACCAAATTATTGCAGTTGCAGGCTGGAGTTTTGCATCGCTGTAACCCGTACAAGCAGCCCCGGTGGACGCGGACGGGTGCGGACGATAACTCCTATGGGTTAAAATCATGGCGAACTCCTGCACGTGCCAGCAAGCTCTTGGTGTGGACGCAACATTAGCGCCATATAACCAGTTAAAGCACTGGGCTAGTTAGATTGGTGCACTCAGTTTTTCCTCTAGTCCCAGTTCACCCACCAGTAAAATTAGGTAGCTGGAACTAACATCGACTGTTTTAGGTTGTTTTCTAAGGGAAGAGTGAGCCTTAGCAATTACTGACTTTCTTCCTTCATGACACTCTTACAGTACATTAGCCTCCTCAGTTCAATATCGTTTCCTTTTTTTTTTTTTCCTTTTGTTCTACTACCTCATGCCATATTTTTCGGGCTTCAAGAACTTTTGAAAATGAACAAAATTGCCTGGATAATAACAAGAATAAAAATAAAATGTCATAGAAGACAGGGGATTAATCTAGAAATTATCCTTTTCTCTGCTTCCTCATCCTGCCCCTCCTTCTTTCTCTCTGTCTCTCTCTCTCTGTCTCTCTCTCTCTGTCTCTGTCTGTCTGTCTGTCTGTCTGTCTGTCTCTCTCTCTCTCTCTCTCTCTCTCTCTCTCTCTCTCTTCTTCCTCTTCTTCTTCATCTCCTTCATCATCATCATCATCTTCTCCTCTGCCTCGTCCTCCTCCTCCTCATTATTATTATTATTATTATTATTATTATATTTTTATTTTTATTATTATTATTATTATTATTATTATTATTATTATCATCATCATCATCATCATCATCATTCTCCTCCTTCTTGATCATCACCATCATTATCGTCCTCCTTCTCATCATCATAACCATCTTCTTGTTCTTCTTTTTCATCTTCTTCTTCTTCTTCTTTTTCTTCTCATGGACCTGAAATGGCTATATAATGGCCAGCAGTATAATGTCACAACTTTCTCCTTTCCCTTCCAGTGCTCTAGGAAGTGTGAATCAAACCACAATCCAAGTGCTAGGCGGCAAGATCGCTACGCCACTACTTACCTTACCTTACCGAAGTGCCGTGCCCCTTTAGACGTTGGCGACCATGGAACGCCACACCACTCTATCTTCTGTCATTTGCAGCAGTTGTCCAGCCGTGTATCCTCCCCTCGCTGTTCTTACTATTCCATCCATATACTCCTCTCTTTGCCTGCCTCTTGCTCTACTACCTGGGTCTCTTCCCGTTAAACTCAGGATCTCTGTCTTTCCTCTTCTCATAACATGTCCAAAAAATCTCATCTGTCTTCCTCTCACGTGTGCCAATAATTCTCTTCTGATATCCATTCTCCTTAGCAGTTCCTCATTTGATATTCTCTCTGTCCAAGAAATTTTCAAAAGCCTTCGCCAGCACGACATTTCAAAATCTTCCAACTTTATCTCCATCTTTTTACTAATAGTCCAAGCTTCACATCCATATAACAACACAGACCAGACATAAGTTTTAATTGCTCTTCTTGTTCGTATTGAAAGGTGTCTGTTACTTAGTATATTTCTCATCTTCTGAAATGCCTTCTTGACTTCAAATATTTTTCTTTTAATTTCTTCGTTACATCTACCATCTTCCGTAATGTAGCTTCCCAAGTAGCAAAATCCTCTCACCTGCTTAATCATCTTATCATTCACTCTTACACTGCAACTAGGGACTTGTGCCTTCTTACTAACTACCATCACTTCCGTTTTATCCACATTAATTGTCAGACGTTTTTCTTCACTCATCACCTTCACCTCTGTGAAAATATCTTGAAGTTTCTCCTGAGTGTCAGCAATCAGTACCGTATCATCTACGTACCTTATATTGTTTATATTTCGTCCTCCAATATTAAATCCATCTCGTCCTTCAGCTGATCTCATTATCATCTCGCTGTACAGGGAGAACAAACCTGGAGATAGAACGCACCCCTGTCTTACTCCTCTTCTTATATCTATCCAGTCACTCTTATGTGCTCCCACTCTTATTGCCGCTTTCTGATTCCAGGAGAGTTTGTAAATAATTCCTAAGTCTTTTCCATCTACTCCAATACTTTCAATATATATATTGTATCAATTAAATCTTCATGTTTGACTCGGTGAAATGCTTTCTCATAATCTATAAAACACAGATACATATCTCTTTGCATCTACCCCCAGGGGGTAGGGGAGTTTCAAGAATACTCCCCCAGTATCCCTGCTTGTCGTACGAGGCGACTAAAAGGGTTGGTGGTGGGTTAGTGCCCCACCCCTTAAAAAGAACTAACTAAAAAAGCGAACAAAACGCCTCGGACCCGGACGGACCATACGTTGACGACTAAGGAACGGACAAAGGACATTCTTAGGGTGGGAACGTGGAATGTGAGAGGAGTGAATGATGAAGTGAGAGAGAGAGAGAGATTGTTCACGTGCTTGAGGATGCAAAAGTAGATATATGTGGATTGACTGAAACTAAAAGGAAAGGTGAAAGGGTGAGAGAATGGGAATATGGTGTAGGTATATGTGCGGGAGTCAATGAAAATGAAAGGGCAAGAGAGGGAGTATGTCTGATGATAAGCAAGAAGTGGAAGGAGAATATAAGAGAGTATGGAACAGTGGGTGCAAGGATTGTATGGGTGAGGATGAAAGTAGGTATACAAGCGTGGGCGATTGTATGTGTGTAGGCCCCGACAGAGGATCGAGTGGCAAGAGTGAAAGATGAGTTTTGGGCGAGTGTAGAAGCGTGTATGGACAAGTTTGAGAGGAGCGAGAGAGTGCTGCTGATCGGAGACATGAATGGCAAAGTTGGGAATGTACGAGTGGATGGAGTGGTTAGTCAGTGGGGTGTGCCAGCTGACGTAGATGGGAATGGAAGTGCTTTGGTGGACATCTGTGAGGGTAAGGGGTTGGCAATAGCCAACACCTACTTTCGGCATAAGATGATCCACCGGTATACATGGAGAGTAATGAGGAGGATGGATGGTGAACTTGTTGAACGAAAGGCAATGATAGACTACGTGTGTGTGGATGAGTGAATGAGAAGACAAGTGTTGGATGCAAGAGTGTGGAGAGGGTGGGGGAATGGAGTCTCGGACCATCACTTAGTGATGGCTAAGGTAGAGCTGCAAAGAACGTGGTTGAGGAGGCGAAGGGGAAGACAGGAGGAAGCAACTCCTGTGAGAAGAGTGGAGAAATTGCAAGATAGTGAGAAAATGACAGAGTATAAGAGCATAGTGGAAGAAAGACTGGGAAGGTATGAGCTAGAGCAGATGGAAGGGGTGGAAGACGTATGTAAGATATTCACGGAAGAAATAGGCGCAGCGTGTGAGGCGGTTTGTGGAGTGAGGAGGAGATGCAAGGGTGTGCAAGGGACAGCATGGTGGAATGATGAGGTGAAACGAGCTGTGGAACAAAAAAAAGAAGGCATATAGTGAATGGTTAGCGAGTAGAGGTAGGGGAGAAGATGAGAGAGAGAAGAGAGAGATATATGTGAGCAGGAGAAGGGAGATTAAGAGACTGGTGAAGGAGAGTAAAAAGAAAGTGGATGAGGAGTTTGGGAGGAATCTGAGTGTGAAATGGAGGGAGAGTAAGAAATTGTTTTGGAAGGAGGTAAAGAAAGTAAGGCAGTGTGAAAGGGGAAATAGTAGGGGAATGAAAGATAGGAATAATAGATTGTTGGTGGAGAAGAGAGAGAAACTGAGGAGATGGAAGGAGCACTTTGAGGATTTGTTGAATGTGGAGAGTGAGAGCAGTGCGAGTATAAGTGGTTGGGGAATGGCTGGGAGAAGAAGAGATGGGAGGAGGGAGGAAGAGATCAGTAGGGCGGAAGTAGTGGAAGCGATGAAGAATATTAAGTTGGGAAAGGCCCCAGGAATTGATGGAGTGCGTGGTGAAATGCTTAGGTATGGGGGTGAGATTGTTGTGGAGTGGATATGGAAGTTGTGTAGATTGGCTTGGGAAGAAGGAAGGGTTCCAGAGGACTGGAAATCAGGTATAATTGTTCCTTTATACAAAGGAAAAGGAGAGAGAGAAGTATGTGGTAACCATAGGGGTATTTGCCTACTTAGTGTGACTGGTAAAATATATGGTAGAATACTCATTGATAGGGTTAGGCATATGACAGAGGAGCTAGTTGGAGAAGAACAAGGGGGATTTAGGAAGGGAAAAGGGTGTGTAGATCAGATATTTGTTCTAAAATGTTTGGTGGAGAAGTATCTAGAGAAGGGAAGGAAAGTGTATGCTGCCTTCATGGACTTGAAGAAAGCTTATGACAGAATAGATAGGCAAGGTATGTGGAAGGTATTAAGAATATATTGAGTGGAGGGGAAATTGTTGAGTGCTGTGAAGAGTATGTACGAGGGAGCTAGGGTTACGGTGCGAGTGGATGGTGAGCTGAGTGAGTTCTTTGATCTCAATGTGGAACTGAAACAAGGTTGTGTGATGTCTCCATGGTTGTTTAATATATACATGGATGGGGTTGTAAAGGAGGTGCAGGGTAGGGCAGTGGATGTGGGGGTGGCTCTAATGAATGAGGGTGAGATTTGGAAGCTTCCGGTGTTGCTGTTTGCTGATGATACAGTACTGTTGAGTGAAGATGAATGGGAGTTGCAAGGTTTGGTAAATGAATTTGGGACAGTTTGTAGGAGGAGGAATCTGAAAGTTAATGTAAACAAAAGTAAAGTTATGGTGTTTGAGAGGAATGAAGTCACAGAGTGTGCAGTGAGGTTGGATGGTGAGGATATGGAGAATGTGAGTGCATTCAAGTACTTGGGTAGTGTGATGAGTAAGGATGGAACTTTGGGGGATGAAGTGCGTGAAAGGGTACAGCAGGGAAGGAAGGTCGTTGGTACACTGAAAGCAGTGATGAGAAATAGGGAGGTGAGTATGGAAGTTAAGAAGTCACTGCATGATAGTACTGTGATCCCTACCCTGACGTATGGAAGCGAGGCATGGACCTTGTAATAGGGGAACAAGTCAAGAGTGAGAGCAGTGGAAATGAGTTACTTGAGAGGAGCATGTGGAGTGACGTGGAGGGACAAGTTGACGAATGAAGAAGTGAAGGAACGCTGTGGGGTGGATGTGGATGTGGTTGAGAAGATTAAGAGAAATACACCGAGGTGGTTTGGACATGTGAAGAGAATGGGGAATGAAAGACTGACTAAGAGGGTGTATGTAGGTGAGGTGGAGGGAGGGAGAGGGAGAGGTAGACCGAGGATGAGGTGGAGGGATGGAGTTGAGAGGTATATGAGGGAGGGGGGGGGTGAGTTGGGGGGAGGGTAGTCAAATGGTGGGTGACAGAGCGACTTGGAGGCGTTTTGTCTGCGGCCACCCTTTGCGGGATTAGGGCGTCGGGCTATAGATAGATAGAGATAGATCTCTATACTTCTCTCACTTAACATCCTTAGTATAAATACATCATTTCTTCTTCCTTTTCCTTCAATAAAGACATGTTGCTCTTCTGCTATCTCATCCTTTATCTTTGCTCTGATTCTCTCCAGCACTATCCTTAAGATTACTTTTACTGTTTGACTTATTGTACTTATAATTCTGCGTTTATGGCACTCTAGAAGTCCCGGTTTCTTTGGTGTAGCAAAAAATATTGACTTACACATATCATCAGTGAGTTCTCCACTATTGTATATCTTATTTGCAATGCTGGTTAGCTTTGTAATATTAAACCTGTTGTTACGGAACAGAGAAAGATAATGTACACTTTAAGTGAGAATACTAAAAATCACTACTGTCCCGTAAAGTTCCAGGTTCAAAACAAAGAGTTAGGTAAAATTACAAGTCAAAGTTTAATGCTCAAACTAACAATAAAACATTCAGGACTCATAAGGATAATGTAATGGCAAAAACAGGTTAAATATATGGTTAACTGCAATAGCCTCTATTAACACGAAATTAGCAAGAGTAAATTTATCTAAGTCAGCCCTGATAAAATGAGATACCAGATAATACTCAGTGAATGCCAGATAAATAATTACAGATACAAACTATTATCAAAAATGACTGACATAAAGAACCCTACATGAATTACAAAAACTTCCCTAGGCCTACAAATTAAACTTATGCTATACAGTACAAGAAAAAATGCAATAACAGTTATACTCAAATTACACACAGCTGCTAGATGGTTGGAGACTTCTTGAGCACTCACAATAATAATATCTGTACAGGGGAGGACAGAGATGTGAACAAAATGAGGAGCAGATCTAAGTGGCAATGATGCAGAGACTGAGCTCATTATATAGGAGCCAGGAGAGCTTGATACAACTTGTAATAAGGACGCGCAAATGAAGCCATGGGGACATAGAGTTGACAATCCCGCTCTGGACAACAGAGAGAACGACTTACTCTACTATAACGGTAGAAGGGGGGGACTGAGGCAGAACACGCTCGTGATCAAACATGCAGCATACTGTGCGTTAAAATTAGACAAAGGATGATGAAATCATAGGCTATGTAACACCTCCCCACAAAGAAAAAGAAATTTACAAAGGAAATTTCTTATTACTCTAAAACAATCTGTCTAAAGTCTAGATAAGCAATCTGCAATAACATTTTCTTTCCCCTTGACATGTTGTATGTCTAATGAATACTCCTGAAGAAGTAGACTCCATCTTGTCAATCTCTGATTTTTATCTTTAAACTTACTAAGGAATTTCAGTGGGTTATAATCGGTATAAATGACTATGGGGTCAAAACCAGAACACAAATAAAATGAAAAATGCTGTAAACCCAAAATCAAGGCCAAAAGCTCTTTCTCAATAGTTGAGTAGTTCTTTTGAGGTGGAGTGAACTTCTTACTGTAATAAGATACAGGATGTTCAATACCCTGATCATCCTCTTGCAGCAAAACAGCCCCAGCTCCAGTATCACTTGCATCAACAGCCATCTTAAAAGGCTTAGCAAAATTTGGAGTAGCGAGCACTGGCTGACTTAATAGAATAGCTTTAAGTTTGTTGAAAGAGGATTCACAGTTATCGGTCCAGACAAATTTAACTCCCTTTTTCAGTAGGTCTGTAAGTGGTGATACAAGAATAGAAAAGTTAAGAACAAATCTCCTGTAATAACCTACCATTCCCAAAAATCTTTGTAGCTCTTTCCTACTTTTAGGTCTGGGAAGATCACTTATAACCTGAACCTTAGCTCCTGGTGGTGCAACATGTCCATCACCAATTACATACCCAAGGTACTGAACTTTAGCTTGACCAAACTCACACTTTGATAAATTAGCTACAAGATTAGCATGAACTAAACGGTCAAGAAATTTACTGACATGGCATAGGTGATCTTTCCAGTTGTCACTGAAGATTAATACATCATCAATATAAACAACACACCCTGCCAAACCCTCTGTTACAACATTCATGAGCTTCTGAAATGTGGCTGGTGCATTCTTCATACCATACGGCATTACAGAACATGCAAAAGCCTTTCCTAGTGTTACAAAACATGAGATCTCCCTAGCACGTTCAGTCATAGGTACTTGCCAGTATCCCTTTAACAAATCAAACTTACTTATGTACCTAGCCTTTCCGATCTTGTCTATGCAATCTTCCACACGAGGGAGAGGGTAAGTGTCTGTTTTAGTTATCTGATTAACACGTCTGTAGTCGATGCAAAACCTCTGTGACCCACCTGGCTTAGGGACTAGAGTGACAGGAGAACTCCACTCGCTCTGACAGGGCTCAATCATCTTGTGGTCCAACAGGTAGCCAAGCTCCTTCTGGATGAGAGGAACTTTCACTGGGTTCATACGGTAAGGAGGCAATTTAATTGGCTTTGCGTCTCCAACATCGACATCATGCATCAACACAGTGGTTCTTCCTGGAGTAGCACGGAACACTTGCGGGTACTCCAGCAGTAATGCCGAAAACTCCTGCCTTTCCTTGGGAGGTAGATGAGAAAGCTTAGTCTGGAGATCATTCATGATATCAGGATTCTTCCCCAAACTATCACTCAGGCTCATACTGCATGGGAGAGCTTCACTTGCAGACTCGGGTGGAACAGCTACAGTGCAGACTGGATTATTTTCGTCCCGCCTGTGATATAACTTTAGCATGTTGATGTGACATAGTTGCTTGCTCTTTCTACGATCTGGTGTGGCGATGACATAGCTGACATCACTGAGTTTCTTCTCCACGAAATAAGGGCCACTAAACTTGGCTTGAAGAGGTTGCCCATGAACTGGTAGCAGAATCAAAACCTGATCTCCTGGCTGAAAGTGGCGTAACCTGGACTTCTTATCATACCAAGTCTTCATCTTCTCCTGAGCAGCTCCTAAATTCTCTCTCGCCAGCTGTAAAGCAGTGGACAACCGTTCTTTGAACTTCGTCACATACTCCAGCAGGTTGACGTCATCTTCCTCCAACAGCCAGCATTCCTTGAGTAACTTAAGGGGTCCTCTTACTTCATGGCCAAACAGTAGTTCAAAAGGTGAGAAGCCCAGTGATTCATTTGGAGATTCTCTTGCAGCAAACACAACGAATGGAAGACCTTTATCCCAGTCTTTCTGATGTTCCAAACAGTATTTCTTGAGCATCGATTTGAGTGTTTGATGATATCTCTCCAACGCTCCTTGGGTCTGGGGATGGTAAGCTGAAGACGTGATCTGGGTGATGCCCAACTCTTTCAGAGACTGCTTGAAAACGTTTGACATGAAATTACTCCCCCGGTCTGACTGTACCTCCTTAGGCAGACCAAACTTTGTGAAGAACCCCAGCATTTCCTTAACCACGTTCTTTGCTGAGATGTTTCTAAGTGGAATGGCTTCAGGATAACGAGTAGCCATATCAATCAGGGTCAACACATAAGAAAATCCTGAAGAAGTCTTAGGAAGAGGGCCCACAATATCCACCAACACACGGGTGAAAGGCGCCTCAAAAGGAGGAATGGGAACTAGAGGTGCAACCTTTTCGGTCTGATTACACTTCCCCACAACTTGACAGGTGTGGCAAGACTTACAATACCAGGAAACATCCCTGAAGATACCTGGCCAGTAGAAGTGTTTCAAAATGCGTGCCACAGTCTTCCTCACTCCAAGGTGTCCTGCCAAACTGGAATCATGAGCCACTCTAATGATATCCTGCCTACAAACACGAGGGATGACAACTTGATGTACAACCTCCCATTCACAGTCGGCTGATGCTGTTGGGGGTCTCCACTTCCTCATAAGTACTCCTGACTTTACATAATAACAAGTAGAAGCACCGGCTGACTCTTCCTCACTGCAAGCAGAGTTAGCTAGACCTTTCAACTCAGGGTCAGCAACCTGCAACTCAACCAACTCTTGACGAGACAAATTATCAACACTACGGGGTACTGCCTCATCTGGTGAGTGGTCCAAATTAGCAAGAAAAGTGTCAGCTAGGATAACATCATCATCATCATTATCCTCTAAATCACCAGTAACTTTAGACTTAGCCCTAGTGACAGCACATGCAGGGAACACATCAGGGACATCACAATCCTGGGACGCAGCCACTGGCTCACTAGACAACTGAGGAGCTGGACACACTTGACTTCCACCAATATCATTTCCAAGTAAGAAAGTTACACCTGACATTGGGAGTGTCTCAACCAACCCAACCATAACGGAACCATTAACAAAACCAGACTCTAAATTCACTCTGCACAGAGGGACAGAGAAGTAATTATTCCCTACACCTTGTAAGATTACAGTTTCATAAGAGGAATTAACATTAGAGCCTAGAACACTGGTCAGCATAAGGGATTGGCAAGCACCTGTATCACGATATATTTTAACTGATTTCCTGTCATTACTGTCCAGAGGACTGACAAAACCATCAGACAGGAAATTAGCACATGAACTCTTGAGAGTGTCACCCACGTTACTGCTCAAAAGAGGAGCTCCATCATGAGAATTTAAGTTACCCATCAAAGCAGGTTCAGTTAACTCAGTTAAAGAATTCTGGGAACTCTCAAGAGTGGACACTAGACCAATTGACTGAATATTTAAAGACTCCTTTTTGTTCACATCACGCTGTCTCCTGAAACATCTCTCCGTAGTATGACCAAGCTTACTACAATAAGTACATTTACTTTTCTGAAATCTAGAGGTGGAGCTGGTATTTACTTCCTGAGAAACATCATCTTTATTCTCTTTCCTGTTACCTGTACTCTGAGTAGAGGCAACGTACTTACTCTCAGCTTTCCCTTTTTCTCTAGAATATCTCTTGTGAGTGAGAACATACTCATCAGCTAAAACTGCAGCATCAGACAAATTATCTATTCTTTTCTCATCAAGATATAGGCTTACATCCTTATTAACACACCTCTTGAAGTCCTCCAGCAAAATCATCTGCTTAAATTTACCAAAATCAGAATCCACATTCTTAGAATTTAACCACTGCTCTAACAGATCTTCTTTGATTTTTGCATACTCAACATGGGATTGCTTATCTTGCTTGTAAGTTGTCCTAAATTTTACTCTATAAGCTTCAGGAACAAGCTCATAGGCCTTAAGAATCAAGCTCTTAACTACATCATAATTATCAGATTGATCCTGAGGCAAAGATGCATAAGTTACTTGAGCTTTACCGGTGAGAACAGTTTGAAGGAGTACTGGCCAATACTCCTTAGGCCAATTAAAACCTGTAGCTACCCTCTCAAACAACTGAAAATACTTTGTTAAATCAGATTCATTAAAAGGAGGGACAAGTTTAACATTTTTAGCCACATCAAAATCATCAGAGCTAGATGATCCAGTTCCACATTGTTTCATGCGATACTCATGGTCTGCCTGAATCCTAGCAAGTTCAACTTGTGCGTGAAACTCAGCCTCCTTAGCACGGGCCTCCTGCAGGGCTAGCTGTAACTTAGCTAATTCAATCTGCGTTTGCTCATTTGGAGGAGTTACATTAAACAAGCTTTCATTAATCATGTCAACAATTTGATCTTTAGAATGATGAGAGCGAACAACAATTCCCAATTGTTGAGCAACAAGCTTAAGTTCATTCTTTGTTCTGTTTTCTATATCACACACTGTTTGCACATTTGACAAAAAATCTTTGGCTTCATCAAGTGTAGAAATAGTAGCCATCATGAATATATCACAGTCACAAAATATCAAACAATATCCTTATGATAATATCCTGAATATCCTGATATGAGGTCGCCAAATTTATGTTACGGAACAGAGAAAGATAATGTACACTTTAAGTGAGAATACTAAAAATCACTACTGTCCCGTAAAGTTCCAGGTTCAAAACAAAGAGTTAGGTAAAATTACAAGTCAAAGTTTAATGCTCAAACTAACAATAAAACATTCAGGACTCATAAGGATAATGTAATGGCAAAAACAGGTTAAATATATGGTTAACTGCAATAGCCTCTATTAACACGAAATTAGCAAGAGTAAATCTATCTAAGTCAGCCCTGATAAAATGAGATACCAGATAATACTCAGTGAATGCCAGATAAATAATTACAGATACAAACTATTATCAAAAATGACTGACATAAAGAACCCTACATGAATTACAAAAACTTCACTAGGCCTACAAATTAAACTTATGCTATACAGTACAAGAAAAAATGCAATAACAGTTATACTCAAATTACACACAGCTGCTAGATGGTTGGAGACTTCTTGAGCACTCACAATAATAATATCTGTACAGGGGAGGACAGAGATGTGAACAAAATGAGGAGCAGATCTAAGTGGCAATGATGCAGAGACTGAGCTCATTATATAGGAGCCAGGAGAGCTTGATACAACTTGTAATAAGGACGCGCAAATGAAGCCATGAGGACATAGAGTTGACAATCCCGCTCTGGACAACAGAGAGAACGACTTACTCTACTATAACGGTAGAAGGGGGGGACTGAGGCAGAACACGCTCGTGATCAAACATGCAGCATACTGTGCGTTAAAATTAGACAAAGGATGATGAAATCATAGGCTATGTAACACTGTCCAGAGCACGCAACATCTCCATTGCTACACCATCTTCTCCAACTGCCATTCCTAGCTTCATTTTTCTAATTATCTTCTCTACTTCATCCTCACCAATAGCAGGGCCAGTAATTTCTACATGAAGCTCTAACTGCTCCGCTCTATCATCATTGAACAATTCTTCGATATACTCCTTCCATCTGTCCAGTACCTCCTCCTTTTCCATTGCTATCTCACCATTCTTCTTCATTATTGCTTCACCTGTACGCAACCTTCCTCTTCCAGTACGTTTTTTCACTCTTTCATACATCATCTGTGTATCCCTATTTGCCAAATCTTCTATCTCATCACACTGTTTATCCGATTTTCTTTTGCAGCATAACATCTTCTTTTGACATCTCTGTTTAGGTCTCTGTATCTTACTGCATTACTATGTTTAAACCTTATTCATTTTTCCATGAACTGAACTATGTCTTCCGTCATCCACTCTTGTCTTGCTTGTCTCTCTTTCCCTGGTATTATTTCCCCAGCTACTTCCACATACGCTCTTTGTAAACATTTCCACTCGTTTTCCGGTTTACTCATGCCTATTTCACTCATATCTGTTTTCGACTGCAACGCTATATCTTTCTCTTATGTTTCTTTCCTCAGTTCTTATAGATTCATTTTTGGCTTTCTTCTTCTCCTCTGCATGTTCTTTAATCTTAATCTTACCACTGCTACCACTGGGTTATGGTCTCTGTCGCAATGAACACCACTACTACGAGTCTGATATTCCAGCCCCTCACTCCCTTTCCCTTCTGCTCATTCACCCCGAGGACATTATTACCCGTCCCCGTCCCGGAGGGGCTCGGGGATGGGTATTTTTTTTTTTTTTTCACTCGGTTTGTCTGCTTGTTTGTCTGTCTGCCTGTCTGTCTATCTGTTAACAACTTTACGCAAAACTACTGCTGCGATTTGGATTAAAATTACAGGAATGATGGGCTATGACCCTCTGATCACCCAATTAAATTTTTGGCCAAAATGGGCAGAGCCCCAGGCTGAAGGCCCAAATAATGTTAAAATAACAAACAAACAACAACGACGGGTAAAAATCGTTTTCTCGCCTTAACTTTTTTCAAATTCGCCATATCGATATGAGACCAAAACCTAAAGGTGCATCTTTCAAACCTGCATCCTATAACATGTCTCATTACATCAGGGGGGTCACCCCCCAGTTAGCGGTAGGGGGGCCAGAGTCAGGAGGGTCGAGCCTAAAATTTGAAATGGGCCTACAATTGTCAATCTCACACGATTTACTCCAAATTTGATACGTGACAACTTTGACTAGATATCCTGTTGGGTTTAGGCGTCAGCTCTAAAATGACTGCCGGGGACAGGTTTGCTGTGTCTTGGCACCGCTATTTCTTTATATTTAATTCTATCTACCTCCTGACGATTTTTATTCAGCATTAGAGATGATGCTCGAACTGGACGAATTAGACAGAAGCACGTATTCTCGTCGGTTAATGAAGCTCCCTAAAATATCTTCTTAAGCGATTTATTTGGCTTATAATACATTACTACCCTCTTAAATATTGCTTAAATCGTTCTACTATCGTCATACTACGCATAGCCAAGGTAAAAAATAATGTTAACCAGCCGCATCCAAAAATAAATCATTGAAAAGAGGTGCTTGGGAACTTCCTTAAGAGACGAGAATACTGGACAGAGCCTTCACATATACCTTCATTAATAGAGGTTTTCCCTAATTCGAATAAGTTCGTTTGGTGCTATTAACCCGTTAGCCGCGGGTATTGGAGTGGATAAATTTCTGTAGATGCGGATTTCTGGCCATAAATTTTACTGTAGCAAAACAACATAAAATATACACCAAGGTATTCGCCTCATATCTGTGCAAACACTAAAAATACTTTTTTTTCGCTAAAGTTTATGGTTATTAAATAATTATAATTAACTAGGGCAGGTGTAGGTGTTTTCAGGGATAGCTAAAACAAACAGATAAGCCAATACCACTGTGCAGTGGTGCCGTCTGGTGGCAGCAAGCGTATATGGAGGGGGGGGGGTAATGGGTTTTCGTGATGATATACGAGGCTGATGTGAAGCGTGAAAAATTAGGAAGATGTGAGGATATACACATGAATATGTTATGTATGATAGGGGTGTGTGCTCAAGTCACGCATATTGCATTTTATTGTAGTAAGGATACTTTCACGACATCATTGCTTTATTTTACTTATTTATTTGTCTTTTTACTCGGCTATTTTCATTATTTATTTTTATTTATGACTGAAAGGCGGAGTACGCATATGAAAGAGACAGTGAGCGACGGGGGACGGTGAGGTGGCAGACTTGGGGAAAGGATGCGAGATGTTCTCTCTTGGGACTCGCCTATCCCAAGAGGGATCAACTGTACGCTTGAGGACAGAGAGAGAGAGAGAGAGAGAGAGAGAGAGACAGAGACAGAGACAGAGACAGAGACAGAGAGAAACAGAAACAGACTGACAGACAGACAAAAAGAGATTTTTATTGGTGTAGATGAGGGTTAAAATTATCGATCACCAAGGGATTGGGGAGGGTGGCATGGGGTCACGCAATTCAGGCAGATCAGGTATATATTCTTTCATCATCAGATGATCAGGTTGGTACTGTCCTGGACTAAGATTAATATTTTTACAATTCTCTATGTATAGGAATTCTCTTCGTATGTTTTTTCATTTGTACAACATTTTACTTTCATTCCAGTTCACTCTGTGGTTATTCCTTTCTTTTTTTTTTTGCTCATTTCTTGTTCATTCTGTCACTTTCTCTGTCTGTCTGTCTGTCTGTCTCTATTTGTCTGTCTGTCTGTCTGTCTGTCTCTGTCTGTCTGTCTGTTTGACTGTGTATGTGTGTCTGTCTGTCTGTCTGTCTGTCTGTCTGTCTGTCTCTCTCCCTTTTTCTAATTGTCTGTCTGTCTGTCTGTCTCTTTGTCTGTCTGTCTGTTTGACTGTCTGTGTCTGTCTGTCTGTCTGTCTGTCTGTCTGTCTCTCTCTCTCTCTCTCTCTCCCTCTCTCTCTATTTGTCTGTCTGTCTGTCTGTTTGTCTGTCTGTCTCTCTGTCTCTCCCTCCCTCTCTCTCTCTCTCTCTCTCTGTTTCTCCGCATATATAACACGCGTGCGATTACTATTCCCTTGTCAGTGTCAGTATTTGCTATTGATGTGATTCTTTAGCCAGAGTCTTTTTGCATGTACACATTATAATAACATAATATGTGACACTCCATTCTCCTTCCCTTGCTTTCTCTTTGTCTCAAAAACTGATCACAAATAATTGCCCAACCAGCGACCTATCGTGTCCTTGACCATTCAACCACACCTGTCCAGGTGAGTGTTGCCAACATTGCGTTCTTTATTTTATACGATGGACAGTGTATTTTTCATGTGGTTTGGATTTTTTCTTTTCTTTTTTTTCTTTTTTTTTTTTGGTTCAAAACGAGTTGTGCAAGCTTTTGTGCACAAAATCATTTCTAGCAAAAGCCGCTGCACAATGTGTTTGTGTGCATAAAAATTATTTGATCGGTAACACAAGACCTACTGATCCGGCATTAGTGCCCAATCTTGCGTCATCACATTCATTTTATCCTTCTCATTGCATGAATTTCACTACCTCCTTCACATCAAAAGTGAAGACAGAAGGAGTGGGAGGAATGTTGCTTAGACCGTTAGCCAGTGGCTAAGGCAGGTCTTTGCCTGTTGGCGGCCCACCAGGTCGGAGAGACAAAGAAGGCGAGGGAGGGGAAAGTGATGGTGGGGGCGGCTTGAAATACCTTCTCTTGAAATAATTGACACGATCTCGTAAAACAAAAATCTAGATAGACTATGTGAAAATTTGCATTTTGGTCAGGAGAGATGAACAGTGGCTTTTTTTTTTATTTTTTTTATTGGGAGTTTTATTTATTTATTTTTTTCAAGCTCATGTGAATTTCGTCAGGAAAAGATTTTTATGATGAAAATGACATGATCTTGTTTTTGTTACATTTTGTTATCTTATATGTAAAGATCATTGTGTGTGTGTGTGTGTGTGTTCTTACCTTACCTAATTGTTCTTACCTAATTGTATCTTTACAGGAATGAGTCAAGCTCGTATTGTCCCGTGTCTTAGACCATATTTATCGTACATATCCTTAAATTTGTGAATTGTTTTGGCACACACTATTTCATTCGGTAGTGCATTCCATTGATCAATTGCTCTGTTTGGGAAACTGAATTTCCTTACGTCTTTATCACCTCTCTTCTTATGCAGTTTTTTGCAGTGTCCTCTTGCTGATGCTTCTCCATATGTTAAGTAATCATTTATATCTATTTTCTCCTTTCCTGATATGCACTTATATAGCATTATCATGTCAGCTCTTTTCCTTCTCTCCTGTAGTTGTGGAGTAGACTGTAGCACCAGTCGAGCAGGGCAGTACTCCCGAGGTGGATGGAAAGCTGATGACAGGGAGTGCTGGAGCTCCCGTTTCATCAGCCCTCAGGACTGTTCCTGACCATCCCCCTTTGCTGAACTTTTTCAGTGTCTCAGTTACACAGAGAGTAGGCCAGCATGCTCTCCAGTACAATTTCTCTAACTATCTTCACCAAACTACATGCACAGTACACACTACACTTCCTATTCTAAATTAACAAAAATGGCGTCAATTCACCCAGCCTCGGAGTCCCCAGGGGGGGGGACCATAAATGCCCCCGCCATCTGCCCCTCTCCCGGTGACGACTCGAGGTGCCTGGAACCACTGTCTGGCTCTCTTTTTCTTCATTTCTGCAACATTCGCGGCCTTTCATCTAACTTTTACTCTGTTGAGCACCACCTCTCCTCCTCTAAACCTCACCTTCTTTTTCTAACGGAGACTCAGCTGTCTGAGGCAACTGACAGCAAACCCTTTTCTGTATCCTCCTACTTTCTCTATACTCATTTCAAAGCCAAAGGTGGCTGTTGTGTATACATACGCAACGACTTATCTTGCTCTCGTGTTCCTGAACTTGATTCTTCTGAATTCTCCACACTCTGGCTTCGGCTTTCCTGTCATTCTCTGACTAAATATATCTGTGCTGTTTACTTATCCCCTAATTCTACCAACTATCAAAAATTCTTCGACTATCTTACTTCTACGATGGAACACATTCTGTCCATTTCTCCTTTCTCTGAAATCTCCATTCTTGGAGATTTCAATGTTCACCACCACCTTTGGCTCTCCTCTCCTTTCACTGATCCACCTGGTGAAAAAGCCTACATCTTTTCTATCCTTAATGACCTAGAGCAGCTTGTACAGCACCCTACCCGTATCCCTGACCGCCTTGGAGAGAGCTCCAACATACTTGACCTCTTCCTCACAACTAATCCTTCTGCTTACTCTGTTAATCTTTTCTCTCCGTTGGGCTCCTCCGATCACAGCCTTATTACCTTAACCTGTCCTATCACTCCGGTACGGCCTGTGGACCCTCCAGGGAAGCGTCGTCTGTGGCATTTTGGAGCCGCGGACTGGGAGGCCCTCAGGCAGTACTTCTTTGATTTTCCCTGGAATGATTATTGCTTCCATGGCCGTGAGCCATCTGAGTGTGCCTTGCGCATTACAGAGGTTATTCTCTCGGGCATGGAAGCATACATTCCTTTCTCATATCCTTTGACTAACGCAAGAAAACCTTGGTTAAATCACGCTTGTTCTAATGCTGTCCGCAACAAGGAGAAGGCCTACAAAAGGTACCGGAGCCAACCCACCCCTGAATCACATTGTCTTTACGTTTCTGCCCGGAATCGTGCTAAGTCTGTTCTTCGCTCTACTAAAAATAATTTCATCCATACTAAATGCTCTCAACTCTCCAACTCGAATTCTTCCCGCTCCTTCTGGCACCTTGCCAAAAATCTTTCTAACAACTTTACCTCATCATCCTTCTCTCCTCTTTTCTACTCTGATGGTTCTGTAGCTATTTCTTCTACTGATAAAGCAGATCTCTTCGCACAGACTTTCTCCTCCAATTCCACCTTAGACGATTCCGGTGCTGTTCCTCCAACACTTCCCCCCTCTGACTTCCTCATGGCTGATATTAAAATTTCTTCAGTTGATGTATTTTCTGCCATCACTGGCCTCAGTACTAACAAGGCATATGGGCCTGATGGGGTCCCTCCTGTTGTTCTCAAGAACTGTGCTTCTGTGCTTACACCCTGCCTAGGTAAACTCTTTCGCCTTTCTCTGTCAACTTGTACCTTTCCTTCTTGCTGGAAGTTTGCTCTCATTCAGCCAGTCCCTAAGAAGGGTGACCATTCCCAACCCTCCAACTATCGTCCAATTGCTTTAACGTCCTGTATTTCAAAAGTTTTCGAGTCTATTCTTAATAGAAAAATTTTAAGGCATCTTTCCTATCACAACCTTCTTTCCGATCGTCAGTATGGGTTCCGTCAGGGACCTACCTTTCAGACTCCTGGTCATCCTCCTTTCGGGACTTTGGCGAAAGCTTTGCCATTGCACTTGACATCTCAAAGGCTTTCGATCGAGTCTGGCATAAATCTTTAATTTCCAAACTGCCCTCCTACGGTTTCTATCCTTCTATCTGTGCCTTCATCGCTAGTTTCCTTTCTGGTCGTTCTATAGCCGCTGTTGTAGACGGCCATCGTTCTTCTCCTAGATCTGTCAACAGTGGTGTTCCTCAGGGCTCTGTCCTATCACCAACTCTCTTCCTTTTATTCATCAATGATCTTCTAAGCTGTACATCTAACCCTATCCACTCATACGCTGATGACTCCACCCTTCACCTTTCCATTCGGTTCCTGCAACGCCCATCTCAACAGTTACTTCAACAAACAAGGGATGAGGCTATGGCACACCTAATGTCTGACTTGGCTCGTATCTCTGACTGGGGTAAAAATAATATGGTTGTCTTTAATGTATCTAAGACTCAGTTCTTACACCTATCAACCCGACAAAATCTTCCACAGGTATACCCACTAATGTTTAATAATATTCAGCTTAATCCTGCATCATCCTTGAACATGCCTGGGGTTTCATTTACTCGGGACTTATCTTGGAAAAATCATATTACATCTCTTGTAAAATCTGCTTCCAAGAGATTGGGTGTGCTAAGCCGACTCCGCTCTTTCTTTACCCCTGCGCAATTGTTGACTCTATACAGGGGTTTTATCCGCCCCTGTGTGGAGTACAACTCTCATGTGTGGGGAGGCTTCCCACATACAGCTCTTCTCAATAGGGTGGAGTCAAAGGCTTTTCGTCTCATTAACTCTCCTCCTCTTACTGACTCCCTTCAACCTCTGTCTCTTCGCCGCTCTGTTGCATCTTTATCTCTTTTCTATCGCTACTTTAATGGTCACTGCTCCTCTGAACTGTCTGCTTGCATTCCTCCACCTCTATGACGGGCGCGTAGCACCCGTCTGGCAGCAAACTCTCATCCCTTTTCTGTCCATCTCTCTAATGCAAGAGTTAACCGTTACTCCCAATCTTTCATTTATGCAACAGGTCAGCTCTGGAACTGTCTCCCTCTGTCTGTATTTCCTGCTGCCTATGATCTCCAGTCTTTCAAACGCAGTGTTTCCAGGCATCTCAAAATGATCGGATCTTGAATTTGGCTCTCTATTGTATTTTGTTTTTCTCTTGGAGGGAACTGTTACTGCGGGCTCATGGTCTTTGCTTCCTTCTTCCTCGCATAAAAAAAAATAAATAAAATAAAAAAATAAAAAAGATTCAGTTTATTTAGTCTTTCTTCGTAGCTTAGGTCCCTTAAGCTTGGTATCCATCTTGTAGCGGCCCTTTGAACTTTTTCAATCTTGTCTATATGCTTTTTGAGATGAGGACTACAGACTATTGATGCATATTCCAGGATTGGTCTAATGAATGATGTTATTATCCTTCTTAGCATGTCTTCATTTATGTATGTGAATGCTATTCTCATATTTGCAAGCAGTGTATACATGATCCGTACCTTCTCGCTGATGTGGTCAGCCGGAGATAGTCTGTTATTGATAATCACACCTAGGTCTTTCTCTCTTTCTGATGTGCATAGGGTTTTATTTCCTAACTTATAATCCCAATCAGGTCTTTTTTCACTTTTACGAAACTTGATTACATGACACTTGTCCACATTGAATTCCATTTGCCATGTACTACTCCATTCATGAAGTTTATTTAATTCTTCTTGTAGCTCCCTACAAGAGTCTGTGCTAGTAATTCTCCTTTGTATTTTTGCATCATCTGCAAACATATTCAGATAGCTCTCATTTCCAGTGTTACTGTTTATATCATTTATGTACACTAGAAACATGATTGGTGCCAGCACCGAACCCTGCGGTACTCCACTAGTCACTTCTTTCCATGATGAGTAGTTTCCTCTTAGTACTGTCCTCATTTATCTTTTTATGAGAAAGTCTTGCATCCAACAAAACAGTTTTGCCTCGAATTCCTCCTTGATGGTACAGCTTCCATAAAAGTCTTTGGTGTGGTACTGTGTCAAAAGCTTTCTTGAAATCTAAATAGATACTGTCCACCCATCCTTCCCTTTCCTGTATTGTGTTTGTTACTCTGTCATAGTAGCTCAACAGATTAGTAACACATGATTTTCCTTTTCTGAAACCAAACTGTCTTTCTGTTATCATACTGTGTTCTTCTAGATGATTTAACCAAGCTTTTCTTATAAGTTTTTCTAATACCTTGCTTACAACACTGGTCAGTGATACTGGTCGGTAGTTGAGAGGATTTTGTCTATTTCCTTTCTTGAATAAGGGGACTATATTTGCTTTTTTCCAAATATCAGGTAGTTTCCCTTGACTCAAGGATTTCTTGAAGATAAAAAATAATGGTTTACTTAACTCCTTTGCACATTCTCGTAACACCCAACATGAAATTTCATCAGGACCACTTGCTTTTCCTCTGTCTAATCTACTTAACTCCTCCTGTATTACTTTTTCTGCTATTTGTATATCTGGTAGTATGTGTGGACATGCGTGTTCCACATACTCCCTCTCAAAATTTTTTTCTTCTGTAAAAACTAATAGGAAATTCTTATTTAGTGCTTCACAAATATCTTTCTCTTGTGTATAGGTGATTCCCTTGTCCGTGATGGATTGTATTATATCTTTTACTTTGGTTTTGCTTCTGATATAGCTGTAAAACAGCTTTGGTTGATCACTACTTTTATTTATTATATCCTCCTCAAACTGTTTTTGGGTTTCCCTCCTTATTCTTGTATAGTCGTTTCTTGCCTGTTTGTAATTATTATACGCCCTTTCACTATTGTGTCTTCTGTATCTATTCCACAACAAATCTCTTCTGTCTTTTGATTTTTTACATTCTGTATTGAACCATTTCTGTATTTTCTTATCTGCATCTTTGTGCTGTGGGATGTACTTCTGGACTCCTATTTCATAAAATTCACAAAATTTTTTATTAACAGCATTTAAATCTTGTCCTTTAAGCTCATTTTCCCAATCAACTTCTAAGAAATACTTCTTTAGGTCTTGATAATTTTCCTTTTTATAGTTTAGTCTCTTTTTGTAACTGTCATTGCTGTGTACTATGTCATATGCTATCCTGAAGTTATAATTTAGTACTGCATGATCGCTTTTGCCGAGTGGAGGGTGATATACTAAACTGTCAATGTCATTTTCTTGCCTAGTAAATATTAGATCTAGCACTGAAGGTACATCAAGTCCTCTTTTTCTAGTGGTTTCCCTCACATGTTGCGTTAAGAAAAACTCTTGTACGAGATCCAGGAGCTTTTGGTCCCAACAGCTTTCTTGGCTATTTATATCTAGAGTATTCCAATTTATATTTGTATTGAAGTTCCCAGTTAGTATAATTCTTTCCGATTTCTCTTCCATTTTATGTAGCAAGGATCTTATACTCCGAATTGTACTCTCTGCCAGGTCTTCATATTCGTCTCTTTCCCATGTGTTTGATCTGGGTGGCATATACAAATTGGCTACAATTACTTTACCTTCAGATGTGTCGATCTCTACTGCAATCAGTTCTACTTGTGATGGTATATCTAGGTTTATTTCCTTGACTTTTAGATTTTTCTTAGTTAATATAATTCCTCCTCCTTTTTTTAAATTTCTGTCTCTTCTCCATATATTGTATTCCTCTAAGTTTAGTATGTCATTGGATATCCTTGGTGTTAATTTTGTCTCAGTTAGGCATATTATTTGTGGTTCATTTTCTCTGACATAATCATTCATCTCTAGTAATTTAGATACCATTCCATCCATATTTGAGTACATCAACTTTATCATCTTGTTTATATACTTGTCATGACATGGTTCTACTAACTTCCTCCTTTTTCTTCCATCCTGTTTGTGTACCACTTTCGTACCTGCAATCCTATTACTTTGTAAAAAATTTCTTCTTGTCCTCTTCTGATCTTCCCTCATTTTTTGTTTTTGCTTCCTCCCTTTTCTCTTTCAGTAATTCCAGTTCCTCTTGTGTTAGGCATCTTTTTATCCATACATTTTTGAACTCCTCTTTTTCCATAAGATTCTTTGCATTTTTTAGTATCTCTTCCACAGTGTTTACACTCTGGAAAGTCACCTTTAGAGGTCTTGTCTTGCTTTTCTCGTATTTCCCTAATCTTTTGTGTTCCTCTATGTCTTTACTACAGATTTCCTCTGATACTTCTTTCAGTAAGCTCATTACATTTGCCATCTCCTTTTTGTCTCTAGTGATCTTGTTTTTAATTTCTTCCTCTTCTATACCAGTGATTACTATTGATTTATTTATTTCTACTGAATCTCTGACTAACTTTGGATTGTTTTGGATTATTCTTTTCACTTCCTTTTTAATGTTTTTTTCCTCCACCCTTGTATCTGTCTTTCTTTACTTTCACCATTTCAGCATACGTGGTTTCTACATAATTTTTGTAGCTTTGCACAGCTTCATTCACCTGTGTTATCTTCTCCTCAATATCACTGCTCTGGTCCATAAGACTGCTTTCTCGTCTAATTGTCTCTGTGTCATTTTTTAACTCTTCCATAACACTCTCGTGATTAACTACTGTACTTCCCATTTCACTCACTTTCTTCCTAAGCGTATTCAATTCCACTGTTAGTTCACTGATGGTTGTGTCTTTCTTATTGGCCTCCCTTCCCAGTTTTTCTATCTCTTCCTTTTGCAAGTGCATTTGCTTCTTTATTTCATCAATTTCATTTTTGAAAGCCATTTCTAGTTTGTGTACACGTTCAACCAGTCTATTGTGAGTCTCCACTTCAACCAGTTCTTGGTAGAAATCATCATTTTGCTTTTTACTTTTATCCCTTTTCTTTTCCAAATTTGTTTTACTGAAGTATGGATCCATTTTGTAATACTAAATGAACAGAGTGTGTACTTACAAAGTATGCACGCTTTCCCCGTGTTGCTGTAGTATAAACAAACCCAGCTGACTCAACGCATCGTGGTTCTTTGTTGTTTGAACCAGTCTTATTTAAACTTATTATTTCTTTTCCTTTTAATAATGAAAAATCATTTAGTCTAACCTGGTACAGAGCTTGACTCATTCAAAGATACTTATTTAGGTAATGCCTCTAGCCGTGTTGAGCTGGTATGGAGCGCCGTTAACGGACGTCTACCTCCGACGATGCCGTGTGTGTGTGTGTGTGTGAGATAATTTTATGGTCAAAACGCTGCACGTGTCTTGATGAAATTTTTCATGTGACAATGATTCTTCACCAAAAGTAACATAAAGAGGCAGTAACTGAAATCATGGCCAGTGTAGGGCATGGAAGGGAACAAAAACCATGAATCTCACAGACCTACCCGACTGGAGTGGGATAGGGAGGTGTGGCCGGGGAAGAACATAAAGAACTTAAGATGAGAAAACAACTGCAGTAGGCCGTGTGATCCATGCTAGGCAGCTTCCGCTACTGTACTCCATTTACCCGAACTTTTCACCTGGCACCACGCTGAAAGTTACCCAGTTCGTCTATACCACCCCCCTGTCTAACTCCAGCCAAGTGTTGGAACCTCCCTTCGTCTTTTCCTAAAACGAAGAGACTGGTAGAAAAACAGGCAGATAGACATGTTTATCCAGGGCAACGTCCGGTACCCCTATTTGTTATTATTAATTTTTGGTGATTTTATATTTTCCCAGCCAAAATGAGCAAGATATGACTTCATTTTCTGTTAAAATTAATGAAAATTGTTGTTGCATATGAAGATAAAAGTAATGTTTGTTCCTCAACTCGTTACCCATTGTGTGAGGCCCACTTCCCGTAAGGACTGCCAGGTGGTAAGCTTTTGGGGAAGGGATTAGGATAGTGACCCTCCCTGTTCTTGTCCTCAAGCCCTTGCCTCCCCTACATGGCCACAACCATCCTATCTACTATGATCATGCTTTTTGTGACATTTTATGTATATATATATATCTTGTTACTTTATATTTTTCCTACATTTTTATGCATTATCGTTTTACTGTCACAAAATGGAAGGGGTAGATGTCCATTTGTTCTATCATAAAATCTGATGTAACACTCCTTCATGGACGACTGTGGGTGGGTTTGTGGTAACAGGAGCTGCCACGTACTGGCCAATAGCCCTATTGTAGACTCCTTACTTTATTGTCATGTAACTGAACACAGAAAGGACCATGAAGGAAATACTAATGATAACAATTTATTATACGCTAAAATATTAAAATTTATAGTATATACAGTATATACCAGGACTGTGGAGTTCTGGCTGGATGTTTTAGGTATCGACTTACAAACCTGGTTTATATCACGCACCATACACAATCATATTACCATACATAACTATACAGACACCACCACAACCATGCCTCAAACACAAGCATATGGACTCCAACAAACACCACAACCATACACCATATAGAACCATGCATACACTATCATTCATCAACACAACTATTCCTTATACACAACCATAAAAAACACCATACACCACCACAACCAAACAATATACACAATCATACAGATATCACCATATTCTGCTACACAACCATACAGACATAGAGGCTCCCAGGACCACCGCTGAAGAACTTAGAAGTGTTTTAGGGTGTGGTAGACCCGGAAGCACTCACCCAGGCACAAGCCAACTTTACATTCATTGCACATGACATTTACTCTACTTTTTTTCTTTGTGCCTCACGTTGTGTTGAGGCACACATGGCAGTTCACTCGTCTCCTACGCCCATCTCTGTGTGTACAGGGTAATGACAGCTGCTGACACCGTCGATGCGATCTGGCATCGGGGTATGGCGGTGACCTCTTCTGTTGTTGGTGGGTTCCCTGAATTCTTCCAGCAGCTGGAAGCAGACAGTGTGTATAAACTCACGGAGTATCAGCTTCTTGGTGGGGTACATGTCATGTCTGACTAGCCAGATATTGTATGCATTGAGCATTGTGATGTCTGTGAGGTGGTAGAAGAATTTATGGTACCACTTGACAGACTTTCTCAGACACTCAACGCTACTTATCTGAGAATCAAACTTGTCCACCAGGCACATATTCTGAGTGTAGTCAATCACCACATCTGGCTAGTGGAGTTTTTTTTTTTTTGGTTCTGTAGTGGGTTTTGCCTGAGTCAGCAATCTCACCTGTGTGGATGGTGGACAGTAGGTGAACTGGACGCTTATCATTCCACTTTACAGCAAGCACCTTTCCCGACTTTTCTCTCTGGACATACAGTTGCTTTGACTTCTTCTGTCGCTTCCTGCTCCTCTCATGGTGGGCATCAGTTGCGTCTTCCTCGTCACTTGAGCTCGGGTTTTCAAGGTGTGTCATCTGGACAAGGAAGTTTGGCATATATTTCCTACTCTTATTTACAGTTCCACATGACCCAGTTTTATTATCATGAAGGAACTGACAGAGAGCAGGGCTTGTGTACCAACTGTCAGTGTAGAGAATGTGACCCCTGCCCATGTAAGGTGCCATCATCTTTTTGACGACGGCACCAGACATACCCATGGGGTCTATCTTACTGACCTTTGGTACATCATGATCTGTCCCTCTGTACACAACCATTTCAAGCACAACTCCTGTCTCACAGTCGCATAGCACAAACAGTTTTATCCCAAAGCGATGGCACTTTGAAGAGATATACTGTTTGAAGACTAGGCGACCCTTGTATAACAGAAATGACTCATTGATGACCAGCTTCTGGAAGGGATAGAAATATTTCTTGTACCGTGAAAGGAACATTGAAAATATTTCTCTCACCTTCCAGATACGGTCATCATGGTCAGCATTTTCATTGTCTGCAAAATGCAGTATAGTTAATAGCAATAAAAACCTGTCCCGAGTCATATATTTGCTAAACAGGGATGTGGGGATAAGAGGGTCATTCCGCCAGTAATGATCTATCACATGCTTCTTACAAAGTGGCATCACCAACATCAAAGTAATAAAAACAATGAGCTCCCTGGGCGTGGTATCCACCCACTGCCGTTGCCTGGAGCGAGGAGAGATGAAGTCCATTTGCTGACCCACATAACGGTAATGTTTGTTAGTGTTCTCAACAACGTACGACAGGACCTCATTATCTAAAAAGGCACGGAAGAAGTCACTCTCCCTTGCCTCATCTGTGCAAGGCCAGTCTTCCGTTGTACCATTCCTGTTACGTCGAATCTCGTGCAGGTCTGGTACAAAATCTGACCCCTTCGACCAGGCAAACGAGAAGACTGAGGTCTCATGTAAGGAGGGTACATCGTCGTCCTCGCCTTCATTCAGGCCATGGTCCTTGTCCCTGTGAAACGGTTGCTCCTCGTCGTCACTGCTGGATGACTCCATCTCGGTGTTGCTGTCTGGCCACCCGTAGTCCCTACCACCGATTTCACAGGCACTCTCACTGTCGTCGTCACCATCCTCAGGGAATAATATTAGTATTAATTTTGATGGGCTAAGGGTCCGGAAGCATTGGCGTGGGCGTGGTGCAGGCGTGTGACCTGAGGTACCTGGGATGACTGGTGGTGGGACAGGTGCAACTGTACAGCCAGGTTTGCTGCACTGTTGCTGCAATGGCCAGGGTGGTGAAGATGGGCGCCGTGGTGGAGAACCACTGGTGATGGAACCTGGAGAAAGAACAGATAATGCACTGTTTAAGAAAAAAAACAAAACAAAACAAAATACTTTCAGCAAAGAGACTGGGGAGTTCACATACAAACCATCATCTCCCAGGTTATTTGTTTACAAATATTTTCGAATCTGATGCACTTACAGAGACGCTTCTACCTGGACAGTGGCATCCCAATTGAGCAAAATTATTTTCAGATTTGGTGGAAATATACGTGTCCTCCTGGACAGCGGTTATATTCTTCCGTATTCTGATTTCATTTTTGTTATGTAAATTATTATGTTTTACATTTTATGTTCTAAATGATGACCACTTCCCCCGTACACTCACCTCCCCATGTTACCCTTTGTCATGCATGTATACTTCTCATTACCTCTCTCATGTAGTGTGATGCATTTAATTTTTGCTTATCCAGTTCAAAAAAATATTACAAAGCTGAAAATAATTTAGGACTTCATATATCAACATAATCTTCACTTTCAGTGTTTTATCATAGTATGCAGACTGATAAAGAGACAGATGAATAAACTGTGTGAATATTTACTACCGCCTGTGATATTTTGTTGTGTTACAGCCGTGTCTTTCAACTATGTAGAGGTAGTAACAGTGACTGGAATCAAATGAAAGAGATTCCCACATCCATCAGGGTTGCATGCAGCTCTCTTCATCACCCCCGGCACCACTCCCCCCCCCTCACCACCCTCGCCATGACGTCTTCATCACCCCTCCACCCCTTTCCCCCTCACCAGTCTGTATGCAACTTTGTTTTTCTTCTCCCTGTTCTCTCGTCCTCCATCTCCATACCCTCTCATGTTCAATAATGGTTACCTTTACTGGTCTTTCGTGTGTGTGTGTGTGTGTGTGTGTGTGTGTGTGTTCCTTCCCTTCTCATCCAGCCTAAATGTATATACAGCACCACTATTTTCGGATGTATGTCTCAGCCTCCCCCCCCCCCAGGTATTCCTTTCGTCACAGGCCATTTTGCATGTATACATGTACAAATCGTCAGATACTAACATATCCATTTTCTGTGTCTTGTTATCACATAGCCGCGATTTTTAATATAGCAGAATTAAACCCACAAGTCGAAACGGGTGTTTATTGGGGAGATACAACGTTTCGACCCGACTTGGGCCCTCTTCAGGTATGACTATGAGTAAGAACATAATGCATTGATATATGGGGTGCTGGGGGGAGGAGAAGGAGGAGGAGGGCGGGTGACTGGATTAGGAAGAGGAAGGGAGAAGCAAGAGGGGAGGGGGAGCAGTAGTATGTGTTATAAAATAGCCAGTTTTTTCCCTGTAACTGGTACTGTTGCGTTTAGTTATTATTATTATTATTACCATTATTATTATTATTATTATTATTATTATTAATTTTTTATTATTGTTTCATTTACTGTTATGACTCTTTTCTTTATTGCTGTCTATGCTGGTATCCTGTTTTCCTCTAACTGGTACTGCTGTTATTATTATTATCAGTGTTCATTACCTGTATTATCATTATTTTTTATTTCTTTGTTACTTTGTCTATTTCTACCATTTTCTATTATTCTTTTCATCAATGTTTCCAGCTTTTTCCCTGTAACTTGTTCTGATATTATTACAGCTGTTATTATTATTGTTTCCATCATCATTACTAAGACCATCATTATTATTATTTGTATCCTCCAGTGTTTACAGCCTGTCTTTCCTGTTTGCAGCCTGAGTGGTGTGGGAGAAGGGGTGGCAGGTAATGACTGGGAACTGTGTAAGAGAGATATTTTCATCTTACAACGATCCAACCGAATTTTTCAACTTTAACAGTACAGCTATAGGCACAGTATTAGTATAAGTACAGGTCATTATGCATGTACACATGTATAGGTACTAATATAATTGACTGACATTCAACAGTCCCCCTTCTGGACCTATACATTCACTCCCACTCCAAAACTAATCTCTTGATTGCCTGACCTCTTCTTCAGACATTCACACCTCCAGGTCATTTATGTAAAAATAACTTGTTTTTTTTATTTTGTCTAAGATTGATGGTGTAATCTTTATATATTTTGATTCTTTATGGAGATGCTCGTTTGATGTGCAGAAAACAGTCACTAGCAGAAGTCACTCCTCAAAAATGGCTTTTGTGCATCAGATACGTACATTGTACTATAGGTTAAAAAAAAAAAAGTATCGGTGCAAGGGGTGATTGATGTTCACCGAAATGTTAAGTCTGGCGTCCATTTGGTGTCACGCATATATCAGCGTCTTCGTGCGTGGTTTCATATTACTTCGCCCCAAGTATGAACTGATACTTTATTTACTCAAAGTTCAGTGTAACTATTTTATCATTTTATTATTATACGTAATGAGTGAGGCCTTTGATGCGACTCCTCAAATGTTGCGTTGGTTATTTTTTACGTCTTCAGTACTCTTATATCCATTATATTTTATAAACCATTGATTTTAGAGAGAAAATGAATTCACATGCAATACTCACCAGGGCGGCTTCGCTTGATCCCCTTCTGGCCTTTCCCTTTCCTTCCGGCCCAATTACGTGTTGAAGTGTCGTCGGTGGGATGGTACAGGGGAGGAGGCTCATTCACCAAATTCAAACACCGCCCAGCATGCTTCTTTTTATCTTTTTCAAGAGAGGCAAGTCCTCCTCTGGATTACTGTGCCCCCCGTGAGCAGAGACCTGTCAACACTTCCACCTCTCATGGTGGTCGCTGGGTCACTGAATACAATAGCAATAGGTTAGTCGGTTTTTAGTCCTGTGTCATTCTCAGGTAGGGTGGAGTTGCCAGGTGTCACCGGCCGAATATTTAGCTCACTTTGACAAGACAGGTAGCGACCCAATCGGGCATAGTCGATGTCGCCTACTGAGTGACCAATTGGGCATAGTCGGGGTTTAGGGGTTAAAAATGAATTATAAAGTGTGTCATCGGAGTGGAAGGCTAATCGACATATGAAGCACGTGAGGAAAACGTGGGTCATTTTTTTTTAAATAACAGAACAGAAGAGGGAAAAACTAATGAATATAAAAAAGAAACAAATCCTCGCACCAGATTACTGGTGTCCTCTGTTCATAAAATATCTGTAACAATTAGACTTGAACAGCTGTAGGTTAAAGTTTGGATGGAATCAACTCTGGGGAAGCGAGTTCCAGAGAGATGCAGTTCGGGGAATGAAAGAATTTTGATAGGCAGAAGTTCTGCAGTATGACTGAGTGACATTCCAGTCATGAGCACTGCCAGATGCCCGCGTAGCACGAGGGAAGGCATGGAGAGGTGGCACCATGGACGCAACTTCGTCTGAGCATTTGCTATCAAAATATCTGTAAAAAACACTAGAGAAGCAACATTCCTTCTTACCTGTAGGGAAGGTAGTTTGTTAGTAATAGCAGGGTTATTAATAATTCTAGCAGCTTTGTTCTGAATTTTGTCTAGTTGTTTTAATGCAACCTCTCCACATCCATTCCACAAGGGAGAGCAGTATTCAAGCTGAAAGTGCACAAGGCACTTATAAAATATAGCTAACTGCTCGTCAGTGAAGAAATTACGGACTCTGCACCATAATCCCAGTTTCTCTGAGGCGGTTTTAGCAAGTGATCTGACATGAGAGGTCCAGCTGAGGGCATTGTTAAGTGAGACGCTGAGAATTTCAATACTTTTGGAAATAGGAATATTTGTAGCCTACCTATCTCTATTCTTCCAGCCATCCTTTGTGATAATGAAAATATGCAGGCCCGTGTATATCATTACATTATAAAGTTACATAGTGCTATATTCTGTTCACATTAACTTGGCCTACAATTGCCATCTCTCCGTCTTAATTCCTGAGGTGCAACAAGAGTGAAACACTATAGGATGCTAGTCACGAAGAAGTTCCATGGAAAGGAAGCTGAGTCGTAGCATTGTCTTTTTCTGTCACTGACCTACGTGAAATTAACAATCTGGAAAAGGACGAAAATCTGGGGCAAGTTTAAATGAATGAACTCTGGTTTTGTTGTGAATTGTTCGGTGGCTGTACAGTATGAGTGAAGAATGTAAACAAAGAATATCATACGAAAGTTTGGATCATGAGAGTTTAAGACTGTGTGTGTGTGTGTGTGTGTGTGTGTGTGTGCAAACGAGAAGCGGTCGGTGCATGGTAAAAGAACAGTAGTGCGAAGCCAGCGGTGACAGGAGGTGGTGCTGCGGTGATCATTCCTTCTTCCTCTGTACCCCTAATAAGGTAACCACTGTATTTTATGCAACAGCTAAGAAAGTGAAAGGAAAATAAGACACTAAAAGAAAGTGGATGATAGATCACGAGGGTATTACTTTTCAAGTCATCAAAATCCTCAACTCACTCTTCTGCAAAGAATGTGGCTGAATGAGAGAATGTTTGACTTAAATGTTGAGGTAGGAAGTGTGGACATTATATTAACATCAACGTTATTTCTTTCCTTAAGTGAAAATATAAGATATCTTGAAAGCAGTAACACAAAATGATGACTGTTCTTTAGTACAGTACAAACTACCCAACATCGGCTCTTGACAACAAATGCAAGTGCAAGTGGCCTGAGGACGATATGAAAGGCATACTCTGTTACGTCTGAGAGGTGTTAATAACAGAAAACTCATCAGAAATTACTTGGTGTATATATATATATATATATATATATATATATATATATATATATATATATATATATATATATGGTACAGGGAATTTGTGTAACCAGTGATTTCATGAAAGCCCAGACTCAACCTGGATTATCCTAGCTTAACTTAACCGCAGCATAAATTAGCCTAATCTTAATTACCCATGCTGATTTAAACTATTTTCACTTTTTCCCTAGGAATTTCACGAAATCACTGGTTGCACAAGATTCCCTGTAATATATATATATATATATATATATATATATATATAGAGAGAGAGAGAGAGAGAGAGAGATTCATATATATATATATATATATATATATATATATATATATATATATATATATATATATATATATATATATAAATAATCAACATGTAATATTCCACTGCAGGACATAGGCCTCTCCCAAACGTTCATTTATTCCGGTCTTGTGCTGTTTGTTTCCTGTCCAGAGTCCCAAGATCTGTAACGAGTTTTATGTCTTCAACCCTTTGTCTTTTATTATTGTGTGGGATCCTGTATATCCTGAAGTAATTATTCGTTATATCACCTGGTTGCTGGTCTTGCTCTTGGTCTTCTTGAATTAGTTATTACAAAGTCTGTTGCTTTATTTGTCCATATGTTGTGTCTTCTACAAATACTTCCTGCTCGCTGCCATTTTTTCTTTTTTCTTTTATTTATTACGTCCTTTACTTCAGTCCGTTTCCTAATTCAAGCTGATTCTTTCCTGTCTCCTAAAGTGATTCCCAGCATCGGATCTTTCCATCCCTCTCCAGGTGCTTCTCAACTTTGTTCCCAGTGGGTCGGTCCTTGTCTATGTCTCTAAGCCTAAGTCATTATGGGGCGAACGCACTGATGAAAATGTTTTCGCTTTCAATACAGTACTAAAGTGTTTTTTAATATGGTACTTTGTCCAACCCAGCTTTATATGAATACTTCTTTCAGGTTCAAATGAAGGATTTGTCTGTAGAAGTTACCCTAGAAATACGAATTCATCAACTAATTCTACAATTTCATTGTGGGTTCTTATTTTCTCATTTTGAACTTTGTTATTAAACACTGATTTTGTCTTTTACTTATTCTTCTTAGGTCCTACACAAAGCCTTTATCTGTTTATATCTTCAACTGTTCATTTGTACACTTGACTCACTAGAGAGAACGATGTCATCTGTGAACCTAAGGTTACGCAGATATTCATGTATTATATTTATTTTTTATTTTTTTAGTTTGGCTTTCTAAATACTTCTTCTAATTGCACTGTGAAAAAATTTGGTGAGACAGCATCACCCTGTTTTACACCATTTTAACTTATATTTTTCCAGTATCTGTTTGGAGCTTAATGGTCACTGTTCCATCACTGTGTGTCATGTAATATTCTGCAGTAGATCTCATCTACACCCTGTCGACAAATTGTGCTCATACCACTGTTGTTTCTGCTAAGTCAAAGGGTTTTTTGGTAATCAATGAACGCCATACAGAAAGGTGTGTACTCATTTGACTTTCAGTTATTTAATTTATTGTATGTATAGTATATTGTTGATGACTAAGAATCCACTTAGAAAGCCTGCTTGTTCTCTAGTCTGGTTAGTCTTGTACGTCTGATACTCTGCTGGTGATGATCGTTGTGAATAATTTGTATATAACTGACATTAGGCTAACTAAGTGGTAGTTTTAGAGATATTTTAAATTTCCTCTCTTATGTATTAAATCTATTATATACTGCATTTTTCAGGGCTGTTGGAACTTTTCCCTCTCTGAGACATTTCGTAAACAGTTTTGGTAGGTTTTCCAGGGCAATTTTTCCTGCTTCTTTTATTAAATCTAATGTGATGCCGTCTTCTAATACACTACCTCTTTTCAAACTCTTCAGAGCTGTTTTTGTTATTCTATAGTTATGCCTGGAATTTTTGTAGACGTTGGGTTTCCTTCTGTGTGTGGTCTGTTTTTTGAGTTGTATAAATGATCAGAGATTTCTTCCACGATTTTGATTATTTTTTTTCTTCCCTCCTACAGTATGTCATGTTTCTCCATTTCGTTTCTTTAAAGCATACATCTTACTTTTCTCTCTCCCCAGTCTCCTCTTTGCTGCTTTACACTGGTTCCTGTGATTAAGGCTTCGTTTATTTTCTGCGTGTTGAACTTCCGTACATCTTGATTTTTCTTATATATGGTTTTTGTTAAATCTACTGCTTCTGTTTTATCGCTAGTAGATACTGTTTCGCCTAGTAGGGCTAGATTAGTTAGGTGCAACTACACTAAAAGGCTCCTATTAGCAACAGTCAGATTAAACACTCTCCCACCATCTGAGTCACAAGCCAGCCAGGAGGGGTACATTGGCTGTTTACAGGGGTCCCATTATGCCCTTTGGACCTATGTTTCCCCTTGGGCCCATTTCCCCATAAATATATTCCCCATGGACCTACTTCTGCTACGGATAAATTTGTCTCAAGGACCTATTTTCCCATTAACCCCTAACAGGCGGGCGACGTTACGTAACGTCCGTGTGTGAGGAGGCGGGCGACATTACATAACGTCCATGTGTGAGGAGGCAGGCGACGTTATGTAATGTCCAGCCATTTTCAGTCATAAATATTTGGTGAAACTGGGTGATAAGGCATCCTTGTCACCAATTGTCCTGCCTTCTGCTCTCCCAAGCCTAGAAACAAGTAAAATAGAATGTACAGTCGGGGAAGAAAGAAGCTGGACACAATTGGCGGCCTCTGGCAACAACTCCTATAGTAAACACGTAGGTGGTAGCGGATATGCATGAATGAAGGGGGTAACGTTTGTATCGAAGTGTGTGATTGGTCGGCACACCACCGTCTGTCATTGCCATGTAGTCAAATATTGGAGAGGGTTTTGAGTATGAATACACTATGTGGTAGATATAATAGATATTCACCCTGTGTCATAGGACATATAATATCTTAATTTGACAGTTGATTAGCTGTATTTATTAATGTCACTCATATTTAAGGCACTGTGCAGCTGAAAGTATTTGTGGAGTCAAAGGCATCTGTCTTCAGAGTTGGTTCATTATGAGACCGAAGCCTCAGATCCTTGAATAAATTATAATTACTATCAAGCGCAATACGTAATTTATTAGCGAGTTCGTTTGTATGCTTCATTAACGAATATGTCATTGAAATACAACGTTGGTTCTGATAATCTTTATGACTTTGCTACGTTCTGAGTCAGTAGAAACGTTCCTCCCATGAACGTGCACCATCCCTTACCGTGCTGGGGGTGGGAGGAACCGTGAACACACGCACGATTTATTAGTTTCTTCATTCAACTGCTAATGAAAAACTACTATGCAATTGCTAAACAAATGTTTGCTCCGTCCATGATAACAAGAGACTGCTCCTTGATAAGACAGATACCTCTGATACTGAAAACATTCCTTTTAGGTGATGTCCATCACACGTTTTCCCTCTCGAGTTGAGGTGGTGAGTTGGTAGGGTGAAGTATGGCCTTTTCAACGGCACTTCTGTCGCGATTGTTTCGCCCTACAACCTCTCTACCGAACTAGCCTCACATGAGCATCCCCTCCAAGCTAGCCTCGCACAAGCACTTTCCTCCGGCATTCTCTTCCCTCATCTAGCCCAACCTTTCACATTAGCAACATGTCAAGCTGATTCCTAACATCCAGTTCAGTCACAGAGCATGGCATGGTTTGCGTGCATGTTTCAGTGTTTATATGTATGTGTGATTAGTTATAACTGAAATATAAGAAACCATGTTATGATATTTTTAATTGGAACCTTTTTGTCATATTCGGACCAGCACAGATTTACAGGTGAATAAACTTCCCCTTTACCATACTGATGAATCCAAATGAAGGCCAACAAGTGAACTGTAGCTACATGATGGATTAAAGCAGGCCATTAGACTATAATCCGAGATATATCGCACCATAACAAATCGGAAACCAATGTTGTAATAATTAAGGTAGAGCAAGATTCCAAAGTTCGTGCAGAGGGCTGATGGCTCAGCACCATAACTGTGTGGAGTATTTAAAAATCTGTTGTTTCGTGTTATCCGCATCATTCCCTGCAAACTACTGCTCGACGTTTATCACAATATCAATCCAACTGGTGTAGGAAGGCAATAATTCCTAATAATTACTCGTGCGTATCCTTTTTATGCTTCTACTGCGCCTGTTCTGTCCTCGGATACAAGGTGAATGCACACCCCTTCAGTCTCTTGACTTGCTAGCTTCATATTACCTCAATCTATTATGGTATGAAAAGAATGTGACCTATCATGAGTGAAGCACAATAAATGTTGTAGGACCCATAGACGTCATTTTCATGAACATAATTAAAAGAATCACACATAAGGCAATGCGATGATGTTAAAATCAATAGTTACAAGACTATAAGCTAAACACAGAAGTCAAGTGTAATACTGCAGCTCATTACTGCATCACTGGAAATACTCGTTTGTTGGTAACCTTATCCTTATCACCTTTATTCTTTGCCAGTCCTTACTGAAGGCGGATTGTTCCAAGGTATCAGCAAAATCGTCTACCGTTAAGCATATCAGTATATTAAACCTTTTGCTAGTTCGGTTGTAAGCTTATGAATATATTATTGAGAAGATGCTTCGAATGTAAAGGTTTTTGCATGCTATATTATACGAGTGAAAAAGAATTTACTGTAATCCGTGTGTGGCACTTGTACTCAGTGCATCACAAATTTAATTTTTTTTTGGAAAGACAGTGTGTGTGCTAAATGGAATTACCGTAATTTCAGTAACATGCTCAAGCTTACGTCACCTTACATTTAGTGCTTAGGGCTTTACCGCACGTGACTAGTAATTACCAGCGAGATAGCAAACATGGCATTGTTTTCAATTTGTCTGTCTGTGTGTGTATCTGTTAGCATGATAACTTTGCAACCGCTCAAAATACCATCACAAAATTATACAGGTGTGTAATAGGGATGAAAATCTCCTACGAGTTCGGAATTGGAGAAATTAAGTCAAGGTCCGTGGGTCTGTTAGCACGATAACTTCGCAACCCCTCAGGATATCATAAAAAAAAAATACAGGTGTGTAATAAGGATGAAAATCTCCTACGAGTTCGAAATTGGTGGTAGTAGGTCAAGGTCAAGGTCATATTCCGAGCCGGGCTAGATATGTATAGGCTCGCGGATGGTGTGATTCCCCCTTACGGGGGGCCACTTGTTTACTCAAGCACCAAACACATCACAGGAAGAAAACTCGCAGCGAAAGAGTTAACCATAAATATGCAAGGATGCCCTATAAAGGAACTAGAATCGTGTAGCGTTAGTTAGTATAAAACGCTGACATACTCATCAGGTCTTTTGAGTTAATTATAGTGTGTGTATAAATGGTATCACCTGATAACATGTAACCTATGAGTGTGGACATCTTAACTAACTTGAAAAAGCACTCACCATAAAATTAGTTAATTTGAATCTCCTTGATTTGAACTGTGGGGCAAAAGATCATTACTTAACGTGCAAATTCTGTGACTGAACTGGATGTTAGGAATCATCTTGACATGTTGCTAATGTGAAAGGTTGGGCTAAGTGAGGGAAGAGAATGCCGGAGGAAAGTGCTCGTGTGAGGCTAGCTTGGAGGGGATGCTCATGTGAGGCTAGTTCGGTAGAGAGGTTGTAGGGCGAAACAATCGCGACAGAAGTGCCGTTGAAAAGGCCATACTTCACCCTACCAACTCACCACCTCAACTCGAGAGGGAAAACGTGTGATGGACATCACCTAAAAGGAATGTTTTCAGTATCAGAGGTATCTGTCTTATCAAGGAGCAGTCTCTTGTTATCATGGACGGAGCAAACATTTGTTTAGCAATTGCATAGTAGTTTTTCATTAGCAGTTGAATGAAGAAACTAATAAATCGTGCGTGTATTCACGGTTCCTCCCACCCCCAGCACGGTAAGGGATGGTGCTCAATGAAGCTCTGTCCACGTTCATGGGAGGAACGTTTCTACTGACTCAGAACGTAGCAAAGTCATAAAGATTATCAGAACCAATGTTGTATTTCAACGACATATTCGTTAATGAAGCATACAAACGAACTCGCTAATAAATTATGTATTGCGCTTGATAATAATTATGATTTATTCAAGGATCTGAGGCTTCGGTTTCATATTGAACCTACTCTGAAGACAGATGCTTTTGACTCCACAAATACTTTCAGCTGCACAGTGCCTTAAATATGAGTGACATTAATCAATACAGCTAATCAACTGTCAGATTAAGATATTATATGTCCTATGACACAGGGTGAATATCTATTATATCTACCACAGTGTATTCATACTCAAAACCCTCTCCAATATTTGACTACATGGCAATGACAGACGGTGGTGTGCCGACCAATCACACACTTCGATACAAACGTTACCCCTCCATTCATACATATCCGCTACCACCTACGTGTTTACTATAGGAGTTGTTGCCAGAGGCCGCCAATTGTGTCCAGCTTCTTTCTTCCCCGACTGTACATAATATATTTGTTGTAGTATTATAATTGATCAAGTAAAATAGTATATATGTACGTAAGTTTTATTGTTATAAGTGTTCAAGTAAAATAGAAAACATATACATAAGATTTTGAAGACAATGAATCGCGTATAGAATGCATAAATGATAAATATAGTATTCAGTGGCAAAGAAAAAGCAAATGAGTGAATAGTTTGCTAGCCTCACCCCAGGCGAGCCTGGTGATAAGCTGCCTGCCCGCCCTCCTCCCTCACTTCTCCCCTCCACCTTCCACAGCCAGCAGAGACGCATTACCGTGCATATAACACCTCTTGCCTTCGTTTTTCATCCATTTTTCATCAATTTATGCATGTTTAGGGTTATTCCTTGATGCTTTATTTTTCCGAAAGTATGCCTCCCCACACGATCGTATAATTGGTAAGATGCCCGCCCAAAAGGGGTTAACCCCTAAGCAACGTTCGTGCGTGAGGAGTTGGGTGACATTACGTAATGTCCAGCCATTTTCGGTCCTATTTTATTGGTGAAATTGGGTGATGAGGCATCCTTGTCATCTATTGTCCTTCTTTCTACTCTCTCAAGTCTTGAAATAAGTAAAATAGAATATATATATATATATATATATATATATATATATATATATATATATATATATATATATATATATATATATATATATATAAGTTGTAGTGTTATATTTGTTGAAGTAAAATAGTATATACATATATAAGTTATATTGTTATGAGTGTTCAAGTAAAATAGAAAACACATACATAAGATTTTGAAGACAATGAATAGTGTAAAGAAAGCATAAATGATGAATATAGTGTTCAGTGGTGAAGAAAAAGCAAATGAGTGAATAGTTTGCTTGCCTCCCCCCAAGCGAGCCTGGTGATAAGCTGCCTGCCCGCCCTCCTCCCTCACTCCTCCCCTCCTGCCACAGCCAGCAGAGACGTATTACCACGCATGTAACATCTCTTGCCTTCGTTTTTCATCCATTTTCATTGATTTATGCATCTTTAGGCTTATTCCTTGTTACTTTATTTTCCCGAAAATTTGCCGCCCCACATGGTGGTATAATTGACAAGTTGCCCGCCGATAAGGGGTTAACCACCCATCCATCCAACCATTAACATACCCACTCTTTCCAACCACCAACTCAAAACCTTGCCAACCCACCCACCCTTGGTTCTGTTTTCCCACAACCCACTCACCCATCCTGTTCACCCACCCACCAACCCATCCTTCCTATCCACCTACTCATCCACCCACATTGACCATGCACTCATCCACCGACCCCTCACACCCCACTCATCCACCCAAATGGTTGGAACAATACTGGTACATCATAGGAGAATATTATAAGCTATATGGGAACCGGCCTTCACTCCACATTGCTGACTTAATTAACCCCTTAACTGCGGAGTGTCCTTTTCGTGACGCTCAGGCACAATGGATCATACCGTGGGGAGTCACTTTTGTGATTTTGTGTTATTTTGAATTCTCCCGGACTTACATGTGGTGGCTTGTATTATCTATCAGTACCGTACTGCTAATGTCCAGCACTAGTCAGCACTCCTAATCTCATCTGTACTCCAATCCATTGTTGACAATTTAGTCATTTTTCCCGTTCTTGACTCCCCTCCCTACCTCCCCTCCATTACCCTCTCCTCTCACCCGCCCGGCCGCGCTGCACTAAACAAATCTTCCCTGGAATTTTCCACTGATTTCATCCATTGAAATAAGCCCTATGCCCTATTCTAATACAAAATAATAATTACAAAAAAGAAATAAGGTAAGTGATAGTGCCATACACCTGGAGTTGGCTAATTATCACCTGACAACACCTCACGTGCACTCGTTCCCTAATTTCCCCTGGTAATTTCCCCTTGAAATATGCCATATAATCTATTCTCGTAATAACAATATATATATATGAAAGGAAGGGAGAAGCCTAAGTGATATTTACATTCACCTGGAACTATCTATCTATCTATTGCCAGACGCCTCAATCCCGTTTGGGGTGGCCACAAACAAATCGCCTCCAAGTCGCCCTGTCCCCCGCCATTTCACTGCCCTGCTCCCAACTCACACCCCCCTCTCTCATATACCTCTCCACCCCATCCCTCCATCTCATCCTCGGCCTCCCCCTCCCTCTTCCCCCCTCCACCTCACTCACATACACTCTCTTCGTCAGTCTTTCACCCTCCATCCTCTCCACATGGCCAAACCACCTCAGTGTGTTCCTCGTAACGCTTCCTATCACATCCACATCAACATCACAATGCTCCTTTATATCCGCATTCGTCAGCCTGTCTCTCCGTGTGACTCCACAGGCTCCTCTTAAATAACTCATTTCCACTGCTCTCACTCTTGACTTGTGTCCTTCCAACAACGTCCAAGCTTCACTTCCATACGTTAGAGTTGGTATCACAATAATGTCATGTAGTAACTTTTCCATTTCCATGCTCACTTCCCTGTTTCTTATCACTGCTTTCAAAGAACCAGCAACCTTTCTTCCCTGCTGTACCCTTTCAAGCACTTCACCCTCCAAACCTCCATCCTTACTCATCACATTGCCCAAGTACTTAAACGTACTCACATTTTCCAATTCCACACCATCCAACCTCGCTATACATTCACTGACTTCACCTCTCTCAAAGACCATCACTTTACTCTTCCCTACATTCACCTTTAGATTCCGTTTCTTACACACTCTCTCAAACTCATCCACCAAGCCTTGCAGCTCCCTTTCGTCTTCACTCAACAACACAGTATCATCTGCAAACAACAGTACAGGGAGTTTCCAAACACTATCCTCTCTCACCAGGGCCACTCCAACATCCACTACCCTACCTTGTACCTCTTTTATTACCCCATCCATGTACAGATTGAACAACCATGGAGACATGACACATCCCTGTTTCAAACCAACTTTCAAAGAGAAAAATTCACTTAGTTCACCATCCACACGCACTGCAGCCTTCGCACCATCGTATATACTCTTCACAGCATTCAACAACTTCCCATCCACTCCATATATTCTTAACACTTTCCACAATCCTTGTCTATCCACCCTGTCATATGCTTTCTCCAAATCCATGAAAGCCGCATACAACATCTTTCCCTTCTCTAGAAACTTTTCCACTAAAGATCTAAGAATGAATATCTGATCTACACAACCTCTTCCCTTCCTAAAGCCTCCCTGTTCTTCTCCAACTAATTTCTCTGTTCTTTCTCTAACTCTGTCAATAAGTATCCTACCATACACTTTTCCTATTATACTAAGAAGACAAATGCCCCTATGATTACCACACACTTCTTTTTCCCCTTTTCCTTTGTACAAGGGAATAATTATACCTGACTTCCAATCCTCTGGGACTCTACCTTCCTCCCAGGCCAATCTGCACATCATCCACGTCCATTCTACTACTATCTCTCCCCCATGCTTCAGCATTTTACCACACACTCCATTAATTCCTGGGGCTTTCCCCGATTTAACTTTCTTCATTGCTTCCACAACTTCTATCCTACTGATTTCTTCCTGTCTTCTCACCTCCCTCCTTCTCCCAGCCATTCCCCAGCCACTTATACTCGCATTACTTCCATCCTCTACGTTTAACAATTCCTTAAAGTGTTCTCTCCATCTGCTCACTTTTTCTTCCTTCTCCATAGTAATCTACCATTTTTATCTTTCACTCCCCTGCTAACTTCACTTCCACCCTGTCTTACTCTTTTCATCTTTTTCCAGAACATTTTCTTACAGTCCCTCCACTTTACATTCAAATTCCTTCCAAATTCCTCATCCACTCTCTTCTTACTCACTCTTACTAATCTTTTCATCTCTCTCTTTCTTTCTACATATAACTCCCTCTTCCGCCACTCAACTTCTTCCACGCCCCTATTTCTCATCCATTCATTGTATGCTTTCTTCTTTTGTGCCACAGCCTGTTTCACCTCTTCAGTCCACCACGCTGTTCCTTGCACCCCCCTCCGTCTTCTCTTCCTTCCACACACCACATCACATGCTGCACATATTTCTTCTGTAAATATCCTACACACACCTTCCACGTCTCCCATCTGCTCCAATTCATAATTGCCCAATCGTTCCTCCACTTCTCTCTTATACTCTGCCTTTTTCTCATCCTCTTGTAACCTTTCCACTCTCCTTGCAACTACTCCTTCCTCTCGTCTTTCACTTCTTCTATTCCTCCATCTTACTTGAATTTTAATTCTGGCCACCACCAAGTAGTGGTCAGAAAGTCCACTCCCCCAGCCTCTATAAACTCTTGCATCCATTACACATCTTCGCATCCTTTCATCCACACACACATAATCAATCATTGCCTTCCTTTCATTCAGTTCACCACCCGCCCTTCTCATCACTCTCCATGTACACCTGTGAATCATTTTATGCCTGAAGAGGGTATTGGCTATCACCAGCCCCCTCCCAGCACAAATGTCCACTAACGCACTCCCATTCTCATCTATCTCAGCAGGCATACCCCACTCACCAACTATTCCATCCACCTTCAGATTCCCAACTTTACCATTCATATCACCAATCAAAAACACTCTCTCATTCCTTCCAAACTTTTCCATGCACACTTCCACATTTGTCCAGAACTCTTCTTGCACTCTTCTAGCACGATCTTGCGTTCGCGCATACACACACACAATCGCCCACATTTGTATTCCAACTTTCAATTTTACCCACACAATCCTTGACCCAACTGATCCATACTGTCTTATGCTCCTCTTCCATCTTTTACTCACAACTATACATACTCCTTCCTTTGCCCTCTCATTCTTACCTACTCCTGCACATATACCCCATCCATACTCCCATTCTCTCACACTTTCTCCTCCCCATTTTGTTTCAGTTATTCCACATACATCCACTTTCGCACCTTCAAGCACCTGGACAATCTCTCTCTCTTTCACCTCATCATTCGGTCCTCTTACATTCCACGTAGCCATTACCAAGTTCTTTGTCCGGTCCTGGGTCATCATCGTTTGGTCAGTCCTTGTCCGAGGCTTGTTGTTTGTTTTTTTTAGTTAGTTGTTTTCCAGGGAGGAGCACTAACCGTCCGCCAACCCTTTTAGTCGCTTTTTACGACAAGCAGGGATACTGTATTGTCGAGATTTCCTACCAATCATTTCATAGCATGTAAATTAGCAGCTGTCACCCTATTGACATTGTCAATCCTTGCCTTCCTATATAGGTCGCGGGAATCAGTTCCTTGTCGTCCTCTGAGGTTAAACCTTGTCGCACTCGCACCCTGCCATTTCTGCCGTTTCTGCGCCAATTGCAAAAGGCCCTGTGACCTCTACCCCTAGAAAAACTCGTGTGGGAAGCAGTAAAGGACTTAGTGACTCAGCAGTGGAACGTGAACCGGCAGAATTATCTATGATAATGATGGATAGTGACTTTGATCCTTCGTGTGAATCGTGTGATGAGCCTGGGGAGGAAGTCGTTACAGAAACTCCTAGTACGAGTGCTTCAGTCTCCCAAGTTATCCCTAGCTCCAAGGGAATGGAGCCGTTAATGCAGCAAGGGAAGGAATTTGGGAAGGGAGTGAAAAGGTTGCGGGTTAGCCCCGGAACAATGGCCCGGTGTGACCCAGCTCGCCATGAGTCCCGAGGTGAATCACCTCCCCGCTCCCCCAGCCCCACTTCACTAATTTCTTCCTCATCTTCAGCGGAATTTTCTCCTGAGTCTTCGTCGTCGGAGTCTCCACCAGCACCTACAGTGAAGGCAGGCCGTAGGGGACGAGGTAAATCCCTGACTTGTAAAAGTAGAATAGCAACTACAGTAAGCGCGCTAGTGCTACACGGCAACCTAGGGTCAGTGAGAGTGACCTTGAAGCAGCCCAGTCTGCCTCACAGCCACCCTCCACCCTCACCCACCCTACACCGCCACGACAGGGAATCCTGGACGCCTTCATGTGGATGGAAGGTTCCGATTTCGTCCCTGAACATCTCCATTTGGACGAGAGTTCCTCAGGGATACAGCCTGCCTTCACTCTTGACAAGGATGCTGAGTGTGTGGACTTCCTTTTGGCCTTCCTCGATGACAAAGTCATGCAGCACATATGTGATGAGACTAACAGGTATGAATCACAATGTGCTGCAAGTTGTGCAGGTGCAGCAAAGATGCAACAGTGGACCGTACTGGGAGTGCAGGAGCTGTATGTGTTTTTCGCCCTCATGCTTCTCATGCCACACTCAAAGAAACATGAGTTGGAAGAATACTGGTCAATGGACTCCTTACTACCCTCACCCACCTTCAATAAGTACATGGCCAGAGATTGCTTCCGGAGCATCATGGGAAACCTGCACTTCGCCAGCAATGATGTACCTTCCCAAACCGACCCACTCTGGAAGATCCGGGAGATTCTGAGCAGAATGAAGGATAAGTTTATGCCATTCTTCCACCTCTTTCAGAAGATTGTCATAGACGAATCCTTGGTTTTGTTCAGAGGATGTCTCAGGTTTGTACAGTACATTCCAAGCAAACGCCATTGCTTTGGAATCAGGTTCTTTGTACTGTGCGACTGTAAGACGGGATACATCCTTGACTTCGTCATCTATTCAGCAAGCACTGTCGATCTGGACAAAAGACCCCCCCTTGGCTTCTCAGGCTGTGTAGTGAAAGTGCTGCTTGAAAGGTATTTTGGTGGGAATCATGTGCTGTATACTGACAACTATTATACAGCACCGAAACTTGCTAAATATCTTTCAGAGCACGGCATTGGCTCCTGTGGCACTGTGAAGAGCAATCATGCCCACTTCCCCAAATTCCCAGAGGCAGGAAACTCGCAGTGAGGAGACGTGCACCTACGCAAGTCTGAGAAGATGCTGGCAATATGGTGGCATGAGAAGAGGGTCGTGCACATGCTCACCACCGTACACAAGGGGGAAACAAAAGACAGTGGGAAGGTCGACCGTAGGACAGGCGAACCTGTAAACCTGATGCTGTCATAGACTATAATATCAACATGCGGCTGGTGGACAAGTCCGACATGATGATTGGAGAGATCGACTGCCTCAGGAAGAATACTAGGTGGTACAGGAAAGTTTTTCTGCATCTCATTGACATGACAATGCCGAACGCCTTCATCCTGTACAAGATGAAGGTAAAGCCACCCAAGTCCTTCTCCCTGAGTTATTCGCCAGGACTTGTGTTCAGCAGGTGCTTGAGAGATATGGTAGGGTGACAGCAGCAACTCCAAGGCGCCATGCTGTAAGACTTCCCGACAGACTTGAGCAGAGGGCGTACTGTACATGGATCGTCACAGACTGGTGCAAATGCCTGCCACAACCAAGAGGAAGGCTGCGATCCACAGGTGCCAGGTGTGTGCACATACAACCCGACGCACACCTGAGCAGAAATGCACCTCTTGGCAGTGTGCTGAGTGCCAGGTTCCCCTCTGCGTTACCTGCTTTATTGATTACCACAGCCTGAAGCAGTTCTAAAAGTGCAAATGGGGAATGTAAACAATGTGTAAATAATGTGTAAAATAGCAAGTGAAAGCAATGGATGTAAATATGATGGAACAGTATAATATAGTTTTATAAGTTACTGCAAGTGACAGTGCATAACATAGTGTAAGTAAAATAGAAGTTTAAATACTGAAAATACAATAGAAAATGTAAATACAAATGTAAACAATTAGTAATATAAGAATATGAGTACAAATACTTGAAGTTATGACAGTGAAAGTGAAACCTTGGCTCTCTACGTATTTTACTGAAAGAGAAATTGAATGCCTGCAGTGACAATAAACTACTAGTACTGAAGGAAACTTATGGATAAAGACTGCACATATATATATATATATATATATATATATATATATATATATCTATATATATATATATATATATATATGTGTGTGTGTGTGTGTGTGTGTGTGTGTGTGTGTGTCATATAGTAATAGGAATATAAAGTGTGAGTGTTTTTATGAATAATAAATGACAGAATACCAGCAGGGAACGAGGGCAAGTGGGAAGCTCGTACGCGCTCGTAATTTTCATTTCTTTCACAGTGTTTTTTTTTTTTTTTTTTTGAGCATGGATTTCAAACTATTTGAAAATAATAGAATAGAGTTTCTAGTGATAATTTCAGGCTGTGGTAATCATATTACGAGGTGTCGGGAAATGTAAAGTGGAGACTTCGTTACCTGACTTCAGAGGTCTCCATATGTCCTACGGTACTCGACGAAGGCTCACAAACATCCCAGGAGAAAGCTGATGGTATGCGCCATATGCATGTTTAATTATGATATTCTAGGATCAATAACTGATTTTTGGCAAATATTTTTACAAAGTCTGTCGGAGCGCGAATATCCTCACGGACACCCAAGCAACGCAAAAACAACCCAGAGGTGTAGGGGTTAAGCGAGACGCGGAGAATTTCAGTACTATTGGAAATGGGAATATTTGTAGCATACCTGTCTATTTTCTTCCCGCCATCCTTTGAGGTACTGAAAATATTCAGGCCCGTGTATATCCTTACATTATAAAGTTACATAGTGCTATATTCTGTTCAAATTAACTTGGCCTACAATTGTCATCTCTCCGTCTTAATTGCTAAGATGCAACAAGAGTGAAACACTACAGGATGCTAGTCACGAAGAAATTCCATGGAAAGGAAGTTGAGTCATAGCATTGTGTTTTTCTGTCACTGACCTACATGAAATTAATAATCTGCAAAAGGACGAAAATCTGGGGCAAGTTTAAATGAATGAATTCTTTAGTTTTGTTGTGAATTGTTCTGTGGCTGTATGAGTGAAGAATGTAAACAAAGAATATCATACGAGGTTTGGATCATGAGAGTTTAAGACTGTGTGTGTGTGTGTGTGTGTGTGTGTGTGCAAACGAGAAGCGGTCGGTGCATGGTAAAAGAACAGTAGTGCGAAGCCAGCGGTGACAGGAGGTGGTGGTGCGGTGTTCATTCCTTCCTCTGTACCCGGAATAAGGTAACCACTGTATTTTGTGCAACAGCTAAGAAAGTGAAAGGAAAATAAGACACTAAATGAAAGTAGATGATAGAACACGAGGGTATTACTTTTCAGGTCATCAAAATCCTCAACTCACTCCTCTGCAAAGAATGTGGCTGAATGAGAGAATGTTTGACTTAAGTGCTGAGGCAGGAAGTGTGGACATTACGTTGACATCAACGTTATTTCTTTCCTTAAGTGAAAATATAAGATGTCTTGAAAGCAGTGACACAAAATGACCGATCTTTAGTACAGTACAAACAACCCAGAATCGGCTCTTGACAACAAATGCAAGTGCAAGTGGCCTTAGGACGATATGAAGGGCATACTCTGTTACGTTTGAGACGTGTTAAGAACAGAAAACTCATCAGAAATTACTTGGTGCATATATATATATATATATATATATATATATATATATATATATATATATATATATATATATATATATATATTTACGGAATAGAGAAAACTGTCCCGCAAAGTTTCAGGTTCAAAACAAAAGAGTTAGGTAAAATTACAAGTTAAAGTTTAATGCTCAAACTAACAACTAACATTCAGGACTCATAAGGATAATGTAATGGCAAAAAGGTTACATATATGGTTAACTGCAATAGCGTCTATTAACACGAAATTAGAAAGTGTAAATTTATCTAAGTAAGCCCTGATAAAATGAGAAAACCGGATAATGTTCAGTGAATGCAATATATATTATTACAGATACAAAATATTGTTAATAATGGCTGACACCTAAAACATATGAATCACAAAAACCTCACTAGGCCTACGAATTAACACCTTATGCTATACAGTACAAGAAAAAATGCAATAACACTTATACTCAAATTACACAGCTGCTAGATGGTTGGAGACTTCCTGAGCACTCACAATAATAACAACTGTACAGGGGAGGACAGAGATGTGAACAAAATGAGGAGTAGATCTAAGTGACAATTAATGCAGAGACTGAGCTCATTATATAGGGGCCGGCAGAGCTTGATACAACTTGTAAGAAGGACGCACAAATGAAGCCATAGGGGACAAAGAGCTGACAATCCTGCTTTGAACAACAGAAAGAACGACTTACTCTACTATAAGGGTTAGAAGGGGGGAGTGAGGTAGAACACTCTCGTGATCAAACATGCAGCATACTGTACGTTAGAACTATACAAAGGATGATGAAATCATAGGCTATGTAACAATATATATATATATATATATATATATATATATATATATATATATATACAAAATATAAAAAAAACTCTACATACCTGTATATGTTACACGGAATTTGTGTAACCAGTGATTTCATGAAATCTCTAGGGAATTCGTGGAATGGGGGTTAATTTACGTTGTAGTTAGGTAAAGCTGGGAATAATTTAGGTTAAATAAGGTTAGTTTAGGTTAAGTTAGGTTAATTTAGATAAATGCCGAGCTATGTTAAGCATTTATATAAGTGAACCCAACCTAACCTAACCTAACTTACCTAATCTAACCCAAACTCAACCTAGATTATCCTAGCCTAACCTAACCGTAACATAAATTAGGCTAATCTGAATTACCCATTCTAATTTAAACTATTCTTATTGTTTCCCTAGGGATTTCACGAAATCACTGGTTGCACAAGATTCCCTGTAATATATATATATATATATATATATATATATATATATATATATAATATATATATATAATATATATATATATATATATATATATATATATATATATATATATATATTAGATGTAATGTTATATTTGTTCAAGTAAAATATGGTATATACGTATGTAAGTTATATTGTTATGAGTGTTCAGTTAAAATAGAAAACACATACATAAGATATTGAAGACAATGAATAGTGTAAAGAAAGCATAAATCATGAATATAGTGTTCAGTGGTGAAGAAAAAGCAAATGAGTGAATAGTTTGCTAGCCTCGTCCCAGGTGCGCCTTATGATAAGCTGCCTGCCCGCCTTCCTCCCTCACTCCTCCCCTCCTCCTGCCACAGCCAGCAGAGACGTATTACCACTCATGTAACACCTCTTGCCTTCTTTTTTCTCCATTTTCATTGATTTATGCATCTTTAGGCTTATTCCTTGATACTTTATTTTTCCGAAAATATGCCGCCCCACATGGTGGTATAATTGACAAGTTGCCCGTCCATAAGGGGTTAACCACCCATCCATCCAACCATTAACATACCCACTCTTTCCATCCACCAACTCAAAACCTTGCCAACCCACCTACCCATGGTTCTGTTTTCCCACAACCCACTCACCCATCCTGTTCACCCACCCACCAATCCATCCTTCCTATCCACCTACTCATCCACCCACATTGACCATGCACTCATCCACCGACCCCTCGCACCCCACTCATCCACCCAATCGGTTGGAACAATACTGGTACATTGTAGGAGAACGTTATAAGCTATACGGGAACTAGCCTTCACTCCACATTGCTGACTTAATTAATCCCTTAACTGCGGGGTGTTACTTATGTGACACTCAGGCGCAATGGATCATACCGTGGGGCGTCACTTTTGTGATTCCATGTTATTTTGAATTCTCCTAGGCTTACAAGTGGTTGCTTGTATCATCTATCAGTATTGCTAATGTCCAGCACTAATCAGCACTCCTAATCCTATCTGTACTCCGATACACTATTGACGATTTAGCCATTTTTCCCAGTTCTTGACTCCCCTCCCTACCTCCCCTCCATTACGCTCTCCTCTCACCTGTTCGGCAGCGCTGCGCTAAGCAAATCTTCCCCGGAATTTTCTACTGATTTCATCCATTGAAATAAGCTCTATGCCCTATCCTTTTACAAAATAATATATAAAAAAAGAAATAAGATAAGTGATAGTGCCATACACCTGGAGTTGGCTAATTATCACCTGACAACACCTCACATGCACTCGTTCGCTAACTTCTCCCTGTAATTTCCCCTTGAAATATGCAGTATAATCTATTCTCGTAATAAAAATATATATGTGAAGGAAAGGGAGAAGCCTAAGTAATATTTACATTCACCTGGAACTACCTATTTTTTATGTATTGTCGAGATTTCCTACCAATCATTTTATATCATGTAAATTAGTAGCTGTCACCCTATTGACATTGTCAACCCTTGCCTTCCCATATACGCCACGGAAATCAGTTACTTGTCGTCCTCTGAGGTGAAGCCATGTTGCACTCATGCCCCACCATTTCTGCCGCTTCTGCGCCAATTGCAAAGGGCCTGTGACCTCTTCCCCTAGAAAAACTCATGTGGGAAGCAGTAAAGGACTTAGTGACTCAGCGGTGGAACGTGAACCGGCAGAATTATCTATGATAATGATGGATAGTGACTTTGATCCTTTGTGTGAATCGCGTGATGAGGCTGGGGAGGAAATCGTTACAGAAACTCCTAGTCCGAGTGCTTCAGTGTCCCAAGTTATCCCTAGCTCCAAGGGAATGGAGCCCTTAGTGCAGCAAGGGAAGGAATTTGGGAAGGGAGTGAAAAGGCAGTGGGTTAGCCCCGGAACAATGGCCCTGCATGACCCAGCTCACCATGAGTCCCGAGGTGAATCACCTCCCCGCTCCCCCAGCCCCACTTCACTATTTTCTTCCTCATCTTCAGCGGAATTTTCTCCTGAGTCTTCGTCATCGGAGTCTCCACCAGCACCTACAGTGAAGGCAGGCCGTAGGGGACGAGGTAAATCCCTGACTCGTAAAAGTAGAGTAGCAACTAGAGTAAGCACTGCTAGTGCTACATGGCAACCTAGGGTCAGTGAGAGTGACCTTGAAACAGCCCAGACTGCCTCACAGCCACCCTCCACCCTCACCCACCCTACACCGCCACGACGGAATCCTGGACGCCTTCATGTGGATGGAAGGTTCCAATTTCGTCCCTGAACATCTCCATTTCGACGAGAGTTCCTCAGGGATACAGCCATCACTCTTGACAAGGATGCTGAGTGTGTGGACTTCCTTTTGGCCTTCCTCGATGGCGAAGTCATGTAGCACATATGTGATGAGACTAACAGGGACGAATCACAATGTGCTGCAAGTGGTGCAGGTGCAGCGAAGATGCAACAGTGGACCGTACAGGGGATGCAGGAGCTGTATAAATTCTTCGCACTCATGCTTCTCATGCCTCACTCAAAGAAACATGAGTTGGAAGAATACTGGTCAATGGACCCATTACTATAGTCTGACAAATCTAAACGTAGGGTTTTGGTGGAGTCACCCCCTCCCTGCACTGTTGCCACGTTTCCGAGCTGACTTCTCCATCAGCGATGACCTTGACACTGTTTCCCTCTTGTGATCTCCGTTTTTCTAATACCCCCTATACCCCTGCCACCAACACCCCCTATACCCCTACCCCCAACAACACCCCCATCAACAACACCCGCTATACCTCCACCACCAACACCTCCTATAAATATAGACCCCCACCATCAACACCTGTATAATAATTAGCCGTTGATAATTGCTATACTTTTATTGAGACCATACATTCTACCCTATTGCTCAAACTCCCTAATCTTACAATCCCATCTATCTTAATCCTTCCCACTGCCTTCGTTCCTAAATCCCTTAATTGATCTATTTTTAACCTAAGTGTCCCCACACCTTTTAAACCATTTACCTCTCTGTCACTATTCTCCACCATATGTATCAACTTGTATTATATTGTGTATAGAACTTTCATACTGTATGCTGTACTACTGTATAATGTATAAGAATACCCACTGTTTAGTGGAAATAAAGTTTTATTATTATTACTATTATTATTATTATTATTTCTCTCTCTCTTTCTCTCTCTCTCTCTCTCTCTCTCTCTCTCTCTCTCTCTCTCTCGCTAGATTTTGTTATGTGTCATTCATGGTTTTTTACTTCCATTTTTATGTATGGATTATAATTTTGACTTTATTTCCGCACCACCCTTGAGGTAAAAGTCACGGCGCGTTTTTTTTATAGAGGTTTCCCCAATAGGCCTAAATCCTGTAGGGGGTTGGTGACCTCCCATAGCGTACAAACAAACACGTGTCGCGTGAGTGCTGCCACCCCAGAGCTGTTTGATATATTTATTTTAATTATGAAAGGATCGCCTCTTCCCACTTTTATCCCTTCAAATTTTCTTGCAATTATACTTGCTAAATTAATTAGCAATGTTAGAAGTGTTGGGGAAGTAAATAATAATTAGAATATTTTTAGAGCAACACTGCCAAATTTTTATGCCACGTTTCTCTATTATCCTATAATATAGTATGCAGAATAGTTTTATTCTTCCTTGATACATGTCAGCACTTTCATTACAGTTATATTAGTATGAGTTATGTTTATGTATCATTCCTACTACACAAACCACAGGCGTTATACATCGTAGGGTTAGGAAACATGGCAATAGTGTAGGGAGGGGGTGACTCCACCCAAACCCTATGTTTAGATTTGTCAGACTATACCCTCACCCACCTTCAATAAGTACATGGCCAGAGATCATTCCAGAACATCATGGGAAACCTGCACTTCGCCAACAACGAAATACCTTCCCAAACCGACCCACTCTGGAAGATCCGGGAGATTCTGAGCAGAATGAAGGATAAGTTTATGCCATTCTTCCACCCCTTTCAGAAGGTTGTCATAGACGAATCCTTGGTTTTGTTCAGAGGATGTCTCAGGTTTGTACAGTACATTCCAAGCAAACGCCATCGCTTTGGAATCAAGTTCTTTGTACTGTGCGACTGTAAGACGGGATACATCCATGACTTCGTCATCTATTCAGCCAGCACTGTCGATCTGGACAAAAGACCCCCCCTTGGGTTCTCAGGCTGTGTAGTGAAAGTGCTGCTTGAAAGGTATTTTGGTGGGAATCATGTGCTGTATACTGACAACTATTATACAGCACCGAAACTTGCTAAATATCTTTCAGAGCACGGCATTGGCTCCTGTGGCACTGTGAAGAGCAATCGTGCCCACTTCCCCAAATTCCCAGAGGCAGGAAACTCGCAGCGAGGAGACGTGCACCTACGCAAGTCTGAGAAGATGCTGGCAATATGGTGTCATGACAAGAGGGTCGTGCACATGCTCACCACCGTACACAAGGGGGAAACAAAAGACAGTGGGAAGGTCGACTGTAGGACAGTCGAACCTGTGAGGAAACCTGATGCTGTCATAGACTATAATATCAACATGCGGCTGGTGGACAAGTCCGACATGATGATTGGAGAGATCGACTGCCTCAGGAAGAATACTAGGTGGTACAGGAAAGTTTTTCTGCATCTCATTGACATGACAGTGCTGAACGCCTTCATCCTGTACAAGATGAAGGTAAAGCCACCCAAGTCCTTCTCCCTGAGGTTGATCCCCAGGACTTGTGTTCAGCAGCTGCTTGAGAGATATGGTAGGGTGAGAGCGGTGCTCCAAGGCGCCATGCTGTAAGACTTCCCGACAGACTTGAGCAGAGGGCGTACTTACCACCCGATGCACACCTGAGCACAAACACATCTCTTGACAGTGCACTGAGTGCCAGGCTCCCCTCTGCATTACCTGCTTTTTTGATTACCACAGCCTGAAGCAGTTCTAAAAGTGCAAGTGGAAAATGTAAATAATGTGTAAATAATGTGTAAAATAGCAAGTGAAAGCAATGGATGTAAATATGATGGAACAGTGTAATATAGTTTTATAAGTTACTGCAAGTGACAGTGCATAACATAGTGTAAGTAAAGTAGAAGTGTAATTATTGAAAATACAATAGAAATGTAAATAGAAATGTAAATAATTAGTAATACAAGAATATGAGTACAAATACTTGAAGTTATGACAATGAAAGTGAAACCTTGGCTCTCTGTGTATTTTACTGAAAGAGAAATTGAATGCCTGCAGTGACAATAAACAACTAGTACTGAAGGAAACTTGTGGATAAAGACTGCATATATATATGTTATATAGTAATAGGAATATAAAGTGTGAGTGTTTTTATGAATAATAAATGACAGAATACTAGCAGGGAACTAGCGCAAGTGGGAAGCTCGTATGCAGTCATAATATTCATTTCTTTCACAGTGTTTTTTTTGGAGTATGGATTCCAAACTATTTGAAAATAATAGAATAGTGTTTCTAGTGATAATTTCAGGCTGTGGTAATCATATTACGGGGTGTGGGAAGTGTAAAGTGGACACTTCGGTACCCAACTTCAGAGGTCTCCACAAGTCCTACGGCACTTGACGAAGGCTCAACAAACATCCCAGGAGAAAGCTGAAGGTATGCGCCATAGGCATATATAATTACAATATTCTAGACCTAATAGATTTTTGGCAAATATTTTTACAAAGTCAGTCGGAGAGCGAATACCCTTGCGGGACACGCAAGGAGCGCAAAAACAACCCAGCGGTGTAGGGGTTAAGCGAGACGTGGAGAATTTTAATACTTTTGGAAATGGGAATACTTGTGGCATACCTGTCTATTTTCTTCCCACCATCCTTTGAGATAATGAAAATATGCAGGCCCGTGTATATCATTACATTATAAAGTTACATAGTGCTATATTCTGTTCACATCAACTTGGCCAACGATTATCATCTCTCCGTCTTAATTGCTGAGATGCAACAAGAGTGAAACACTATAGGATGCTAGTCACGAAGAAGTTCCATGGAAAGGAAGTTGAGTCCTAGCATTGTCTTTTTCTGTCACTGACCTACGTGAAATTAACAATCTGGAAAAGGACGCAAATCTGGGGCAAGTTAAAATCAATGAACTCTTTATTCTAGTATTGTTGTGAATTGTTCGGTGGCTGTATGAATGAAGAATGTAAACAAAGAATATCATACGAGGTTTGGATCATGAGAGTTTAAGACTGTGTGTGTTTGTGTGTGTGTGTGTGTGCAAGTGACAAGTGGTCGGTGCATGGTAAAAGAACAGTAGTGCGAAGCCAGCGGTGACAGGAGGTGGTGCTGCGGTGATCATTCCTTCTTCCTCTGTACCCCTAATAAGGTAACCACTGTATTTTATTCAACAGCTAAGAAAATGAAAGGAAAATAAGACACTAAAAGAAAGTGGATGATAGAACACGAGGGTATTACTTTTCAAGTCATCAAAATTCTCAACTCACTCCTCTGCAAAGAATGTGGCTGAATGAGAGAATGTTTGACTTAAATGCTGAGGCAGGAAGTGTGGACATTACGTTGACATCAACGTTATTTCTTTCCTTAAGTGAAAATATAAGATGTCTTGAAAGCAGTGACACAAAATGACCGATCTTTAGTACAGTACAAACAACCCAGAATCGGCTCTTGACAACAAATGCAAGTGCAAGTGGCCTTAGGGCGATATGAAGGGCATACTCTGTTACGTTTGAGACGTGTTAAGAACAGAAAACTCATCAGAAATTACTTGGTGTATATATATATATATATATATATATATATATATATATATATATATATATATATATATATACAGTATACAAAAAACTCTACATATATGTTACAGGGACTTTGTGTAACCAGTGATTTCATGAAATCTCTAGGGAATTCGTGCAATGGGGGTTAATTTAGACTGCAGTTGGGTAAAGCTGGGAATAATTTAGGTTAACTAAGGTTAGGTTAGGTTAAGTTAGGTTAATTTAGATAAATGCTGAGCTATGTTAAGCCATCATATAAGTGAACCCAACCTAACCTAACTTACCTAATCTAACCCAAACTCAACCTAGATTATCCTAGCCTAACCTAACCGTAACATAAATTAGCCTAATCTTAATTTTTTCATTCATTCATTGCCAGACGCCATGTATCCCACACGGGGTGGCCAAGGACTTAGAGTTAATTGTTTTACAGGGAGGGGCACTAATCCTCCACCAACCCCACTTGACACGTAGGGATGCCAACAGCATCTGGTGTTCCCAGGCGGTCACCCATCCAAGTACTAACCAGACCCAACGTTGCTTAACTTCGCCGATCGGACGGGAAGCGGTGTACTCAACGTGGTATGGCCGTTGGCACCCATCCTAATTTAAACTATTTTCATTGTTTCCCTAGGGATTTCACGAAATCATTGGTTGCACAAGATTCCCTGTAAAGTATAAATAAATAAATATATATATATATATATATATATATATATATATATATATATATATATATATATATATATAATCAACATGTAATATTCCACTGCAGGACATAGGCCTCTCCCAAACGTTCATTTATTCCGGTCTTGTGCTGTTTGTTTCCTGTCCAGAGTCCCAAGATCTGTAACGAGTTTTATGTCTTCATCCCTTTGTCTTTTATTATTGTATGGGATCCTGTATATCCTGAAGTAATTATTCGTTATATCACCTGGTTGCTGGTCTTGCTTTTGGTCTTCTTGAATTAGTTATTACAAAGTCTGTTGCTTTATTTGTCCATATGTTGTGTCTTCTACAAGTAGTTCCTGCTCGCTGCCATTTTTTCTTTTTTATTTTATTTATTACGTCCTCTGCTTTAGTCCGTTTTTTAATTCAAGCTGATTCTTTCCTGTCTCTTAAAGTGATTCCTAGCATCGGATCTTTCCATCCCTCTCCAGGTGTTTCTCAACTTTGTTCCCAGTGGGTCGGTCCTTGTCTATGTCTCTAAGCCTAAGTCATTACGGGGCGAACGCACTGATGAAAATGTTTTCGCTTTCAATACAGTACTAAAGTGTTTTTTAATATGGTACTTTGTCCAACCCAGCTTTATATGAATACTTCTTTCAGGTTCAAATGAAGGGTTTGTCTGTAGAAGTTACCCTAGAAATACGAATTCATCAACTAATTCTACAATTTCATTGTGGGTTCTTATTTTCTCATTTTGAACTTTGTTATTAAACACTGATTTTGTCTTTTACTTATTCTTCTTAGGTCCTACACAAAGCCTTTATCTGTTTATATCTTCAACTGTTCATTTGTACACTTGACTCACTAGAGAGAACGATGTCATCTGTGAACCTAAGGTTACGCAGATATTCATCTCCTATTTTAATTGTTATTATTATTTCTTTTTAGTTAAGCTCTCTAAATACTTGTTCTAATTACGCCGTTAAAAATTTTGGTGTGACAGTATCGGCCTGTCTTACACCATTTTAACTGATACTTTTCCAGTACCTGTTTGGAGCTTAATGGTCACTGTTCCATCACTGTGTGTTTTGCAATATTCTACAGTAGATCTCATCTACACCCTGTCGACGATTTGTGGTCATACCACTGTTGTTTCTGCTGAGTCAAAGGGTTTTTTTTGTAATCATTGAACGCCATACAGAAAGGTGTGTACTCATCTGACTTTCAGTTATTTAGTTTCTTGTATATATAGTATATTGTTGATTATTGAGAATCCACTTAGAAAACCTGCTTGTTCTCTAGTCTGGTTAGTCTTGCACGTCTGATACTCTGCTGGTGATGATCTTTGTGAATAATTTGTATATAACTGACAACAGGCTATGTGGTAGTTTTTGAGATCTTTCAAGTTTCCTTTCTTATGTACTAAAACTACAATATACTGCATTTTCAAGGCTGTTGGAACTTTTCCCTCTCCGAGACATTTCATAAACAGTTTTGATATGTTTTCCTGGGCAATTTTTCCTGCTTCTTTGATTAAATCTAATGTGATGCCGTCTTCTATGCTCTACCTCTTTTCAAACTCTTCAGAGCTGTTTTTGTCCTTCTATAGTTATGCCTGGAATTTCTGTAGACATTGGGTTTTCTTGCATGTGAGGTCTGTTGTTTAAGTTGTATAAATGATCAGAGATTTCTTCCACCATTTTGATTATTTTTTTTCTTCCCTCCTACAGTATGTCATGTTTCTCCATTTCGTTTCTTTAAAGCATACATCTTACTTTTCTCTATCCCCAGTCTCCTCTTTGCTGCTTTGCACTGGTTCCTGTGATTAAGGCTTCGTTTATTTTCTGCGTGTTGAACTTCCGTACATCTTGATTTTTCTTATGTATGGTTTTTGTTAAATCTACTGCTTCTGTTTTATCGCTAGTAGATACTGTTTCGCCTAGTAGGGCTAGATTAGTTAGGTGCAACTACACTAAAAGGGCCTATTAGTAACAGTCAGATTAAAAACACTCCCCCCATCTAAGTCACAAGCCAGCCAGGAGGGATACATTGGCTGTTTTCTGGGGTCTAATTATATCCACTGGACCTATGTTCCCCCTTGGGTCCATTTCCCCATAAATATAATCTCGATGGTCCCACTCCTGCTATGGATCAATTTGCCTCATGGACCTATTTTCCCATTAACCCCTAACAGGCGGGTGACGTTATGTAACGTCCAGCCATTTTCGGTCCTAATTTATTGGTGAAATTTGGTGATGAGACATCCTTGTGACCAATTATATATATATATATATATATATATATATATATATATATATATATATATATATATATATATAAGTTGTAGTGTTATATTTGTTCAAGTAAAATAGTATATACGTATGTAAGGTATATTGTTATGAGTGTTTAGGAAATAAAATAAAAAACACATACATAAGATTTTGAAGACAAAGAATAGTGTAAAGAAAGCATAAATGATTAATATAGTGTTCAGTGGTGAAGAAAAAGCAAATAAGTGAATAGTTTGCTAGCCTCGCCCCAGGCGAGCCTAGTGATAAGCTGCCTGCCCGCCCTCCTCCCTCACTCCTCCCCTCCTCCTGCCACAGCCAGCAAAGACGTATTACCACGCATGTAACATCTCTTGCCTTCGTTTTTCATCCATTTTCATTGATTTATGCATCTTTAGGCTTATTCCTTGATACTTTATTTTTCCAAAAATATGCCGCCCCACATGGTGGTATAATTGACAAGCTGCCCGCCCATAAGGGGTTAACCACCCATCCATCCAACCATTAACATACCCACTCTTTCCATCCACCAACTCAAAACCTTGCCAACTCACTCACCCATGGCTCTGTTTTCTCACTATCTACTCACCCATCCTGTTCACCCACCCACCAACCCATCCTTCCCATCCACCTACTCATCCACCCGCTTTGACCATGCACTCATCCACCGACCACTCGCACCCCACCCATCCACCAAATCGGTTGCAACAATACTGGTACATTGTAGGAGAACGTTATAAGCTCTACGGGAAGTGGCCTTCACTCCAGGTTGCTGACTTAATTAATGACGAATACAGGGCCGGATCCAGCACTGCGGAATATGCTGGGCGTAATTCCTTGCAGAATTACCACGTCGCTCATTTAAACAATAAATTAAGAACACACGTTTAGTTTACTTTTTTTTTTTTTTAACTACAGGAGTACAGTATTACTTACACAGTATAAGCAAATTCATATCCAATATAACATTGCATGTATTTTGGTAAATAATTTTTTTCAGTTAAGTAATCACTTGGTCAGTCGAAAATAGGAGGGGGTAGGCCCACCACGCCTTCCCTTGAAATCTATGCCTGGAATATTTCTAATTTCTGTCATGAGAGGCGCCCTTATAGCTATGTTAAAGCAAGCAGGTGGGCTACGATGGCCAGCTCTTATTGGACTAAGTAGTACTCATTAATATCTGTAAGCATGCAAAGTTTCATTCGATTCCATCCACCCACTGTGGAGCTAGGGAACTTGAAATTCGCGGAATGGCCCACCAGAGGTACAACTTCTAGGTGGCACTGCCTGCAACCGGAAATGAATTTCGACACTAAATGTCCTTTTTGTGTGGAGGTACTCCAGTGCAACATTCCACCCAAGAATCATGGCCCTGGCTTAATTATCTTCAAAGCTTTAGCTTTTCGCGAAATCATAGTTGTGATTTTAGCTATTTTCACCGTTTTCACATTTGATGACCTTTGACCCCTGACCTGATCAATGTGGCACATAGGTGTACGATAGACAGTTGTAGTACTAGTCAATGTCTATTAGCAAGGAAACTTTCATTCAGTTCCATTGAGCCGCTGGGGAAGTATGGGGTGGCATTTTTGGAAACTGGTGCAGGTTGAGAGGGACACTGAGGCTAACTTTTGCAGGGTTGCCACTCGAAAACAAGAGAAGGGAGAGGAAAATGGGCAGCACAGCTCTGATAATGAATGACCTCAAGATTATGCCTACATAAGTCAGAGCTTTCTATGCCCATTAATAATGCTTCTACAGCTCAAAATGTTAAAAGTACGAAAAAAGTATTTTTGTGGCCGTTGCTGGAGAATTACTAATTGCATAGCAATAAAATTCTTGCAGACACAACTAGGTCATAGGGTGGTCATTGTTTTCTGAAGGGTAGAAGTGGTTGCCACAAATAAACAAGACAAACTGATAGGCAATGATGGCAACTCCATGTGGACCAAGCTTTGTCAACGATTGCCAGTGAGTTTCGATGCTGAAAAATTTCTGTATGGAAGTTCTCCAGTGCAACATTCCACCCAAGAATCATAGCCCTGTCTTAGTAATCTTCAGAGCCTTAGCATTTCGCATGAGGAAGGTCGTAATTTTAGTTCATTTCATATTTTCTGCACTTGATTATCTTTGACCCCTGACCTGGCAGATATAGGTCATGCACACACGAAGCACACTTGTAGTACTCATTAACGTCTATAAGGATGCAACGTTTCATTCAGCTCCATCCACTCACTAGTGGTGGGCGTAATCGATTACTTGTAATCGATTACATTAATTACAAGATAAAATTTTCCCATTGATCAGTTATAGTTCCCTTAATTGATTACCAAACAATTGCTTCCAGCATGAAATACGTATTAAATATATATTATAGACACGTGCATTTCCATGGATTTTACCCAATACATATTAATCTGTCTTATAATAAATGCATTAATTCATAAAGATATATGTAAGATAGAGGTAGCTGAGAATTAATAGTGTGTATGTACAGTCATAAGAAAAAGTATTGTTACCCCTAGGGATGTTCGAGGCTAAACGAACGTTAGCTAGGCTATGTGGGCGGGTCCTTGTTGTTCGCCCCTCCCCTGTCTAGTATTGCCATATCCATTACAGGAGTTGGAATAATGAGCAAGAATGAGCCATATGGCGAGGAAATATATAGGACGTGTTTGCATTACCTTGAATCCCCCGCCGGGGATTAAAAACGAAACACGGCTCATTAATTTTTTACTATTCATCACTTATTATCAATAGAATACAACAAATAAATTATTTTTAAGGGTATTAAATCCATAGGCATCGTCTTTTTTTTTTTTTTACGATAGTCTAGCATGGGTGCACGATTTCATTTGTTTGCTTTAGATTGATGGTTAAATGCTTCAGATGGATACTTCAGACGTCTAGAGACTGTTTTGGAAGCAGGGGGTGGGTATACAAAATCTTGAAGCAATGAGACTGATCACGTATTGTTATTTTCCTCCTACTCAGCATTTACAGTATTATATGCAGAAAGCAATAAACATAGATAATACATTGAATTTAATAACTTGGCTTGTATCGGCTGAATTACTATCATACGTCTGGCATGGGTGCACGTACTCAATGCCCGTCTGCATGTGTGTTACCGACTTTACGCCATACTGTTATACTTTTATTTAATGAATTCAGTGCCGGATAAAAAAACTAATTGTCTATGCAAAGATGCCAAACGATCTAATTAGCTTTTATTACCTCTAGCACAAATTCTAAAATCTGTGTCTCACATACTCGTCATTGACGGGTTTGCGGTACAAACTTTCCTGTCCTGTCATTCCACAGCACTTCGTCGTTGTGTCATAGTGCATAGCTCTGAAGGGTAACGATGGTTTTTCTTATGACTGTACGAGCAGAATATAAAGCCAGGACCTCAGACATTGGAGACGACAAATCTAATACAACAACAAACTCGTGCATGCAGTTTCTGTGTGCTACTGTGTACTGTGTAGACTGTGGCGGGTGTGCATTGCACAGCTGCAAGCTGTGTGGAAGTGAGTCGTGTGACTGTGCAGTGGACGGCTCAGCAGATCTGAGTGCTGGTTAATTAAATTTTCATGTATTAATAATGTTTTCACTTTTCCCGGATCATTTTCTTTAACTTCATGCTTGGGAAGAGTGTCACGAATTCGCACGAGTGTATTTATACAAATTCGTGACATTGTACTTTGGTGAGAAAACCACAAACTCTAGAGGAATTCCTAGTGGGCACCACTCAGTTCAACCGTCCTCGTATTCACTTCGATTGGTATGGTTTTCAGAACATTTGTCACTATTATAAGTGACCGTTCTTATGCACGACATTAGTGTTTCCACTGTGTGATTTATTGCATGTGTATATCGTTCGCCCTCTCTCCATTGACCGTTGAAGTTACAGTAGGCCATCCCTACTTCCAGCAAACACGGCCATCTATTACCTCTCTTCCCCGTTTGAACTTAGTCAGCTTTGGATCGCCTCGAGGATAGGATCGTTTGTGCGCAGCGTAGAGCAGCGTCTCCATTGTACAGCGGATTCCTGGAACTCCACCTAGATGGTGATTGGTGAAGTGAGCTTGCAGCGAATAGTAGCGCTTGGTGTTTCAACACGCAGACGCCCAGTCTTTCGTCAGCTCCATTCCCTCTACTGACCAGTATTTCCGTTCGTTTTTATAGGCTTAAGTCTGATTAGCTTTTGAATGAGTGTGTGTATTCTTTGTTTTTTTTTAATTCATGAGTCCCTCAGTGACCATGAATTCCCCTTTTGAGTTCATTTTTGAGATTCATATAATGTAAATTTGATTTATTGTAATCAACAAATTTACAGTTCTTTTCTTTGAGCTTAATGTAATTAGAATCGTGTTTTATGTCTCCACATTAAGCTTACTTCAGTTTGCTAATCCTAGTTTGCACACTCCTTACGTTGTTCATTACTGGAATTTGGACCAGTTCTTTTGTATTAAACTTAAATCCGTTGTGCCAGCCAGGAGTTAAGCACCGGCAAGAACCTGTCCATTATGATTAGTATTAGTTATTGATTGTCATGGGTGGAGTCACTTTCTCAAGAGGCTAACAGTATTAGCAAACAGCACTCGTGAGTAATTAGTCTCTGCTGTGTACTGTTGAGAAAGTTTATAAATTCTCGTCCTTAGAGAATCGGCGAAGTAAGCCTGAATAAAGTGAAACTTATTACTTGATTTTCATAAGTCAATTCCTTGTCTCTGCTTTCGAGCAACATCTAGCATTATTAATTCTTAAATTCACATCCCCCCGTGAGAGAGAGAGAGAGAGAGAGAGAGAGAGAGAGAGAGAGAGAGAAACTACAATGAAGCAATAACATTTTACCTTGTACTGTTTTTTTAGCAATATACCCATATAATATCTATTTTAAGGTTCAAGTCATTGAAAAGTAATCGATTACTGACCACAAAAGTAATCAAAATAATTGGTTACAGAAAAAAATCGAGTATCGCCCATTACCACCACTCACTGTGGAGCTAGGGAACTTGAAATTCATAGAACGGACCAGAGGTACAATTAGGTGGCGCTGCCAGCGACTGGAAGTGAGTTTTGACACTAAATGTCATTTTTGTATGGAGGAATTTCACTGCAACATTCCACCCAAGAATCATGGCCCCCAGCTATTTTCACTGTTTTTTGCATTTGATGACTTTCGACCCCTGACCTGGCCAGTGTAGCACATAGGTGTACAATAGAAAGCTGTAATACTAGTCAATGTCTATAAGCATGCAAACTCATTCAACTCCATCGATCCACTGGAGAACTAGGGGGTCATTTTTGAACATCGACACTGGTTGCTAGGGATGCTGTGGCCAATCTTCGCAGGACTGCCACTCTAAAACTTGAGAGGAAAGGAAAATGGACACCATACTTCTGATGGGGAATGACCTTAAGATTATGGCTAAAGAAGTCTGAGCTTTCAATGCCCATAAGTATGTTTCGACAGCTCAAAATGTGAAAAGTGCGAAGTTTTTTTTTTTTTTTCGGTCGCTGCTAGGCAATGAGTAGTTACCTAGCAACCAAAACCTTGCGGACACAACTAGGTCATAGACTGGTCATTGTATCCAAGTCCAGTGGGAATCGGTTAATTCTGAAGTGTAGAAGTGCCTGCCACAATAACAAGAAACAAAGCAAGAAAATACGACTAACAATAAAGGCAGCATGAGCTGGCCAATAACATAAGTACTGTAAATTCCAGGTAAAAAGCTAACCCCTGTTGCATTCCATTCAAGCCCTCATGAAAGTATCTCCTTAATTTCCATAATGGGCAAACATACAGATACGGACTGATAGACACACTCTCTAATACATATACATACATACGTACACACACACACACACACACACACACACACACACATATATATATATATATATATATATATATATATATATATATATATATATATATATACACTGAAAGAGAGAGAGAGAGAGAGAGAGAGAGAGAGAGAGAGAGATCCTCACTAAGTGCAATAAAAAATAAAAAAGTCAAACTCAATGGAATATATAATGAAACACGGAGAACTTGGGCCCCAAGTTGTCAGCGCAAAGCATCACTCAGGATGCCTCTGCCAAGCCTTGCACTCGGACTCACCATACAACTTCCAGAACATTGTTCACTGTGGTTTGAAATGAGCCTAAAGATAAACTAAGTCAACCCTATATGACCTTGACCTTTGTCGCCTTGACCTTCCTGACCTAATCAGTTTATCAGTTCTTCATACTCTGTCAATAACAAGTTTTTCGTCGAAATCTGTCCATGGGTTCAGGAGATTTTGCGCCCGCACTTATAGGACCTTGATCTATGACCCCTTGACCCTGCTGACCTAATTAGTTCATTGTCCTTTCATACTGTGTCCCTGACAAAAGTTTGGTCAAAATTTGTTGAGGGATTCAGGAGATATCATTCCCACAAAGATAAACTAAGTAGAATGACTTTGACCTTTGCCCCTTTGACTTTGGTAAACTAATCAGTTCACTATCCATTAATACTGCATTACCGACAAAAGTTTGGCCAAAATCTGTCGAGGGTGTCAGAGATATTGCATCACAAGGATAAACTAAGTCGACCTCAAATGACCTTAACCTTTCACCCCTTGATCTAGCAGACCTAATCAGTTCATCATCTGCTCATAATCCATCACTGACAAAAGGTTAATGAAAATTTGTCAATGGGTTAAGGAGATATCGCGCCCAGAAAAGTGTTTTGGACGGACAGACGGATGGACGCACGCACACAGCCATGCATGCATCCACGGACGGTCAGACCGATCATTTAATGCCTCCTCTACTATATCATAGGCATAATGATGCAGTGAAAAGTATGCAGCATAACTACATCCTAATACTTGTTCATGTTGCCCTTGGCCTCAGTTACAGTCTGGAGGTGTTTGGGCAAGTTGTCTGGTAAACTTTGGAAGTATTTTGCATTTATCTCCTTGACCCACGTGTTGTGAATATCATCTATATGACGAGGCGTTCCATGTTGTAAGTTTGTCTTTCATATAATTCCATGGATTTCGATGGAATTCAAATTCGGAGAGTTACCTGGCCAGTCCAGCACTTCAGTGTCATGATCTGAGAACATTCACAACACTTTTTGCCTTGTGTCATTGGACAGAGTTCTGCAGAAATGTATGCAACCAAGAATGTCATAAAACTGCAGAAGAGTATTGTCTAGCACCTGCATATACCAATCAGCATTTCTCGTCGTGTTTTTAGGAAGGAAGTGGAGGCCTCCCCTGCTCAGTTCCCTGCTAAAACAACCCCAAACCTTTACGCCATCACCATCCTCGACAGTCTTCTGTGTGTCGTGGGGTTCGTAGTGACTGACATCAAAATAGGGAAAACCCCTGGATCTCTTGGAATGTGCGGCAAATGCTGAAATGTGAGTTGGAGGTAGGGATTGAATGGATAAAGAAAATGAGTAAACAGACCAAGGAGGAAGGCGGAGTTCTGGAGGATTAAAAGTCAGGAATAGTAGCTCCTCTAGGTAATGGAAAAGGGGAAAGAGAGGTGCTTGGTAACCATAGGGGTACTGCCTTCTTAGTGTAATAAAAAGATGTATGGTTGGGTACTGGTTGACTTAACTGGGACGATAACCATGGAATTAATTGGTGAGTAACATGCATGCTTTACGAACGATAGAGGATGTATAGATAAGTTATAGTATTTATCCTGAGATGTCTAGTGGAAAAGTATTTTGAAAAAGGAAAGAAGTTGCAAGTTGCCTTCATGGATCTCGAGAAAGCATGTGACAAAAGTAGACAGACAAGGAACGTGGAAGGTGCTGAAAATAAATAGAGTGGATAGGAAATTGCCGAATGTTATCAGCAGTATAGATGAGGGCACGAGTGCCACAGTGCATGTGAAAAGTGAACCGAGTGAATCCTTTTATTTTAATGTTGAACTGAAACAGAGACGTGCCATAACTTCATGAATAAATCGTGTTATAAAAGAAGTTGAAGATGGGTCAGAGAATGCATAAACGTCATTAGTGAGGCAACAAGATTTTGAAACTGACTGTACTATTGTTTGCTGTTGATACTGTACTGTTATATGAAGATGAACAGGGGTTGCAAAGCTTGGTGAATAAGCTTGGAAGTGTGTGTAAGAAACGAATTATAGAAGTGAATGTGGTTAAGAAAAAATTCATGGTCTTTGGGCAAACAGAAGTCACAGAGAGCCCAGTCATGCCGATAATAAGGAAATGGAGAATACGGGTTCCTTCAAGTATTTATGCAGTGTGATATGTTGGAATGGGAGTTTAGAGGAAATGGATGCACCATGGAAGAAGTGTTGCTTATTCACTAAGAACAGTAATAAAGAGAGAGAATTGAGCAAAAAAAAAAAAATGCAACAAAGATAGCACTATGACCTCCACTAACTCGAATGTGTGAGGTGGAGGGGGGATGGGTTGGGGGAGGCCAAGAATGAGGTGGAGTGGTGGGATGGAGTGATATAAGAGAGGGGAGAGAAGCGTGAGTTGGAGAGTGGGCAGCTGGATGCAGAGGACTGGGTAACATGGACGCAATTCGTTTGTGGTCTCTCAGGGGATTAAGGCGTCTGGAGACAGAGAAGTACATAGAGTTTTAGTAAAATGAACAGGAAACATGGCACGGTTGCGAGCAGAACTATACTTTTTGTACAGGGGGAAGTTGATGTCGATGCCTTTTAAAGCTACCTCCTTGTTGCAGACACCATTAAAGCCAGTGATGTGCACTTTGTGAGCACGTGACGAGTGAGTGAGCACCATGTTATCATAATTTCCCTCTGATATAAAACTATAGGCGGAATCTCTGATATTTTATTGCAAGAGTTGATGTAAAAAAAAAAAAAAAAACATTGTTACGACGGAGAATCTTTTTAAATTTGATTTTGGAACTGAGGCATTCACCGATTGAAGCCGAACACTGCTTTGGAAAATTCAGGATTCCAAGCGGTTCCTACGCCTTTTTTGTGTGAGTTTTTTGTTGATAAAATAATTGACTGAATGAAGGTATCGCATGCATAAAGATTTTCAACTCTAATTCGCATTGGAGTGAAGTTCTTTGGTTCTACTTAGTGTGACAGTCAGGTCGAGCCGGGCCGCTCAATTCCAAACTTACTGAGGGCAAATATCGCTGGGTTGCTTTGCTCGCTCGCTCATAACAAGTGTGATTGAACCAAGGCATTTTGTACTTACATGAGGGTAAGAAAATGAAATGTCTTCCTCCATGCCCAAGGGAATAACCTCCACAAAGTGCAAAACTCACTGGGATAGCTCTTGACCATGAAAGCAATAACCATTCAAGGAAAACCAGTGAAGTGCTGTCTGAGGACTTCTCAATCTGCAGTGCCAAAAAGCCTCAAACATCACTTCCTGGGAGGGTCAACAGGCCTTACTGATAGCACAAGTTACTGAGATAGGATTGTGGTTGGAAAAGCTCAATGGAGAGGAAGATTGGCAAAGTAAGCAATTGGATTAGCTGTAGGAAAAAGCTTAGATATGTTGGACCTCTCTCCACTGCTGTCAGGAGTGGGGGTAGGGTGCTGTGCAACCTGCTATTAGCCGCTAAATATAGAAAGATGTAGGCCTGTTTTCAGGTGGATCAGTGAATGGAGAAGAGGACCAAACGTGATGGTGAACATTGAAATTACCTTAACTGAAGATTTCAGAGAAGCGAGAAATGGAAGTAAGAATGTCAAAGTGTTTTATATATTGGGACGAATTTGGGGAGATGTAAACATCATGGATATAACTAGGCCTAGATAATAGTACAGCTTCGTTTTTGGGTCGAACATTCATGAAACTCTTGTATAATACCCTGAAAAGTTTGGGGAGTTCCTGAGATGCATTACCGGGTTTTGTAAATCATTTGGTTCCTTATTCCCATTAACCTGGGACCATTCCTGGCTCCTCTTCCTTACCAGTTATTTCTGTTTAAGTCAGGATAATATTCTCCTGTATGTAATGTATGCAACCTATGGTGATACTAAACCTATTCACTATGGTTGAAGCACATGGGTCTTCTGCTGAGGGAAACACCAGAAGATTTTGTACAACTGAGAGATATCCCAGCAAAGGCCTCAAACTCTCTCTCTCTCTCTCTCTCTCTCTCTCTCTGCACATCTGGGTATCTATTTAAGTCAACGCCTCACAGTTTTTTAAGTCACGGGTAATCCTAACAATCAGTGAGTTACAGAGAAAGAAAGACATGCATAACATGCAACATAAATCTCCAAGGAGGAGGTGATAGGAATATTTTTAAAATAATCAGAATATGGGCCGTATTTTAGGTAACAGCTGGGAAAGGAGGCATCACAGTATCTCTTCCTTTGACTTATTTTGCATAATATACATATTGTCGAGACGCGGGATTTGCTCGAAGGTTCTAAGTATTTCTGGTATTTTTCAGTTACGAGTAAGAGTTGCCAGTTAGCCCACTATTTGTGAGTGGGATATTTTGTAAGTTGTACAGTGATATTTGTGCTCTTTTTTTTTTCTATAATGTTTTAATTACGTGATTGTTAAATTCTGTAATTTTATCTCAGTTTGTATGCTAAATAATTTAGAGTGTTATGCAGTGAAAGAAAACTCTAGATATTTTTGATGCCTCCCAGTTGGTAACTGTGGCTTCTCCGAGAATGTAGCAGATCATTCTAGTATATAGGATGCAGCTAATTAGAAGGATGGGGAAGGGACTAGAGGAGTTTTAGTTCAGTATGAGTTTAGTACAGTGTCAGCTCAGTGTCAGTGTAATTAGTGAAGACTGTATAGTTCCGGTACTTGTGCAAACAGTGAAGTGTTGTTGACAAGCATTAAGTTTAATTATTTGGAAAATAAAGACAGCAAACTTAAGAAGCCAGCATTTATTTACAAAGCCTGAACTGATCTTGTTGTTGAACACCGAAAGGCTGACCATAGGAAGAACAACTCACTGGGCAACGTTCTTCCTATTGTGAACTACTGTTGAAGACTGTGGCAGTGTGGGACTGGGACATGACAGTGGTGTCAGGAGTGTGGATCAGTAGAAAAGTGCTGCAGTGAGTCTTATCTTCGACATGGAGCAAGGGGGTGTGCAGACAGGGAGCCGAGCTGGACAGGAGGAGGTGTCCCTGGCTACAATGATGAAGCTATTAGATGCACGAAGTGTACAAGTACAAGCACGGAGCAAAGGACACAAAGAATATGAAGAAAAATTATAAATACAGAATGAAGGACAGAAAGAATTCAAAGAACAGTGGCATGGACAGGGTGAACAACTATAGGCACAAAGTGAAGAACAGAAAGAACGATATGAACAGCTTCAAGTGGCATTACAGGAGCTACAAAGGGAATTACAACTGAGGATGCAAGGCCAGCTAGATGCTTTCATGAGGGAAATGAAGGAAGAACACCAACAGTTTAAGAAGGAAGTAGATGAAAAGCTAGAGCAGCAAAAGTATGAGATAAGAAATAATGTGATGGAGTGTTGACAGAATGTAGACAACCAGCTGAAGATTAGATAGGGAATAGTGATGGAGTGCAGACACCATGTGGATGACCAGTTGAAGCATGTAGATGACCAGTTGAAGCATGTGGACAACCATCTGAAGATAGATGGTGAAAGAATTGAGGCTGTAGAGAAATACTGCGCTGCTGAGCCTGAGCTTAGTGTACAGGGAGCATATGAAGAAAATGGACAGTGTATGGTGAATCTTGACGAATCCCAAGCATATGAAGGTAGCATTACAAGGTTGACTAATCAGAATGCAGAAGTTGTAAGCCCTGGCCTTAATTATGATGCCCCAGTGTTTAGGCCACAAACCAGTGAAGTGCATGGCTATTATGAGGGTCCAATTAAAAAAAAAAAAACTCAAGAGTTTTATGGGAAAGTATCTTGGGAAGCTTACGGGCGCAATTTTAGTTACTTGCTGATCAGAATGATTGGGATGATAGGCAGAGGGCAATGCAGCTTGCTACTAGCCTTAAGGGTGCTGCAATGGAGATTCTTGGGCAGATCTCTGTGGAGGAGAGGAACAGTTATCAGTCCCTAGTAGAAGAGCTGGAGTGCAGATATGGGGCCATGTACCAGACTGAGGTTTACAGGGCAAGATTCTGGACCCGTGTACGGGCTCAAGGCGAATCCCTCCAGTAGCTTGCTCATGACCTGGAGAGTATGACACACAGGGCGTACCCAGGAGCAGTACATAACCTGTTGGTTATTCTTCTGAGGGACTAGTTCATCCATGTTCTTGATAGTGCAGAATTAAAGTGCAGGTGAAGCAGACACAACTAAGAAGCATGCAAGAAGCACTAGCCTGGGTTCTAGAATTTGAGTCCTACATCAGGTCCTATAGATCCACTTTTCAGGGAGATCGTAGAGCGGGATTCAAGGCATGAAAGGGACAAGTACGTGAAACGGAAAAATTTGAAGGAAGTTGCTGGTGCTGTGAGAAGCCAGGACTTAGGAAAGAGGACTGCTACAAAAGGAAGAAGGAGCAGGAAAAGACTGGAGAAGGTTGCTGGTTCTGCAGGAAGACAGGACACAAAAAGAAGGATTGTTACAAATGGAAGAAGGAACAAGAACAGAACAGTGCAGGGAAATCTACAATTGTAATAAAAAGGTGTTGGACATATGGTGAGGTGAAGCACTTCAGCTCTGAGTGTCTAATGAGGAAAAAGGAGGACAAGAAGAAGGGTGCAGAAGACAAGAAAGAAGTGGAAAACTAGTAAAGGCTGGTGGTAAGGGGCAATCATCAGCCGGCTTTTTCCCAGTAGCCCCGCCACTGAGAAAATGCGAGAGAACTGCGACTGACAGTGTGCGAGTAGATGGAAGAATAGACGACAAGAGATGTTCCCTGGTTATTGATTCAGGTTCAAAGTAGACTTTTGTGAGGCCTGATGTATTACATTATTGGTTTCTGCCTGAGTCATCAGAACAACTGTGTGGCATAACTGGGCATTGTGTAGAACTGAGGGGACCCCTGGATGTCCAAATTGAAGTGGTAGAGCAAGAGGCTAAGCTTCCGGTCTATGTGGCTGACATGGAGGATCCTTGCCTTCTTGGTCTGGACTATATGATGTCCATGAGATGTGAGGTTGACTTCTGCTCCATGAGACTCAAGGTCCGAGGAAAGTCGGTTCCCATCATGGCAGTGAGACGTACCAGTTCTGGTCGTGAAGTAAGGGCACTACACACTACAGTGATACCCTCAAGACAAGAACTACCCAGTGTAAGGTGAGTGATTCTTTTGACAGCTGTCTAGTGGTAGTGGAACTGGATGTACGGTGCAAGATGAAGACCAGAGTGATGATGGAGAGGACTTTGGTGGAATCAGGCACAGGTTAACCCGCGCCGTCCCGAGGACGTACTTCCACGTCCTCACGTTTTGTCACAGCCAGTCCCGAGGACGTACTTCAACGTCCTGCAATTGCAAGGTTCATAATTTCCACATATTTCAAAATTCGCGGGAGATTTTCGTTTCGCCCGGGTACCCAAGCCTCCCCTACCTGCCGCCAGGCGGGCAGCGTCCTAGACCCCGCGTGACCCGCGCTCGCCCTTGTCTCGGTCACTCACCTGCCAGCAGTGACCCAGGTCAGACATGGCGCGGAAAGGTCTCTCAGATGAGCAAATTGCATCCGTCCTGGAAGCCTTCACTGGAGACAGTGATTCTCCACTCGATGATGATGTGGTGGATCGCGATTACGTCCAGCCAGAGGAAGAAATAAGTAGCAGTGATGAGGAGGTCCCTTCGCCCCGAAATCGCGGTATGTGACATACCGTAAGGCAAGGGAAGGCCAGGCTGCTCCCCAACCACGTGCACAGCTATCTCTCCATCACGATTCTGATCAGGACGAGGATGAGGACGATGAGGATGACGGAGGGCTAGGACGTGATATCGCCGAGTGGTTGGGAAAGGAAAAAATATCACCACGTGGATCAGAAGGTGGGGCGAGACGACACCTAAGGTATGGTTCAAGTACTTTGTCTGGGGAAGTAGCAAGTGGTGTGGTGGGATTGCTGGGAGAAAGGGAAAGTGTTGTGGCGGCAGCGCGGGGTGAAAGTGAGAGTGGTGTGGGGGTAGTGCGGGGTGAAGGGGCCATTGGTGGGAGGGAGGCAGCACGAGCACGTGGTGCTCGTAGGCCTAGGGGAGAGGAGGTTGAGTCACTCCCCAGCACTTCTTTCGCCCCTGAATATGCCCAAACTTCCTCCCCACAGCCCCAGGATGTGGGGAAAGGAAAGAAAGGGAAGGGAAAGGGTAAAGGAAAAGGGAGAGGGAAGAGAAGTGCGAGTGATGAGAGGCGCCGCTCTCCACCTCCCCCACCTCCCCCACCACCCTCACCTCCCCACCCTGACGAAGGGGACGATGGTGACGTGGCTGGAGACGGTGGTGTCACGTGGAACTGGGAGGATGGGAGTAATTTTACTCCCATCATTCACCAGTTCACTGAGAAGTGGCGGTCAGGTTGCACGGCTCCAGGTGTAAATGCTGGGTCGTCACGTTTAGATTTTTTCAATTTGTTTTTTGATGAGGCGTTTGTTGGGCGCATAGTAGAAGAGACGAATATATTTTCACAATCCCAGCACCTTGAAAGTGAACGCCTAGGAACCACTAGCAAGCATGCAGAACAGTATGACTTTCCCGTGACTATATCAGAGATGTTCCTATTTTTGGCCCTGGTAATCTTGATGGGTGTGGTAAAGAAAAATCAAATTCCTGCCTATTGGACAACGGACCCAATCATCCTAACACCTTTCTTTGGAAAGGTGATGGGTCGTAATAGATTTCAGTTTATTCTCGGCCGCCTCCACTTTTTTGATGCAGATGATCCAGCCAATGCAAATAACACCGATAAAATGAGGAGAATTAGGCTGGTATTTGATCATTTACGGAAATGTTCCGCTCCTCATTTTATCCCTACAGAGACCTCGTCATAGACGAGAGTCTTGTGTTGTGGAGAGGCAATATTTCCTTTAGGCAGTATATACCCAGCAAGAGACACCGTTTCGGGTTCAAGATCTTTGTTATGTGTGACTGTAAGACTGGTTATGTGCAAGACATAGTCTTGTACACGGGCGCACAGACAGATATAATAGAAGATCGGAGTATAGGACTCTCTGGGGCCGTGGTGAAGACAATGATAGAAGAGTACCTTCATCGTGGTCATGTTTTGTACCTGGACAACTGGTACACTAGCCCTCTTCTCGCTAGGTTCCTCCACCAACACGACACCGGAGTCTGTGGTACAGTCAAGAGAAACCGTCGCCATATGGTCAAGATAGGGAGGAAACTTGACAAGAATGAGGTGGTTTTCTTCCAGGCCAATAACATCCTGGCAACCCTGTGGAACCACAACAGGGAAGTTTGCCTCCTATCAACTGTTCACAGCCCCTGATGCACCGCACAGACTCCGTGGATCACCGTAGCGAGAGGAGGCGCAACGTATGGAAACCAGAGTCTGTACTTGCCTATAATCTGAACATGAGGCAAGTTGATCAGTCAGACTCGATGATTTCAAGTGTTGACTGTGCCAGGACAACGATGAAGTGGTACAAGAAACTCTTCTTCCACTTGCTCGACATCACGGTCCTGAACGCCCACTACCTGCACGCAATGACCACCGGAGTATCCGAGACCTTTGAGGGTGTTGTGAGGGAGCTGGCACGTGAAATAATCGCCAAGCATGCCCAGGAAAGACCCCCACACCGGCCCCGCGCCCCCCGTGCTGCTCAGACTTCCCTACGTCTTGCAGCCCGCCACTACCCCAGCGCAATCCCTTCCGAACCAAACCGTCGTAAACCCCAGCGTCGCTGCCATGTATGTAAGCACTCGACAGTCAGACCATCAACGCAGAGAAAAGACACAAGATACGAGTGTGTCGAGTGCAATGTTGCGTTGTGCCTTCAGCCTTGTTTCAAGGAATATCATAATCTCGTACACTTCTGAAACTGTGTGGGAAGGCGAAATGACGCTCATGATAATGGTAAGGCCAGTCAGTAGGTGCTAAGTCAAATATAAAGTTGAAACGGGTGTTATTTTTTCAGAAAAGTAATGTATAAGATGAGAATTAGTGTAAGTGGAAAGAATTGTTATCAAAACTACACCCACTGTGTAAATCTGGTCAGTAAATATGTGATAGCAAGGAAATAAAGTGGAAACGGGTGTAATGTTAGCATGAATAAAACGTATAAGTTGAACATTACTGTAAGTTGTCATAATTGATGTCACGAGTACACCCACATTCTGGTCAGTAAGTATGTGATAGGAATTATATACAGTGGATGATGTTGTAATGTTAGTAGTAAGGTATTTTATAAGTTGATTACTTGTGTAAGATGAAACAAATGATATCGCGATAACACTCCCTGTGTAAGTACGCGCAAATATGACGCTAAGTTCCATCGTACGTTCAGAAATGATGTAATATCAATTATATCAAGTGTTTACATGTGCAATGTTAGTGTAGAATAATTATATAAGTAAAAAAATAGGTTGTAAGTTGAATTAGTTGTCATAGCGACTTCACCGTGTGTGTTACTATGCACTATTATTACGCTATATATTTACGTAAGGCCTGAAATAATCTCAAAACAGTTCTATAAAGTTGAAAAGTGTATAATAATATTAGAAAGGTATTATGTTAGTAGAAAAAGCACAATACGAGTTGAAACATCAGTCACAGCGAGTTCACTCACTACGTAATTTAGCGCTAGCATTACGCTAAATGTTATCAAAAGGCCTGTGAATACGTAAAAACAGTTCAATATATTGTAAAATGGTATAATGTTATTGTAGAAGTATTATGTAAGTAAAAAAAATTATATGTATCATGATTTTAGAATGTTAGCGATTCATCGGAACCAAGTTGGCCGATTTTGCTCGTTTCTCACGATGGTACAATGGTTATTTCTGCTCTATTTTTGTATAAAATCCAATATACTCTTTTATCACATGTTTTTATGTTTGTAATAAATTCATTTCTACTTACTTTCATTGGTTTCCCAAACTTATAATACCATAGAAAACGTTTGATGCTCACACCGCATAGGGAGAACACGGGACCAGGTGGGACGAACGCATACCTGGTTAAGCTAATTAGGGACCCCAGGGACCACTTTCAATGCCACCGGCCATTGTTTCTGACCAAAAGCGAAAGTTTAAGCAAAAAAAAAAAAGGTCGAAAATTGCCCGGGATTGGGGGGTACCAGTGGTCGAAAAGTTGCCGGGACGGGGCGGGTTAAGTGCCACTTGTGGTGGTCAATTTCTCAGGTAAGGCACAGAAGATGAACGAGGGAGAAATTGTGGGACTGTGCCAGGTGGTGGACCCTAAGTGGCATCAGAAGAAGGCCTGTAAAAGGAGTATAGTAAAAGAAGATGGGTCTCTGCCAGACCACTTACGAGATCTATTTTCAAGGAGTTGCCAATGCCTGGATGACTCACAAGTGCTGAAGTTGAGGCAACTAACGAAGTTTGCTAATGTCTTTTCCACCAGAGACCTAGACCTGGAGTACACTGACCTGGTGGAGCGATGTATAGACACTGAGGATCACCGCCCGATTAAACAGCCAGCTTGGAGGATGGCGCCAGCCCAGTGTCAAGAAATGGAGAGTGTGATAGAGAATCCCAAAACCAAGGAGTGATAGAAAAGTCCAGCAGCCCTTGGGCATCAGCAGTCGTTTTGGTAAGGAAGAAGGATGGCTCAGTAAGGTGCTGCGTGGATTATCAAGTCCTGAATGAAGTGACAGTGAAGGATGCATACCCCTTGCCAAGGATTGATGACACGGTGGATGCTGTCAGGTGTCAAGTTGTTCTCCACCCTAGATATGAAAGCAGGATACCACCAGGTTAAGGTTGCAGAGAAGGACATGGGGAAAACACCTTTTTTTGTACAGGCAGGATTTATATCAGTTAAAAGTGATGCTATTTAGCCTATGCAGTGCCCCAGCTACTTTTGAGCTTCTCATGGGTCGTGTACTGGAAGGCCTGCACTGGCAGACAGCTTTCATCTGTCTTGACGATGTAACTGTATTTGGACAGACTTTGGACCGGAAACTGGAGAGGCTGTCGGAGGTGTTCAATAGAACAGCACACCTCAAGCTGAACCCCAAGAAGTGCTACTTGTTCCAGAAGGGAGTGAAGTTACCTAGGACACATTGTAGGTGTGGGCGGCGTCTGTACTGATCCAGAGAAAGTGGCAGCTGTGAAAAACTGGCTGGTTCCAACTTGTGTGAAGGAGCTATGGAGTTTCCTGGATCTGTGTACCTACTGCCGGCATTTTGCCAAAGACTTTGCAATGATAGCTGATCCCCAAATTGTTGGGGAAGAGGAAGAAGTTTATGAGGACTCAGGCATGCACTGGTAAGCTCTCCAGTATTGCTGTACCCAGATCAGAGTCAGCCGTTCATACTAGACTGCATTGCTAGTGACCATGGTATTGGTGGAGTCCTGTCGCAGAAGAAAGACGAAAAAGAGTATGTGGTGGCGTATTACAGCAAGAAGCTCAGCCAACCAAAGCGGGACAATTTTGTGACCTGTAAGGAGCTCTTGGCAGTGATGAAAAACCTTGATTTCTTCCAGACAAAAAATACATGCTCGTCGGCGATTCTGGGTGCATCCATCACATTAGGCCAACCCCTGTGGTGATGGACATCATTTTGTAAATGACTTTGTCAGAGATGACATTGGACTGCTACTGGTGCAAGTGGGGGATGGGTCATAATTTCATAATTTCTTCAGGATGTCAAAGATAGATTTTGAAATATGGTCGCAGGTAATGGTCTACTACTGCATTAGATTCATGTCCGCAGCTCAATGCCTCATCCACACTGGTGCTACCAACATGATTCCAACAGAGTTGCCAACATTTTTCGAGACACTATTGTTTCAAACATGTCAGTAATGTTTTTCTGGGCAATGTTTGAAACATGTGGCCAACACATGTTTTGGGCAATTGTGGCCGCACCCTTACACTGTGTTGGACCGCCTGTCAAACATTCCGTACTGGATTCGAGGAGGCAGAAAGTCTCTCCCAAAGGTGGTACATGTGAATCATCTATGGCAGTACCATGAGCCAGGACAGTACAGCTGGGACGTCTCCGAGGAAACATGCTCTCCCTCAGCCAAAGATGTTGAGGACCAAGGAGATGACGTATTAAAGAATCGTGACAGATTCGCAAGAGAAGAAGTGCATCAGGAAATGGACCAAGATATTCCAGAAGGAGTGGACTGTGTGGAGGAGCTTGGACGTCGTCGAAAACAGCATGGGAGAAGACCTGATAAGTGGAAAGACAATTTTGTGCATAATTAAATGTTTATTTTGGATTAAGGGTTATGTTTGTCTACATTGTGTAGTTTTGTTGGAACGATAAGGGACGAGGGAGGGGTAGTGTTGATAGGCGGGATTTGCTGGAAGGTATTTCTGGTATTTTTCAGTTACGAGTCATAGTTGCCATTTAGCCTGCTATTTGTGAGAAGAGGTATTTTGTAAGTTGTACATTGATTTTTTTTTTCTGCAGTGTTTAATTTTTGTGATTATGAAGTTATGTAATTTTATCTCAGTTTGTATGCTAAATAATTTAGTGTTATGCAGTGTAAGAAAACTCTGAATATTATATTTGGATGTCTCCCAGTTCGTAACTGTTGCTTCTCCGAGTATGTTGTAGATCATTTTAGTATATAGGAAGCTTATATAATGATGGGGAAGGGACTAGCGGAGTTTTAGTTCAGTTTGAGTTTACTTCGGTATCAGATCAGTGTCAGTGCAGTTAGTGACGATTGTATAGCTCCGGTACTTGTGAGAACAGTGAAGTGTAGCTGGCAAGCATTACATGTAATTATTTGGAAAATAAAGATAGCAAAGTTGAGAAGCCAGCATTTATTTACAAAGCCTGAGCTGATCTTGTTGTTGAACACCGAGAGGCTGACCAAAAGGCTGACCATAGGAAGAACAACTCACTGGGCAACGTCCTTTCTATACTGAACTACTGTTGAAGCCTGTGGCAGTGTGGGACAGGGATGCAACAATATTTTACATCTTGTATAGTATATTAATGAGGGAAACGATGACAATAGACATGTACAGATAAAGTAAGAGAATATCAGGGTGTAAAATTTATAAGGATACAGTTTTTAAAATCAGTAAACATCGGTTAAAAATGGAAAAATAGGAGAAAATCGAGAAATCAGATATCGGTAAAAAAAAAAAAAAAATCGGTAACTTGTTATGAACACTGGCATGCCACATAAAATACGGCTGTCTGACCCTTATGTACGACAGGTGGCCAGATTCACAAATGTCTTACCACTATTTCCCTCTCGTAAATCAGAGTTGTTTCTGTAGTAGCAAAAATAGACAGGAAGTATCTGAAATCTCTAGGTTTTTCCTGCAAAAAAACAAATAATTGTAAGACAGTTATTCTTTATTAAGATTTATTTTGCAGACACGAGAAAAAAGAGAAAAGAGCTGAAACTCCCATGCCTCTACTTTATCCTGCAAATCAGCATCCTAGTAACGAAATGTTTTTGAGTGGAAGCTTGTTAGGAAGCCCTACTCCTGATTTAAATAACGTGCAGTAGGAGTTATTTTGCTTTGCTCTCTCACTGGATTCTTAGGAAAATAATAGTCGGAACTAGGAAGTGCTCAGAGAGCACACACCTCCGCCAGTGCCATTGCCATTTAAAGGATCCGGATATGGATCCGTGGATATAAGATGTCACGGGGTTTTTAAAAGGTATGCAATATTAAAGGATGATTTTCAATAATACTGAGAGCAGGGACAATGAATTGTCTTGCTAAAAATCAAGCAATGATTACTTTAATCTGGCATGCTTCGCCGATTCTCTAAGGACGAGAATTTATAAACTTTCTCAACAGTACACAGCAGAGACTAATATCTCACAATTGCTGTTTGTTAGTACTGTTAGCCCTGGAGAAAGTGACTTCACCCCTGACAATCAATAACTGATGCTATTAATGATAACAGGTTCTTGCTGATGCATTAACTCCTAAATAGCACAACGGATTTTAAGCTTAATACAAAAGATCGGCCTAAGTACCAGTTATGAATAGCAATGCGTTTATGCAAGCTAGGAGCTGCAACTAGAATAAGCTTAATACGGAAAATAAAACAGGAGTTTACATTACATTAAGCTTGAGAAAAAGAACTGTTAAATTTATTGATTACAATCAAATAAATTAATGTTACATTTCAAAATGAATTCAAACTAAGGAGATCGCACTCACCCGCTCACTCAAAAGCTAAACTCTTAAACCTAGGAAAAAACGAAAAGTAATACTGGTCAAAGAGTGGACTAAGCGAATGACTGGGCGTTGTTACTGAAAGGACACTGCACTCGCTAAGTCTCTCGCCAATCACACTTGGTGGAATTTCAGGAACTGGACAATGGCGGCACTGCTACGCACTGGGCCCAATCTGCTTTCATGGTGTACAAACCTTGACTGACTCAAATCGTGGGAAAGAGGCAAGTGTTGTGGCCGCATTGCTAACGGCTAGAATGAGCGAAACACGTCCAAAATAAATCGCTTGGCGGAAGTGCTAATGTCTCGCACATAGACGATCATTTATAACACATTGAAAAATTGCCTGAAAAACACTCCCGACCGGGTGAATACGTAACGGTTAAACTGAACGATAAACACTGGGATTCCACTAGAGTTCGCGGTTTCCCACCAAATGATGTCACGAGCCGACTCGTGACCTTACGCCCCATCAAAAGTTGAAATTTTTTTCTCAGGAAAAAAATGTTAATATACATATAAATCCTAAGTCAGTCACACAAGATTCACACTGTGGTGTGTGTGTGCTATTCTGCTACAGGAGAAAGTCACAGTCGCCAGTGAGCGAAAAAAACCTTGTATTTACATTAACAGAAGCAAGCTTGAGGGAAAAACTCTGTGATGACGGAGAAAAATCCTGTACTCAGATCAAACTGAGCGAAAAGTTCGCTACATTTACATTAACAACTAATTGTTATGTAGCATAATGTATGTAATACACGGTGTAGGTCTGACAGTTGTGGTGTAACTGTACCTACGTGTAAAATCATGTAATACAAATTTATAGCAAATAATGACGATGAGGCAGAAGAGAAGGGATGGCAGCAGGCGACAGGGACGACCAGCTGATCTGCATGGCAATGCTGCACCCACCAGCTGCACCTGCGAAAGGAATTAAGATGGTGCATCAAAAGTGTCATTTCTCTCTCTCTGCCTAGCAATCAGTACTTATGTCATTATTAACCAGGAAACGTAATTCTTGAATTCACAAATTTCTTAGAACCCTTATAGTTTACTGGTTAACGCTTATTAACTAGAAAACGTGCCAGTTCTTGAATTGCTCAAATCTCTTAGAATGGGCAGTTTACTAGTTAACCTAACATTATTAACCAGGAAACGTGCCAGTTCTTGAATTGCTCAAATATCTTAGAACAGGCAGTTTACTAGTTAACCTAACTATAATAACCAGGAAACATACCAGTTCTTGAATTGCTCAAATCTCTTAGAACGGGCAGTTTACTGGTTAACCTAACTCTACACTTACGACTAATAACAGGAAGCTGAGAATCGCTACGCAATCTCGGGCAGGTCACGTTTTAACACCCACCGTGGGTGTGACCACTCATGTGGATAATGTGCATTCTCTGGGAATCCTCAGAGAGGCCCACAGCTCGAGACGTTCCACAAGGTAATTCATACACAGCCTCGGACTGTCTCTGCAGGGTTCTCAAACTTCCCCCCTTAACCTACGGTATATAGTTATGTACAGGCCCTGGACATACTGTGTCCTGTGGGGCCAACGGGTGAGATGTCAGGTTTACACTTTTAACTGGGAACCAGGCTGGTCCTTGGATTACTCAAATCTCTGAGAACGCCTATCTTACGGAACGCAGCATATAACAGTTGCCTGTGTTAGTTAGCAGTTAGCAGGCGAGACATCTGGTCTGCACCTACTTCACCACTGCCCTGTCTCTCAACTGACTCAGAGATTATGGGTGTGAATTGCAATGGCACAGGAAGGACATGTCCCTGATTAGTGGTACATTGACACATATTGCAGGAGCGCACAAAGCTATCTATGTCTCGTCCCATCCCTGGCCAGAAAAAGTCAGCTCGGATACGGCCCTGGGTCTTCCTTTTGCCCATGTGACCTCCTGAGGCTGAACAATGACCCCATGCTAACACTGCTTGGTGGTACTTGGTGGGAACGACAAACTGCAGTCGAACCTCGCCCTTGGGTGTTCGTGACTCACAGTAGAGCCGTCCTTGTTTGCGAAGGAATTTGGCTCGACCTCCCCGTGAATACTTTATCACTCTACCCTTTTGTTTCTTCCACACGGCAGCAAGTGTTGGGTCAGAGTGTTGTTCTTGAACAACAACATGGCTACACATCAGATCTTGCGGCGATTCAATGGTCACCGGGGTGATACAGTTTGGAGCCTCAGCCATTGCTCATGTTACTCCAGCCGAAGTCTGAGTAGCGTCATCTTTGGTGCAACTATCCTTGGCACTGGGAATATTGCCTATGATTAGGTCAAATAAAGGTTCTGGCATGACAACTGCGACTGTTGTACCAGTATAAAATGGAGATGCCACCTGGATACGTGCCTCAGAGAACAATCTCGCTGATCCATCAATAACGTTAGCATGGATCTGTCGACCTGTGTACTGCTCAGGCCGAACTAGACTCTGCTTGACAGAGCAACCTGAGGAACCGTTGTCTCTCAGGACCTTCACAGGAATGGCTCCCACAAACCCTGGCTGAACAAGGAAGGTACTGTCACCTGTGGGAGGGCCTGTGGAGGAAGCAGCTAACCACTGATTAGGCTGCTGAATAAATGATGCGGCAAATATAGTGCCCTGTGAATTAGATACTTGAGGGGTCGTACTCACTGCCTGGGAAGATGGAGCATTGGCCATCTGTGGAGGGGGGTTCACTGTCGCTGTGGGACTAGTGAACTGTGGGGGAGTACCCATACTGGTAGGAACGTGACCACAGTGCTGCTGCTGAGGAATGAAGGCTGCGTTCGCCCCCTGCCTCCAATACACTTGAGCTGGTGCTGAAAAGGACAGTCCCGACGGTCGGTTGTGTGGCTGATAGTGCTGCTGGTTAGGGTACTTGTTGTACCGCTTCCACTCAGGTTTCTGAGTGTTTTGCCCCTGGTCCTTCCTTTGCGATTTTGGACCTTGGCCATTATTCTGAGAATGGCCTTGTTGCTGGGGTTCAGTCTGAAACGGTTTCCCAGATTTATCAGGTGTCCTGTTCCAGGTATGCTGCTTGCGAGTTTGATACCTGTATGCAGTGAAGAATGCATCAGCCTTCTTCACCATTTGGCTGGCATCTCTTACCTGGCAGATCTTAAGCTGAGCCATAAGTTCAGTAGGCCATGACTTTTCTAGCTGCGTGTGCAGCATAAGGTCAATTATCCCCTCACGCATGGAAGGAGTTTCATCTTTCTCCATCCACTCATCTAAGTAAGCAGTAAGCCGGTCAAGAAACTGAACGGCAGTCCCTTTATCCTGTAAACGCGCCCTCATGAACTGACTCTTGGCGTCGTCAACTGTGAGACCATACGCTTTGACAAGTGCGGCCTTCATCATCTCATACATGAGATTGACTCCACAAATTCTGTGGAGAATATCGAGGACAGGGCCCTCAAACAGGCTAAGAAACTGAAGCCGCTTAGCTGCATCATCCAGATGGTAAAGTTGAGCCATGTCTTCAAAACGAGCTATGTATGGCTCGATTCGCTCGCCTTCCTTGTATGGGGGAAGCTTGATGTGTGGGGTTGCCATAACATGTGCAGGAAGTGCGCTCGTGGAGCTTGGACCAGCTGCACCAGATGTGCCTGAAGCCAAGGAATCTCGCTTGAGCTTCAGCACTTCAAATTCATGTTTTTTGCGTGCCTCTCACTCGGCACGTTCGTGTTCTCGTTCTCTCTCGTGTTGTTGTAACTCGTATTGACGTTCTCTCTCTCGTTCCTCAAGCTGTTCTCGCTCATGTTCTAACTCGAGTTATTCACTCGTGTTCTCGTTCTCTCTCACGTTCTTCCCATTGTTTTCGCTCGTGTTCACGTTCTTTTTCGCGTTCTTCACGCTGAATTCGACGCTCTTCACGAGCATCATTCTCGCGTTGCTGTTCGTAATTAAACCAAGCGAGGACAAAGTCCTTAATCTCAGTTGGGTCTGTAAGACCCATATCTTTGGCTTCCTGTACATAGAAGCTGGTGGACATGATGCTAACTCAATCTAATAAACTAACAACTCAGTACTGACTGCGATTTTTGCAAAGAAAAATGTCAATAATCAAGAATAAAGAATATAGGCACAGGTTAGTGGTGACCAGTTTTATCTAATTAAACTGGTAAAGAAAGAAAATTAAACAAACAACTGACTGTGAAAACTATTATGTATATTAATAATAATGAATTAATAATCACCAGTAAGATAGTGCCTATAGACTTTAATGATAAATACCTAAGTATGAACGAGTGAGTATTATCTCGTGAATAGCTTTAGAGCTAGGAGTTAATATCCTGGAATGAGGTCGCCAATTGTCACGGGGTTTTTAAGTATAGGCAATATAAAAGGATAATTTTCAATAATACTGAGAGCAGGGACAATGAATTGTCTTACTAAAAATCAAGCAATGATTACTTTATTTTGGCTTGCTTTGCCGAGTCTCTAAGGACGAGAATTTATAAACTTTCTCAACAGTACACAGCAGAGACTAATTCCTCACAATTGCTGTTTGTTAGTACTGTTAGCCTCTGGAGAAAGTGACTTCACCCCTGACAATCAATAACTGATGCTATTAATGATAACAGGTTCTTGCTGATGCATTAACTCCTAAATGGCACAACGGATTTTAAGCTTAATACAAAAGACTGGCCTAAGTACCAGTTATGAATAGCAAAGCATTTATGCAAGCTAGGAGCTGCAACTAGAATAAGCTTAATATGGAAAATAAAACACGAGTTTACATTACATTTAGCTCGAGGAAAAGAACTGTTAATTTATTGATTACAATAAAATAAATTAACGTTACATTTCAAAACGAATTCAATCTAAGGAGATCGCACTCACTCGCTCACTCAAAAGCTAAACTCTTAAACCTAGGAAAAAACGAAAAGAAATACTGGTCAAAGAGTGGACTAAGCAGATGACTGGGCGTCGTTACTTGAAGGACACTGCACTCGCTAAGTCTCTCGCCAATCACACTTGGTGGAATTTCAGGAACTGGAAAACGTCGGCACTGCTACGCACTGGGCCCAACCCGCTTTCACGGCGTACAAACCTTGATTGTCTCAAATCGTGGGAAAGAGGCAAGTGTTGTGGCCGCATTGCTCACAGCTAGAATGAGCGAAACACACCCAAAATAAATCGCTCAACGGAAGTGCTAATGTCTCGCACAAAGACAATCATTTATGACACATTGAAAAATTGCCTGAAAAACACTCCCGACCGGGTGAATACGTAGCGGTTAAACTGAATGATAAACACTGGGATTCCACTAGAGTTCGAGGTTTCCCACCAAATGATGTCACGAGCCGACTCGTGTCATAGGATCCGAATCCGGATCCGCCCCAAAATGTAATAAATTCTTTCTTGGTCCATGGCCCACTTTTCCACAAGTTTCAATGAATTTCATTGAGAACTTTTGGAGATATTGTGCGAGATACTCTGGATCTGGAGTATTCCTGAAACCTGTCTTTCTTATCACCTTTGTCATTACAAGAAGCAAGTACCATCTTCACGATTTTGAACTTAACATAGACACATCTCGGGTACATGTTTATAATCCTTTCATTTCTCTCTCTCTCATTCGTGTTTCATCAATTGAGCAGTTCACTGACACCTTACTCGTGTACACACACTGACCTAACGTACTTTACACCTTAATACTCATCTACGTCACTCCCTTCCATCTTTGTTTCACACAGTACCGCGCCGTATGCTTTGGATCCTTGAACACAGTCACTGCTTCCACTCATATTCATTTTTTACACCTCCCATACCCCATACAGACATATGAACCTCCCTGTTTACTGGGCCATGGGCAGGCACAGCACTCAGGTCAGAAGTTTCCTATACCTTTCCCAAAGGTAAAAATAGTGTGTGAGGAAAGCCTAATCCCCACCACTCTCCCATTTTGCCTCAGGTTCATAAGGATTACAGGGACAATATTTTCCTCCCTGCCCCAGGGAAAGGGTGTAATGTTACCATCCAACGTAGTTAAGGAATTCCTGGATTAAGGAAAACAGTTAAGTTTGACACTCATGTAGAGTCACCTGATGGTTGCATTACAACAAATGATTGAATGAATGACAGACGCTAAATATGCTTGTCTGAAGCTAGCGTGAATAAAAACTTTGTTAATAGATTGAAGATTTTAATGATCCTCGTGTGGTTGATACGTGTTAATCAAATTTTTTTCTTGTCCCTCCCCAGTGTTGCAGGTATGGATCTGACGGGGCTGTTGTGGTGGGTGGTGGCGGTGGTGGCTGTTATGACTGGCATTAGTGAGGCGGACAGACTCGACAGACCCAAACTTGACGTGGCGGCCGAAGTGCAGCTGTCTGCCCTGCCCGCCCACCACCACGCCGCCCACACACACCAGGCCGTGCTGGATCCTGACGGCGTTTTCACGGTGTTCTGGACACCGGACCTTAACAAGCAGGTGTGTGGGTCATAAGGTCATCGTTTGAATTACATAGGAGGCTTAGTAGCATCTTTTTCTCAGTGATTTATTTTGGATATTATATCTCCCCCAGGCAGCTTTGTGGGACAAATTCGCTCAGTGATGCTGGCTGGATACGCAGCTTACCCTAGAAAAGTTAGATATAGTCCTGATATATAATGTCTGTTTCCCGACCCAATTTACTAGGTATGCAGTTAACAGTTCTTTCACTTTCCTACTTTCCCTTGCCTTCTCTTCTGCATCCTACCTCACCCCATCCTTAGGTGGAAAAAATAGGCCAGGATGACGACAGTGATGGCTGCGTCGTTTGTTACATATGTAATGTTTTTTTTTTTTTTTAATTCATTAGTATTACTGCAGTGAGACTTGCTTTCCTATTACACTGCGTATAGCATAACATGATGACAGTAACAATGACGTTGTGTCAAGATCATTAACACATACACCTGTCTCCAAATACACCCCCTAAGGGGCAGTCCCCGCCTAGTTTTCCTTAGGGATCTGTTCTCTCATTGACCAGTTTTCCCCATGGACTTATTTTTTGCCATGAACGTATTTTCCCATATGACCCTGTTTTCCCTATTGACCTCTTTATCTTCATAAACACATTATTTCCCCCATGGACCTAGTTTCACCATGGGCCTATTTTCCCTCTTAACCTACTTTCCCCATGGACCTATTTCCCCTCCACCTATTTCCCCATGGACCTATTTTCCTTCTTAATCTATTTTCCCCATGGACCTGTTTTCACCATGGACCAATTTTCATCATGGACCTATTTTCCCTCTGAATCTACAGTACTTTCCCTATGGACCTATTTCCCCTCCACCTATTTCCCCATGGACCTATTTTCCTTCTTAACCTATTTTCCCCATGGACCTATTTTCACCATGGACCAATTTTCATCATGGACCTATTTTCCTCTGAACCTACTTTTCTCATTGACCTATTTACACCATGGACCTATTGTCTCCATGAACATATTTTCTCCATGGACCAGTTTTCCACTGATGGACCTATTTCCTTCTTGGGGCTATTTTCTCTCATCCACCTATTTTTTTTATCTATGGAAAAAAGCCGAATCACCATATGGACCTATTATGCCATGGACAAATTTCCCCCATGGATATACTTTTACCCTTTGAGCCTCTGTCTCCATTTGGGCCCATTTCCCTGAAGGACTGATTCACTCATGGACCTGTCTTCTCACATGGACCTATTCTAACCATGGACCTGTTTATCCCATGGACCTCAATGGACCTTTCCCCCTCTCCACCCACCAACCCACCCACCAACCCACATACCAACCCATCCACTCACCCAGTGCATTTTGTCTCAGTTGTAACATGATGACTCATCAAGTTCTCTCTCTCTCTCTCACACACACACACACACACACACACACACACACACACACTCAGACACACACAAGACTTCACAGTATGGCAGTATAGATGACAAACATATTTTCACTATCAGTCTATATTAAAGAATAAAACAGTCACAGTAACCCCGTAAAGAAGAAGCGAGTTGCAGCATTGTTACTGTGAGCTAGTTATTGTCTTCCTAATTAGCGAATACATTTTATGCATGAAACATTTGTTTAATCATATTGTAGATATTTATCCCACTTTCATTACTTTCTCTCTTGTTCCGGAATCCTTCCTACTCCGTTAGTTAGTGGGAATTATGGTTAGTATGGTCCGGGAGAGAGGCGGTTTCACGTAGTGGCACTGATATAACTGGGCGTTGAAGCTGTCCGGTTATACAAACAACCCCCAACTCCCTCCTTATCCCCTGAGAGTGTGGTGGTGGTCTGCACTTGAGCCTGTAGTCCACTGGGTTCACATTCAGACGAACCTAATCAAAAACCAGTATTATTATTAGGGATAAGATAATGCTGGTGCTACTGTATCTGTGTTATGTGTTTCCTGTTACTTTGGAAATGATATGATTTTCTTGGCACTGGTTAAGCCCACATTATGTTAATCCTTTCACCTAAACGACATCATATATACTGTATTATACTATTGCTGTCTCCAGACGATTTCATTCAGCTTATGAAGGATCTCTAATAATGACGGGGATAATTTAAGACTACATGTAACCTCTACAGTTCGATAAGTCTCTGGTAAGTTGCATAGCCTGTTAAAAAATAATAAAATATGAAGCAGGTCATCGGACTGAAAGAATTAAATGTTATCCTCATCTGTAGTAAAGACGGCTTCGATTAAATGCCAATCGACTACATGGTGATCATTAAGGAAGACAATCCGTGTTTGCTAACTTTGGACTGACAACCATTTGCTTGGTAGACAAGTACATGTTAAATTGCATGACAAGTCATCACGAACTCGAAATTTCCCTAACAGAGTTCCACAGGGCTCTGTTCTCACACCGACACTCTTCAACCCAGACATATAGTGCATGATATTCCTACACCCCAGTGTCCAACAAACATTGCCTCATGTGCAGGTGACATCACCATCACAACCTCACACCACACTGCAGGCAGCCTGTACACTGCAACAGGACTATCTCACACACGGCAGACTTGGGTCGATAATTACAGACTGACGATCACCTCAGCCAAATCCACCACCACACTCATCACCAGCAGTAAACTTGAACATGAACAATGTACGTGCGCCACACACCCACTTGATTAAGATCCTTGAGCGACATTTGACATCGGACTCTTACAAGAAATCAAGAGGCGATGCACCCCAAAATCAATGCACGAAAGGTCCTTACAGGACCAAACATTGCGCAACATAAGGAAACGCTCGCTTTACTCTGCAGAAGTAGACTGTAGTACCAGTCGAGCAGGTCAGTACTCTCAAGGTGGATGAAAAGCTAATGACAGGGAGAGCTGGAGCTTCCGTTTCATCAGCCCTGGGGACTAGTTCCTGACGATCCCCCTTTGAACTTTTTCAGTGTCTCAGTAACACATAGAGTAGGCCAGCATGCTCTCCAATACAAATTTCTCTATCAACACCAAACTACATGCACAGTACACACTACACTTCCTTTTCTAAAATTCAAAACAAATCATGGCAACTCTATACATAGCCTCGGAATCCCCAGTGGGGGGGTGACCATAAATGCTCCCACCATCCGTTTCTCTCCCGGCGACGACTCGAGCTGCCTGGAACCACTGTCTGACTCACTTCTTCATTTCTACAACATTCGCCGCCTTTCCTCTAACTTTCGCTTTGTTGAACACCACTTCTCCTCCTCTAAATCTCACCTTCTCTTTCTAACTGAGACTTAGCAGTCTGAGGCAACTGACGGCAAACCATTTTCTGTATCCTCCTACTTTCCCTATACTCATTTCAAAGCCAAAGGTGGTTGTTGTGTATATATACACAACGACTTATCTTGCTCTCGTGTTCCTGAGCTCGATTCTTCTGAATTCTCTTCACTCTGGCTTCGGCTTTCCTGTCATTCTATGACTAAATATATATGCACTGTTTACTTATCCCCTAATTCTACTGACTATGAAAAATTCTTCAACTATCGTACTTCTAGGTTGGAACACATCCTGTTTATTTCTCCCTTCTCTGAAATCTCCATTTTAGGAGATTTCGGTGTTCACCACCACCACTGGCTCTCCTCTGCTTTCACTGATCCACCTGATGAACAAGCCTACATCTTTTCTATCCTTAATAACCTAGAGCAGCTTGTACAGCACCCTACCCGTATCCCTGACCGCCTTGGAGAGAGCTCCAACATACTTGGCCCCTACCTTACAACTAATCCTTCTGCTTACATAGTTAATCTTTCCTCTCTGTTGGGCTCCTCTAATCACAACCTTATTACCTTAACCTGTCCTATCGCTCTGGTACGGCCTGTGAACCCTCCAAAGAAACGTCAACTGTGGCACTTTGGAGCTGCAGACTGGGAGGCCCTCAGGCAGTACTTCTTTGATTTTCCAAGGAATGATTATTGCCTTCATGGCCTGGAGCGATCTGAGTGTGCCTTGCACATTACGAGGGTTATTCTCTCGGGCATGGAAGCATACATTCCCTTCTCATATCCTTTGACCAATGCAAGAAAGCCTTGGTTTAATCACGCTTGTTCTAATTCTGTCCACAACAAGGAGAGGGCCTATAAAAGGTACCACAGCCAACCCACCCCTGAATCATATCTTTTTTATGTTTCTGCCCGGAATCGTGCTAAGTCTGCCCTTCGCTCTGCTAAAAATAATTTCATCCGTACTAAATGCTCTCAACGCTCCACCTCGAATTCTTCCCACTCCTTCTGGCACCTTGCCAAAAACCTTTCTGACAACTTTTACCTCATCATCCTTACCTCCTCTTTTCTACTCGGATGGGTCCGTAGCTATTTCTTCTACTGATAAAGCAGATCTCTTTGCTCAGACTTTCTCCTCCAATTCTACCTTAGACGATTCTGGTGCTGTTCTTCCATCACGTCCCTCCTCAGACTTCCTCATGGCTGACATTAAAATGTCTTCAGCTGATGCATTTTTTGCCATCACAGGCCTCAGTACTAACAAGGCATATGGGCCTGAGGAAGTCCATCCTGTTGTCCTCTAGAACTGTGTTTCTGTGCTTACACCCTGCCTAGGTAAACTCTTTTGCCTTTGTCTATCATCCTCCTCGCTGGAAGTTTGCTCTCATTCAACCAGTCCCAGAGAAGGGTGACTATTCCCAACCCGATAACTATCGTCCAATTGCTTTAACATCCTGTGTCTCAAAAGTTTTCGAGTCAATTCTTAATCGAAAAATTTTAAAGAATATTTCCTATCTCAACCTTCTTTCTGATCGTCAGTATGGGTTCCGTCAGGGATGCTCCACTGGCGATCTTCTCACCTACCTTTCAGACTCCTGGTCATCCTCCTTTCGGGACTTTGGCAAAAGCTTTGCCATTGCATTCGACATCTCAAAGGATTTCGATCGAGTCTGGCATAAATCTTTAATTTCCAAACTGCCCTCTTGTGGTCTCTGTCCTTCTATCTGTGCCTTCATCTACAGCTTCCTTTCTGGTCGTTCTATAGCCGCTGTTGTAGACGGCCATCGTTCTTCTCCGATATCTATCAACAGTGATGTTCCTCAGGGCTCTGGCCTATCACCAACTCTCTTCCATATATTCATCAATGACCTTCTAAGCTGCTCATCTAACCCTATCCACTCATACACTGACATGGCTGTCATCTGTTCTCTAAAAGTGGGGGGGACAGGGGTTGCTAATTTTGGCAAGCTTAACAAGAACAGCAATATTTGGTGCATATTAAGGCTATATTAAAATGAATACATGACATTAAGGGGAAAAAAATTCGTCTCAAATCACAAACAAGCTGTCTGAAATATCCGCAAAGAGTAGTTCAATTTTGCTTCATTAATCATTTAGCTATAAACTAGACACTGCAGACCACATGGTGCAGTACATACAGACTTTTAAGGAAAGGGAATCATTAAAACATATAGCTTTCCTTGTTTTACTGACTAATCCAGGATTATTAATTTATAATAGAACACCATGAGTCAAAATGCATTCCATAGCACTTTTTTATCACTAGCATCATATTCTGGTGTTAAGCTCAGTACATATATTTAAGATGGAGGTGGGATTTCTGCACCTAGTTAAAGTGAACGAATATATGTACAAATTTTACTCATTTCTTTGCAATTTTCTACTAATTCAAAATTAGGACTTTTTAAAATATTTGTATCAAGTATATTATACCCTGTGAGGTATGCGGACCCAAGGCTTTCATAATCTAAAACAGACAGGCCTTGGGTTCCTTCTTCCTTGAATTAAAACCTACACCCCTAACAGCATTGCAGTACAAAAACCTCTGGTCACCTCTTGGAGAGTCAAACCTGCATGCAAGACAAGACCATCATCCCAACTATAATTGTTTTACACTAACTTGGTCTGGATTTCCATTCTTTTGCAATTTCTTTCACATAGCTAGATGATAGAAGACACTGCTATGGCTCCGCATCCATTCCACAGCACTTCTTTGTGATTAGCATCATTTTTTAGTGTTAATCCATTGTTACAACTCAGAATTCAAGATGAAGAGATGGCAAGCTTAGACTAAGTTAGAAGAAAACCTGTACAGCACCCACAGATCACTAAGACAACATACCGTAGTAAAGAACTTCCTTCAACATAGTACTTCCTTCAACATAGTACTTCCTTCAACATAGTACTCCCTTCAACATAGTACTTCCTTCAACATAGTACTTCCTTCAACATAGTACTTCCTTCAACATAGTACTTCCTTCAACATAGTACTCCCTTCAACATAGTACTTCCTTCAACATAGTACTTCCTTCAGCATAGTACTTCCTTCAGCATAGTACTTCCTTCAACATAGTACTTCCTTTAACATAGTACTTCCTTCAACAGAGTAATGGTGCTTCCTTCACCACAGTCTGGTTACAAATACTCTCAATTTTCTCCTGTAATGCTCCCCTTCTTCACTGACCCTTCACAAAATCAGCAATGAAAAAGTAACGAAGATAAGTCAATGGAAACTAAGCCTGGGAAGTTAGTCTACTCCATAATATACTGTTTACTAAATGGCTTATTGGTCATTTTACACTATGGCACAGAACTAAATTGCAGATGAATTATGAGATGATATTCCTTCACCTTTATCATTCTCTTTCCGTGTCTGCCCCGTCTCTTCCCATTTCTCCCACCTTTCCTGTCACTTTTTATTACTCCTCTTTCCTTTCCAGGTGGCTTTACATTGAGTGACAAGCCTAATGGTTTCCCATAAGCCAGGAAACCATTTACAGTGCTGGATGGTAACCATATAACCAACCCATATGTGTTCCCTAAGTATCAACAAGTAGGTTGGTGGAGAGTTAGTGCTCCTCCCTGTGAAACAACTAACTCAAAGACTAACAGCCATCCCTTAGGGCAATGATTTTCAAACTATGGGTCGCGACCCAAAGGTGGGTCGCGAGAGGAATTTTGATGAGTCACAGGGATATAGAATAGGCCTAATGCTTTCAGTGTATTTAATTTACTTAACTGAAGCTGCAGATCAAAGAAGTGGCAGATGAGTACAGGACCAAAGTAGAGGACGAGTTAGAATGACTGAATTGGAATGAAATGGATTTGGATAGACTGTGGAATGCATATAGGAATTGCTTAGTTAGGAATGCTAAAGAGGTATGTGGTGTGGCAAGAGTAACAACAAAGAATAAAAGGTATGGCATGGTGAGATGAGGAGGTAAGGAGAGCGGTGGAGGAAAAGAGGAAGATGTGGTTAAGGTGGTTACAGGATAGGGGTTCAGTTGAAATAAGAACTGAATGTGTTGAGAGCAAGAAGCACGTAAAGAGACTAGTGAGGAGGAAAAAGAAGGAGGTAAATGAGGATCTAGGAAGAAAAATGAATGCGAACTACTCTGAAAATAGAAAGTTATTTTGGAAAGAGGTGTGGAAATGTAGAAGTGAAAGCGGAAAGACATGGGATGGTGTGAAGGATGCAGGTGGTAGATTACTAACCATGGCGATGAAGTAAGGACCAGGTGGAAAGAATATTTTGAAAACCTGATCAATGGGAATAGAGAGAGCAGAGCAGCTTTAAACACGATTTGCTTTGGGGGGGTGCAGAGAAGGAATGCAGTGCCAGGAGACATGACACTCGCACAGGTGAAGAGTGCTGTGAAGTGGTTGAAAAATGGGAAAGCAGCTGGGGTTGATGAGGTGTATGCAGAGATGCTTAAATGTAGTGGGGAGAATGGAATCAAGTGCTTGTTGGAGATATGTAAGTAGGCATGGATGAGTGAAACTGTGCCTGCAGAGTGGAAAAAGGCTGTGATTGTACCCCTGAACAAAAATAAAGGTGAGCGAAGTGAGTGCAAGAATTATCGTGGCATAAGCTTACTGAGTGTGGTAGGGAAGGTATATGGAAGAATTATTATAGAGAAAGTAAGAGAGATATCAGAAGTCCTAGTGAATGATGCTTTAGGAGTTGCAGAGGATGAGTGGACGAAATATTTGCAGTGAGACAGACAGTAGAGCAGGCTTGCGAGAAGGACCAAAAGGTGTTTATGGCATTCATGGATCTGAAAAAAAGCATATGACAAAGTGGACAGAGAAGGATTATGGAAAGTTTTGCGCATGCACGTGTAGGTGGTAAGCTGCTAGGTGCTGTAAAGAGTTTATATGATGGTAGTGAAACATGTGTCAGGGTTAATGGGGATCTAAATGAATGGTTCACCATCAGTGTGGGCGTGTGACAAGGTTGTGTGAAGTCCCCATGGTTGTTCGCTATATATATAGATGGGGTGATGAGAGAAGTAAAAACACGAGTAATGGAGAGATGGATGGCATTGGTAATGAATGGTGATGGATGGAATATCTCAAATTTGTTGTATGCTGATGATGCAGTACTGCTTGCAAGTACCGGACAAGAACTTGGTAGGCTAGTGCAGAGTTTTGCTGATGTCTGTAAGCGTTGTTCCTTAAGAGTTAATGTAGAAAAGAGTGAAGTGATGGTTACTGAGAGAGAAAGTGACTCCCTGTGCAATGTAACAGTGAATGGAGAGAGACTGGAATTGGTGAGAGAGTTCAAATACCTGCGTACAGTGATAGAAAAGAGAGGAAAATGTGCAAAAGAAGTTGAAAGTAGAGTGACACAAGGAAGAAAAGTAGCTGGTGCATTGAAGGCCTTGATAAGAAACAGAGGCTTGAGTGTTGCAGCTGCACGAGGCTTACATGAAGGAGAGTTAGTGCCAACTTTAACGTATGGATGTGAGACTATGGTGTGGCATGAAAATGAAAAGTCAAGAGTAAGAGCAGTGGAGATGGGACTGCTGAGGAATGTATGTGGAGTACAGAGGGTGGATAGGATACGAAATAATGTGATTCGTGAAAGATGCGGAGTGAGGAAGTCGGTGGACACAAGGATTGAAGAGAGTGTACTGAGATGGTATGGTCATGTGGAGAGAATGGATAACAATAGAGTGGTGAAGAAGGTTTATCTGAGCGAATTCGAAGGAGGGAAGAGGCGAGGTAGGCCAAGGAGAAGGCGGAGAGATATTGTGGATGAATGTGTGATGAAGAGAGGTTTGGAAGTTGGTGAGGGTAGGGAACTGACAAGAGATCTAGCTGCCTGGATGATGGTTGTGAGGAGAAGTGCATGATCAGGGGTTTTTGGCACCCCTTTTAACGTGGCAGCATCTGGATTGACTCTGTCAGATACGATTATGTGAAGCTGCAGAACGTGATGGATGTTTTTGGCGTATTCGATAGAGCCAGGATTCCGGGGGCTTGAATGATGAGTGAATGGAAGCGTGGCCCATTGGATTGGTCAATTTTGGGCTGTCTGGAATTTGCTACTCCTCACCCTGTCCTTGGGTGGGAAAGGAGGTCCGGATGATGATGATGGTGATGATGAACTGAAATTGTAATTATCCTTATTGCACTATTACGATATTCATAATAATTTTGATAGGCTATATACCGGTTACTTTCTCTCCCACTTTGTGTGTGTGTGTGTGTGTGTGTGTGTGTGTGTGTGTGTGTCTTTAGAAAAAAAGTTTAAATTCCACTATGTATATTTGAATTTTTTACCCTGTAGGTCGAGAAGTCTTGAAATATTCCAATTAGGGTCGTACACTGAAAAGTTTGAGAACCGCTGCCTTACTGGATTATGGCATCTCGCTATAGATAGATACAAAGATGCTTACGAGGCTCCTAAGCACTTCATTACCAGTGTACAGTATACTCCTGCATGTGGCACACTAGTTCTCTCTTGGTTAATATTAACATGACTGCAACTTATGTCAATATTTAGCATTCATCTGTCCATCATCCAATCCCCTTCCGCCCTATCAGGAGCACAGCGGCCCAGGGAATGTTAAATGTACGTGTAAGATGAGATGGATGAATGGAGAGGAGAGGTATATGAGAGAGGGAGATTTGTCATGTCATTCTATTTCCCATAGTAGGGAGCACCTGTTATTTATTTTTGCCGTTGTCTTTCGTCATTCAGATTAGTGTAGCCCGTATCTTGTGCGCACACAAGAGCAACGTCTGTGCTGCCAGGAAAAAACGCTTATCCAGCATTCTTAATGTCCCATTCGTGCTGAATAATGGATGTTACAAAACTCTCAGTGTGGCTTGGCCGTTGCCTAGTTTGTCATCAACCACACTCCATATATTTTTTTCTTTATCTCTGATAATCATTTCACCATATTTTCTTATGCCTATCACAATCCACAGCTGTTCACTACAGGTTTCTATATAGCATTACTACACATTTATAATGATATAACTTATCTTAACTACATGTAACAGTGAATAGTAAAAAGAACTTAGGCTCACGCAGTGCTCTTTGTAGCTAAACATTGATTCAGTTGATGGGCCGTCATGCTCTACGGAAAATTATAAATGTGATTGGTAGACTCTAAGTGGACTCTAAGTGGTTCTAAATAACTTCATGCAAAATATATCCCAAATATATTAATTAAGCAAGTCCAGTCATCCTTGATCTGTAGTACTGTAAATATCAGTTACTTCATTCTAGCGTCTAGTATATAAAACTTAATGAAAAAAGTGGGGGGACAGTCAATATGTTTTCGAATGAAAAGTGAGGGGGATATGTCCCCCCCGTCCCCCCGTGGATGACGCCCATGTACGCTGATGACTTCACCTTTCACCTTTCCATTCAGTTCCCGCAACGTCCATCTCAGCAGTTACTTCGACAAATATGGGATGAGTCTATGGCACACTTAATGTCTGACTTGGCTCGTATCTCTGACTGGGGTAAAAGTAATCTTGTTGTTTTTAATGCATCAAAGACTCAGTTCTTACACCTATCAACCCGACGAATCTTCCGCAGGAGTACCCACTAATGTTTAATAATATTCAGCTTAATCCTGCATCATCCTTGAACATGCTTGGGGTTTCATCCACTCGGGGCTTATCTTGGAAAGATCATATTATATCTCATGTAAAATCTGCTTCCAAGAGATCAGGTGTGCTAAGCCGACTCCGTTCCTTCTTTACCCCTGCACAGTTGTTGACTTTATACACGGGTTTTATTCGCCCCTGTGTAGCGTACAACGCCCATGTGTGGTGAGGCTCCCCACATACAGTACTTCTCAGTAGCGTGGAATCAAAGGCTTTTCATCTCATTAACTCTCCTCCTTTTGCTGGCTCCCTTCAACCTTTGTTTCTTCCCCGCACTGTTGCATCTTTATCTCTTTTCTATCACAACTTCAATGGTCACTGCTCCTCTGAACTGTCTGCTTGCATCCCTCCACCTCTACGACGGGTGCGTAGCACCTGTCTAGCAGCAAACCCTCATCCCTTTTCTGTCTAACTCTCTAATGCAAGAGTTAACCGTTACTCCCAGTCCTTCATTTAAGCAACAGGTCAGCTCTGGAACTGTCTCCCTCTGTCTGTATTTCCTGCTGACTATGACCTCCAGTCTTTCAAATGCGGTGTGTCCAGGCATCTCGAAATGATTGGATCTTGAATTTGGCTCTCTCTTGTATTTTGTTTTTCTCTTAGAGGGAACAGTTTGTGGGCTCGTGGCCTTTGGTTCCTTCTTCCTAGCATTTAAAAAAAGAAGTACATTAGGTTCGCAGTGCCATATAGCCTCCCACATATAGGCTCTCTTCTTATCTAATGCACAGTGAAACTCATTGCAAACCATGAAGAACACCGTCCTGCTCATCAGCAATGGATGCACCAAAACCACTGCCACAGCTCACTTACACTCTGACACCAAAGTCCTGCCTGTCAGAGATTGACATGAGAATCACACAGCCTGTACCATTAAACTACACCACTGTCTATATCACATGACAGAGACACACAACACACCCATGCACATAAAACAATCACCTCACAAATGTTATGAATCCCTCTACAACAGCATCCTACCTTCAGGTATTCCAACTCTAGCATGCTCATTTCATGTGCAAGGCAATACAGCACTTTGATCAGACCGCCATATTACAAGCCCCTTCTCTCCTGACATCCACCTGTCGGACGTGTCCTTCAACAGATAAGACCAATTCCACATAGGTAAGCTTAGATCAGGACATCATCCAGCCTTCCTCAACTGCCAGATTAGATAATGGTTGGGTGGAATCACAGATGACACATGCCCTTCTTGTAGAATAGGCACAAACAACATGCTACACATAATGGAGCACTGTACAGCACATGCCACCCTAGGACGTAGACACAACATCAACTGTGTAGGAAACCTAAGGGACAGCCCCATAGGGACAAGTTGCATATCTTCGGTCGATGGGTCTGTTCAAACAGACGGGCCGGGATTGAGCAACGACAAAGACTAAGTCTAAAAACCACAATATCAGAACTTTGAAGGTAAACCTGCCGAGAAGCTCTCTTTTTTTTTTTTAGTACTTTTTGCGGCATGTGATGAAAGAACATGTTTTACCTTTCTGTAACGTTACGGACTACTCTCTGTAATGTGGGGTTCATGCTAATCACATTAAGCAATTTCAAGTATTCCATAAGCCACCGTGGAGGGGCTTGCTTACAATTTAATACTTTCCTTGTACAGTAGGTACGCACAGTAAGCGAGCTTATGGGCGGCAGTGGAGGTTGATTAATAGGAATTTTGCGTACTGTGAGTACTTAAACTTATGGGAAAAATTACATATGTGCAGCGACTCCTTTATCGGTAACCCTTGAGACTCCTTTCAGACCTAAGTATTTTACTGTACAGGGAAACTATCTAAAACATATTAGCTAAGATAAAGTAAACCAACAAGATTATGGCATTGCTAAATCAACAAGGATATGGCATAAGTTAACCAACAAGAATATGACTGCTCACCTTAACCCAAGAGGACAACAGGCTTGATGGACGTAAGAAGGGGATCTGAGGCAGGGGGAGGCACCTATACTCATTTTTTTTTTTTTTATCGAGGCAAAGATGCACTTGACAGGTTGGTGATGATTGCCTGAATGCAGCATTACTGCATAGTCTCTGTACTAGCTAGTATTACAAATTGAAAACATAATTATATCTGGGGGAGAAATTTGGTATAATGAATAATTTCTTTGGGCATACTGAATTCAGCCAATCATCACCAGCCAGTCAAGTGCTTCTTTGTCTCGATGAAAAAACAAAACAAAAAAAAACTGAGTATAGCGTGCACCTTCTGCACCGCCCGGCACACCAACCGTCACACCACCTTCTTCACCATTCTCGTCACCAGCACTTTCGACACTTTCACTAGCTAATGCACTCACTTCGTTCATGAACCCTTCAGAGTCTATTTCTGACACCTCAGACATTGCATCATCCTCTTGATCCTCCCCAGGAAATGGCTCTTCTGATGTTGAAGGGATTGATTGCTCACTTTCTTGAGGCCGCAGGTAATGGGTGATGAGGGTTTGCTTCCCTCTGTTAACCTGGTTAGGCCTGTCTGTGTAGTAGTGGAAGGTTCTGTCCAGTGAAGTCATCACTTCCTCCACTTGCAACGGACAATGTTTGATGTTCTTGAATTCTTCCTTGAATTTATCTAGGGCACACAATACCCAGCTGTTCTTCATCATCGACAAGTCTCCACTCTCCATGATTGGTGGTGCCAGCTGTTCTGCTGCGGTCTCCTGCTCTCAGTCCTCCTGCTCTCAGCCCCGGATTTGGGCCACTCTTCACTGCCGTCTCGCTTATTATGAGTTCAATTCGTGTCCTGTTAAAAAAAAAAAAAAAAAAAAAAAAAAAAATCGATAAAAAATAGGTCGTCATGTACAACGAGATTTGCGTACCGTGAGCTCGTGTACTATGCGTACCTACTGTAGTTGTGGCACTTACACTTTTTTTTTTTTTTTAGCCTAACAACCAAAGATTTGCTCACCTGGGAGAGCCAAGCAAATTATTAAAAAACCCATCTCGAATGACTCTTTCTCCACTCTTGGTACGCCAAGGAATCAAATTAGGATAACAGCAAACAATTTTGTTCATCCCAAGAGTCGAATGGTTAAGGCAGACAAACCAGTGTTTTCTGTGTCCATGTTTCTCTGCAGGAGGTATATTGTGGGAGATACATGCCCGCACCTGTGGCTGGCTGGGATTCATATTCCCGTCCAATGGCATAATAACTGGTGTTAGGTTTTCCCTGATAATATTGCTGTGTCATTTTTTTCTTTTTTTATTGCTAAGTGTCTCTGTCCCCGACGGGAGGTGGTGTGGGAGATCCATGCTCGCACCTTTGGCTAGCAAGAGTTCGTGTTTCCGGCATGTGTTGGGTGTAGGAATGGCTGGTGTGTGACATTTTCCCTGACAGTGTTGCTATTTCAGTGGTCTGCTTCTTTTGGTATTCCTAAGAACCAGTGTTCCAATGCAGAAGGTTGTGTAGGAGATCCATGCTGGTACCCGTGGCTAGCTAGGGTTCGTGTTTGTGGCCTATTTCTGGATGGCTGGTGTGTTATTATTTCCCTGACAGTGTTGCTGTGTCAATGTTATGCTTCTTTTGGTATTCCTAAGTACCAGTGTTCCAATGCAGGAGGTGGTGTGGGAGATCCACGTTCGCACCCCTGGCTGGCTGGGGTTCGGGTTCTCGTCTAGTGGCGGGATGACTGGCGGGGACATGATCACCGCCTGGGTGAAGGACGGACGACTGTTCCTGCAGGACCGCCACGGCGTGGGTGAACTCACACCGCCCCTCGACAACCACGCTGACTGGCGGCCGCTGCACGCACGCGAGAACGACACGCACACTCTCCTTGTTGTGGCCAGAGACATCAACACCTGCGACCCGCACGACTACATCCTTACGGTCAGTGTGTGATTGCAGTTGTAGGAAGGGATTGGGTTGGCTCATGGTAAGGAGATATCAGACCGATTTACTTTGGTGAACATCAGTATAGGTCGAACACACTTGACATGTTGTGTTGCCGTCTCTGTTGTGTGAATGTCGGACAGTGTAAAATTATTGTATAGTTGAGGTGTAGCGCTTTATACTGTACGTGTGTCACCTGTAGAGTTAAGGAGGTGCCACATCAGCAGTTTTGTGGCAGATTATCTCAGGTAACTCGATGATGGAGTTAACTTTTCAGAGGTTGCTTGTGGCTGTGAAAGTTTGTTAAAATATTCTTTTAGAAGTTACCAAGAGATGATGCCAGGACAGTGTTGCTAGAACAAAAAAATGCCAGAAAACCTGCTCATGTGACGCCATTTGACCTTCCTAGTGTGTTTCTGAGTTGCCTATGGGTGAGGGATTTCACTCTGAGTAGGGGCATACAGTTTTATGTAAGTCGTTTAATGGTTCTTAATTTTGTTTCTTCCTATCACCAGACGATTTTTTTGTTGAGTTTAGAAGAGGCCACTTGTAGTGAAAGATTTAACGACGGCAATGTATAACACATCTACTTGGAAAAGTTCCTCCTAATCTGAATAAAATAATCCAGCAAGAATAAAAACCGAAAAAAGATATAACTGGAATGATGGAATTAAAAGCTGTGTGCTAAACTCTCTGACAGAATGAGACTGTGCGGCTGCTGTACGCATGGGGAGACAGCGACCCCAGTAACGAACACCCTTCCTACCACGGTCCTCGTCGGGGAAACAAGTACGTCACTGATGTTATGTGTTTGTCATTTGGCCAACAACTATGCTCAAGTTATACTATCTTGATCAAAACTTTCCCTATCTTCAAAATGAATGCTGGACTGTAAGAATACATTAGCAATGGAATATGATGCCTGTCACAGAAATATGCTATGGAAGGAATCCTGAACCATATCATCGGATTTTTCTACCACTGAGCCATGTGAAATTAGCTGCAGAAGGACAAAAATCTGGGGCAAGTTAGAGTAAATAAAGTATAGGGCACTTATCACGACCAGTCCAGGCTGACTGGACCAGTTTCATGGGAGTTCTGGCGAAGCAATTCAACCTGTCCAAACTGGACTACTCGTTCCGTCTCCTGGGCTGAACTGACAAGATGTATTATTTTCGACTGCTGCTTGTACACAAAACTGCACATTAGCACCAAACAAAAAGTGTAGTTTTTGGTCGGGGGGTAAAGAGCTGATAACACAAAGGCTGCCAATGTACCCAAAAGTTAAATGTTTAAAAAAAATGAATTTCACATAACTGGCAGCCAATACTAATGTGGGAAGGTGATATAATGCATATTCTTGATGAAATTAATGATCACTAAGACCTAAAATAAAGCCATTCATATATGCCTAAACTAAAGGAAAAGTCTTGTCTGGAGAAAAACAATTTTTTTAAATCTCAAAGGAATACAAAAAGTAAAGATGGCAGAAGCAAGTATTCTCCAGTGATAATTTCTCAAGGATGAGAACTGTAACATTGGTTTAAGGTAATTATATTTCTATCTTGCACTAACAGAGTGTGGTAAGAATCCCTGTATTATGAATGATGGTGAATGGACTACTGAGTTATCACATCTCTTCTTTTATATGAAGCAGAGGCAATTGTGCATTAATAACTCTGACATTAAAAATTCACCTGACATATTATCTTTCATTAATTTATTTGCCTAACTCAGTTAACTGCTTCCTTGTTGCTCTCACTCGATTCTCCCATTCAAGAGGAACTGCATTTAGGAGAGGACTGGTCTCAGTCCATTCTCACAAGCATCTAGAGAGGCCCCCACACTTAAGATCCTCCTGGACTGGTCCACAGAGCCCCCCAAATTTGCCTACCTATAATATTATACAATTGTTTCTGTCTTCCTGGTTTAATTGCATCGCTGCCATGAGTCTCCGACACTAATAATTATTGCTTGGTGCACATATTTTTGTCAACTTTCTTCGTATTATGTTATAATGTATGTTTTGTAAATTTTACCTTGTCTTTAGGCCTGTGTACCCTGCCTGCCTCTGTTTACCCTCATAAGCCTTTATTTCGATCAGGTTCGCCTTTGTGTTGATGCCATTCTACCAGAAGAGGGTGCCAGAGGATGCGCAGGTGTGGCGGGTGAGCCAGAGTATCACTTTGCCACACAAGCAGGACACATTCTACTGGTGCCATGTTGAGAAGATACCAAAGTGGCAGAAGAAACATCATTACATTGGGGTGAATCCTGTCTCTGTATAGACATAAATGGAACATATGAGAACAGAGGCCCGTGTCTCAATCAGCAATAAAATCAGAGTGTACAGATATATTATTACATGCTGAAATAGGTACCGGAGAGCAATGTATTCTTACTATCGTGTTCTTCCTGTTCTTTACCTTCTTCTGGGCGAACGCTTTGATATAAACATTTACCCCACTTACGTTAACTCGTGTAAAAAGCCCACTTTCACAGGCTGTACTCTTTCATCCTATCCAGTCTTGTTTATCCAGCCCCACCTTTTCGTAACTCCTGCCTTTCAGTCAATACATGAACTAATGCATGAATAAAAATTAAACAAACAAAAAATATATATATTAATGATGAGAAGAGAGGCAACATTTGCTAGAAAATTCATGATAATTCCCAAAGTTTGTTTCTTTTGTGCATATACGTGTATCTGTTTTTAACCCATATGGAAAGAATAACAGAGCAATCAGAGTAGGGGGTATATTCAGACTGCATTCACCTCTACCGTTATCGCTTTCAAAAATACAGTACTGGCTGCGCTTTATCACGATAGGGTCGCGAGGACAGTCACGTTTCCGTGTAAAGTGGATTCGTTGTTTTTTGCGTTAATTTCGGATTATGTAGCCATTCTGTATGGTACTAAGGTGCAACTAATTCCTTCACCGAGTAAAGGATAACTTGCACTTCTTGTTGCTTTTCCCTAATTACCTACCTCCTTAACTACTTACCTTTCTTCCTACCTTACCCCCTTGTCTGCCTCCCTTGCTACCTACTTTCATCCCTACCAGCCTGTATTTCTACCTATCTCGCTGTCTGCTTCCCACTCTACCCTCTTGCCAACCTGTCTACCAACCTACTTCCCTCCCCTGACTCCCACCTGCCTACCTGCCTCCCTCCCGACCTCTTAACCTCCCTGTCTACATGCCTACATGCCTTTCCACCTCAGACTTTCCTGCCCACGTTCTACTTCCCTACCTCTTTGCCTGACTGCTTCCACCACTTATTGAGTCAGCAAGTCAGCGACACAGACCGGTATTTAAAGTTTTGCAGATTGCCAGTTTACAGTGGGTTGTATCAAAATTGTGATGAGGATATAAATACTTCATTTTTATATCCTTTATCGATGATAAAGACAGTTTTGGTCCCTGTGACTTGGGGCATGTCCACCACTGAGACAGGCGCGCACCGTCAGATGGAGAGGATTCATTGGACACCTATCTATCTATCTATCTATTGCCAGACGCCTCATCGTTTGGGGTGGCCACAAACAAATCGCCTCCAAGTCGCCCTGTCCCCCGCCATTTCACTGCCCTGCTCCCAACTCACACCCCCCTCTCTTTCATAAACCTCTCCACCCCATCCCTCCATCTCATCCTCGGCCTCCCCCTCCCTCTTCCCCCCTCCACCTCACTCACATACACTCTCTTCGTCAGTCTTTCACCCTCCATCCTCTCCACATGGCCAAACCACCTCAGTGTGTTCCTCATAACGCTTCCTATCACATCCACATCCACACCACAACGCTCCTTTATATCCTCATTCGTCAGCCTGTCTCTCCACGTGACTCCACAGGCTTCTCTTAAATAACTCATTTCCACTGCTCTCACTCTTGACTTGTGTCTTTCCAACAATGTCCAAGCTTCACTTCCGTACGTTAGAGTTGGTATCACAATACTGTCATGTAGTAACTTTTTCACTTCCATGATCACTTCCCTGTTTCTTATCACTGCTTTCAAAGAACCAGCAACCTTTCTTCCCTGCTGTACCCTTTCATGCACTTCACCCTCCAAACCTCCATCCTTACTCATCACACTACCCAAGTACTTAAACGTACTCACATTTTCCAATTCCTCATCATCCAACCTCGCTGTACATTCACTAACTTCACCTCTCTCAAAGACCATCACTTTACTCTTCCCTACATTCACCTTTAGATTCCGTTTCTTACACACTCTCTCAAACTCATCCACCAAGCCTTGCAGCTCCCCTTCATCTTCACTCAATAACACAGTATCATCTGCAAACAACAGTACAGGGAGTTTCCAAACACTATCCTCTCTCACCAGGGCCACTCCAACATCCACTACCCTACCTTGTACCTCTTGTATTACCCCATCCATGTACAGATTGAACAACCATGGAAACATGACACATCCCTGTTTCAACCCAACTTTCAAAGAGAAAAATTCACTTAGTTCACCATCCACACGCACTGCAGCCTTCGCAGCATCGTACATACTCTTCACAGCATTCAACAACTTTCCATCTACTCCATATATTCTTAACACTTTCCACAATCCTTGTCTATCCACCCTGTCATATGCTTTCTCCAAATCCATGAAAGCTGCATACAACTTCTTTCCCTTCTCTAGAAACTTTTCCACTAGAGATCTAAGAATGAATATCTGATCTACACAACCTCTTCCCTTCCTAAAGCCTCCCTGTTCTTCTCCAACTAATTTCTCTGTTCTTTCTCTAACTCTGTCTATAAGTATCCTACCATACACTTTTCCTATTATACTAAGAAGACAAATGCCCCTATGATTACCACACACTTCTTTTTCCCCTTTTCCTTTGTACAAGGGAATAATTATACTTGACTTCCAATCCTCCGGGACTCTACCTTCCTCCCAGGCCAATCTGCACATCTTCCACATCCACCTCAGTCCTCTAAATCGGTTCATAGCCGCGTCTACCTTGACTAGGCCTCTAGAGCGCGGACGAAAGAACGGGCGGAAAACTCTCATCCCGGCTCAGCGCACTAAGGACCTCAGACTTTATCTCTGGAAACCCGCCCTTTTATTGGGATGGGTGTTTTTCAAAGTCTACGAATAGACTTTGGGTGCTTTGGTGTCTGATGATTTCGCACTCGTCTTCTGGTGGTTCTGTACCAGTCTTTTTACACTTTGGGGGATATAAAATATATTTAAGGGTATTGAAAATATTAAAACTGTCTCGAGGTGTCAGGTCCAGATACAATATATGCATAGTAGTTTTCAGACTAATCAGACCAGAAATAAAGTTACGAGGCCGTGGCAACATGTGACACCAAGAAGAGACAGAAAAGAACATTACTTTGGGAAATGTAACAACACACTTCCTCTCGGGATAGGCAACAAGAAAGCAAACACACACTGTGCTCATATAGGTTCACTTTGCGTATCACAATGCAAGTGAAGAAGACGATGATGCCGAAGAAGAAAAATCTTGAAAACTTTAGTATGAAAAAGACAAATTTTTGGCTCATGACTTTAGACGGGTAAGGTTAGCCTGATCAGTGACTGAGTATGATGAACACTGAGTGACCTCAGCAGAACAAAAGTTAATTAATAACAGCAGTCTTGAAGTAGGTCAAATTAATTATAATAAAAATGCATTCACTGCATATATTTAACCCGAAGTGATTACGCACTTGACCTGAGGTAACCTTAAAGAACATTAATTAATCTGATTGTGCCCAGACTTCTATAAATTACTTAAAATGACTACCTCAGGTCACGTGTTGGATGCAAGAGTGTGGAAAGGGTGGGGGAATGGAATCTCGAACCATCACATATGTGATGGCCAAGGTAAGGCTGCAAAGAAAATGGTTGAAGAGACGAAGGGGTAGACAGGAGGAAACAGCTCCTGTGTGTAGAGTGGAGAAGTTGCAAAGTAGTGAGAAAATGGCAGAGTATACGAGCATAGTGGAAGAAAGATTGGGAAGGTATGAGTTAGAGCAGATGAAAGGAATGGAAGATGTATGTAAGATATTCACGGAAGAGATAGGCGCAGCGTGTGGGGTGGTTTGTGGAGTGAGGAAATGCAGGGGTGTGCAAGGGACAGCATGGTGGAATGATGAGGGGAAACGAGCTGTGGAACAAAAGAAGAAGGCATATAGTGAATGGCTAGCGAGTAGAGGTAGGGGAGAAGATGAGAGAGAGAAGAGAGAGGTATATGTGAGCAGGAAAAGGGAGGTTAAGAGACTGGTGATGGAGAGTAAGAAGAAAGTGGATGAAGAGTTTGGGAGGAATCCGAGTGTAAAATGGAAAGAGAGTAAGAAATTGTTTTGGAAGGAGGTAAAGAAAGTAAGACAGTGTGAAAAGTGAAAAATTAAGGGAGTGAAAGATAGGAATAATAGATTGTTAGTGGAGAAGAGAGAGAAATTGAGGAGATGGAAGGAGCACTTTGAGGATTTGTTGAATATAAAGAGTGAGAGCAGTGCGAGTATAAGTGGTTGGGGAATGGTTGGGAGAAGAAGAGACGAGAGGAGGGAGGAAGAGATCAGTAGGGCGGAAGTAGTGGAGGCAATAAGAAGTTCAAGATGGGAAAGGCCCCAAGAATTGATGGAGTGTGTGGTGAAATGCTGAAGTATGAGGGTGAGATTGTTGTGGAGTGGATATGGAAGTTGTGTAGACTGGCTTGGGAAGAGGGAAGGATTCCAGAGGACTGGAAATCAGGTAATTGTTCCTTTATACCAAGGAAAAGGGGAGAGAGAAGTATGTGGTAACTATAGGGGTATTTGCCTTCTTAATGTGACTGGAAAAATATATGGTAGAATACTCATTGATAGGGTTAGGCATATAACAGAGGAGCTAGTTGGTGAAGAACAAGGGAGATTTAGGAAGGGAAAAGGGTGTGTAGATCAAATATTTGTTCTAAGATGTATAGTGGAGAAGTATCTAGAGAAGGGACAGAAAGTGTATGCTGCTTTCATGGACTTGGAGAAAGCTTATGACAGAATAGATAGGCAAGGTATGTGGAAGGTATTAAGAATATATGGAGTGAAGGGGAAATTGTTGAGTGCTGTGAAGAGTATGTACGAAGGAGCTAGGGCTACGGTGCGAGTGGATGGGGAGCTGAGTGAGTTCTTTGATCTAAATGTGGGACTGAAACAGGGATATGTGATGTCCCCATGGCTGTTTAATATATACAGTACATGGATGGGGTTGTAAAGGAGGTGCAAGGTAGGGCAGTGGATATGGGGGTGGCTCTAAAGAATGAGGGTGAGATATGGAAGATTCCGGTGTTGCTGTTTGCTGATGATACACTATTGTTGAGTGAAGATGAATGGGAGTTGCAAGGTTTATTGAATGAATTTGGGACAGTGTGTAAGAGGAGGAATCTGAAATTTAATGTAAACAAGAGTAAAGTCATGGTGTTTTAGAGGAATAAAGTCACAGAATGCACAGTGAGGTTGGATGGTAAGGATATGGAGAATGTGAGTGCATTCAAGCACTTGGGTAGTGTGATGAGTAAGGATGAAACTTTTGGGGATGAAGTGCGTGAAAGGGTGCAGCAGGGAAGGAAGGTTGTTGTTCACTGAAGCAGTGATGAGAAATAGGGAGGTGAGTATGGAAGTTAAGAAGCCACTGCATGATAGTATTGTGATCCCTACCCTGACGTATGGAAGCGAGGCATGGACCTTGCTAGAGGGGAACAAATCAAGAGTGAGAGCAGTGGAAATGAGTTACTTGAGCTGTGGAGTGACGAATGAAGAAGTGAAGGAACGTTGTGGGGTGGATGTGGATGTGGGGTGGATGTGGATGTGGTTGAGAAAATCAGGAGAAATACACTGAGGTGGTTTGGACATGTGGAGAGAATGGAGAATGAAAGACTGACTAAGAGGGTGTATGTAGGTGAAGTTGGGAGGGAGAGAGACGGGAAGACCGAGGATGAGGTGGAGGGATGGAGTTAAGAGGTATATGTGGGAGTGGGGTGTGAGTTGGGGGAGGGCAGTCAAATAGTGGGTGACAAATCGACCCCCTTTGCGGGATTAGGGAGTCAGGCTATAGATAGATAGATAGATAGACATATAGAAAATGACGAATGAATGTAAGAAACTATGAATACTTCTGAGTGGGTATTATTGGGTGCATATTTTATTTATAGGTGCATGTATTGTATGTTCACGCGTGTATTTTGTTCATGGTTTTATTATTTCTACAGTTCAGAATGATATACGGGAAGAACGCTCGTAGTAACCTTCATCACAGTATAGCGTACGAGTGCCACATGCAGGACGGGACTAATCCAAGCTGGATTTTGGAGCAGTATGTGGGACACCAGGGCTATGAGTGCTACACACCCAACATGCCAGGTATGTACTGTACCACTCTTGCTGATGAAGCAATGGTGCTGCCCTTTCCCCACAGTAGTAAGCGCGCATCTAGTTGTTTCTTGCCAACGGGTCATGAGGGATAGGAGGGAGAAAGCAGACAACAGTAGCGAGGGGATGATGGTTGGATGAATTGAGGGCAGAATGGGGCAGAACTGATTCCTTGTAGGGAGAGAGGAGGGAGCGAGAGTTGCTTTACCGCTATTTGTTTTCATAACTATTATGAAACAAACATTGAGTTGCTATGGTTTTCGCGAAGCCATGAAAGCTAGAGCATATGAATATTTTACAAACCACGTTTATCCAAAGCTGAAACATCCACACCACCATTCCACGACTCATGTTTGCTAAGGGTTGCATCAGGTAAAGGACTGGAAAACTAGACATTCCGAGTTTTGGAAAATCGCGCCAAACAAAAGCGTCACCTTCCGGCAACTTTTTCAGTAATTTTAAGCGTTGCATTTATTTTTTTCTTTTGCATTTTTTCTTGGAGTGGGAGTAGCTTCTGTGATCGAGTCTGTTTTGTACTGTATATAAGTATGTTAACAAAATATTTCACGCATACCTGATCCTGTTTTGATCAGACTCGGGACATATACTGTAGTGTGTGGGTTTGGAAGAGAAATAAAACGATTTTTGTGCTGAACGGTCAAACGTCAAGGTCTCAGGTCGAGATAAAAATTCATGGCACAGTATCGTGGCGCATCATTAGCTATGGCATTAATGCATTTTCCGTTTATCAGACTTAGCGTATACACTGTGTAGTAGTCTAGGAACAAATTATTTGATTACCAGCCGCGATAGCGAAGCTGGTATTGCTTTCAGTTATATATGTGTGTGTGTGTGTGTGTGTGTGTGTGTGTGTGTGTGTGTGTGTGAATACGATAACTTCACAACTGCTCAAGGTATCATCACGAAATTTTACAGGTGTGTAGTAGGGGAAAAAAGCGATCACGAGTTCGAAATTGGGGAAAGTAGGTCAAGGTCTGTCTGTTACCACGATAACTTCGCAACCGCTCAAGATATCATCTCAAAAATTTACAGGTGTGCAGTAGAGATGCAAATCTCCTGTGAATTCGAAATTGGTGAAAGTATATCAAGGTCATATTCTGAGCCGTGCTAGATATGTATCGGCTAGCGGCTGGTGTGATTCCTCCATTGGGCAGGTAGGATCTAGTTTTGAATGAGACTGATCAGAATGTAAGGTCATGGATATAGGACAAAGTTCAAGGTGCAGTATCAGGGAGAGGGATTATTTCGTTAATAAATAACCCAATCTTAATCAAACTTGGCACATAAGTTCTCCGGCTCTGTGCAGGGAGGATCAGTGTCTAAAAATACCGAATCAGAGTTTCGCCAAAGAAGTACCGTCGGAAGTGACGTATTGTTCAGAGGTAAAAACGCTACTCTCGACTGATTTGGGGAGGGTTTCACATGTACAGTGGGTATGAAAAGTATCGGTGCACAATATTCGTGAAACATTTTGGATCACAGTACGAAGGTCACTGAAATAATTGTGTCCGACATACCACATGTTTGTAGCACTGGTGGTATGAGGTGCCATATAACGCCAACTGCAGTATCCCCTTGCAAACATATAGCCTACGTCCTATTTATATAAACATTGTTCATACACAATATGAAGTTGGTAATTTATAATGGGAGACAGATACAGTGGGTAATGTGGTTCACGGTATTGGTTACGTATAAAGGGCTATCTTTGTGCGCTGATAATGCTAGCATGGGATCAACGGCGTCATGTGCTTATTACAGTCGACGCTTGTCATGTGACAATCAACCAAACACCTTATGCGTCAGGTTAATTCACAGCACCTATGAAATGCAATGAGCAATAATTATTCATCGTTGCAGAAGTGATCTCTGACTGGCCATCATTACAATATGATTCATTAGGCAGTATCATATACTAAATCACGTTATGGTATAAAATGACTATATTTACAAGATATCATATGCTCGGGGACTAAAAAAGTAACACATGCTTCACAACTTTATTAGTATATCAGTATCGAGTATCTCCTCCACCTGATGCCAACACTGCATTCAGCCGTCGAGGCATGGATACCACTAACTCGTTTGTGAAGAGTTGTCCTGGATCACGTCGGAGCTGTTCCCACGCTTGTAAAGCAACGGTGATGACAGCAGCACGGGTCTGGGGTCGTTGCAAGTCTGGGATATGTCGCACCATTGCAGCCCAGACGTGCTCTATTGGGTTGAGATCTGGGGATCTGGGTGGATGTGGCAGAAATGTGATGTGAGGATGCTGGCGAAATCACTCCCTAACAGCCCGGCATGTGTGGCCTGGGCTGTTATCCTGGAGAAGGTAGAAAGGCTCATTTTCAGGAAACAGCCATGTCTGAACATAAGGCAATAGAGCCCCCTCCAGGATCTCAACATATTTCACTCCAGTAAACCGTCCTGGGTCAACATCAAGTAACTCGCTTAAACCACTGGCATTCATCCAAACAATCCAGCTGTGACACGCCCGCTCTTCCCACATTCCACCACATGTTGTGCCTCTTATCTGAAACATAAACCCAATCATAGATTAGCCATAGAACAGTAACCAGTTTATAGTCACAGGCCCAGGAGTTTGACGGTTTACGTAATGTGCCCTGGCAACCTTCCGATTAACATTGCGTCTGTTTGGGTGCAAGAGCACGTTAATTAAACCTTCAGACTCGTGCGCCACAATTTTGTAACTGATTTTAACAGTGTATGATGTCAAGTTACGTTGCATTAGTAATGCACTGCAGTTTGCAGCTTAAAGACAGCACAGGTCTATGGATACAGCTGAGGCATCTATTTTCAGGAATAGTTGTTGAGGTAGCAATGCGTGAGAGAGAGAGAGAGAGAAAGAGAGAGAGAGTAACCTCGTGTTAAGCAGGCACCAAGCATATTGCACTGTTGCATTACAATCTGAGCTGAAGGTCTTTTCGTAACAAAAGGCGACACGCTCCCAAAACTCAGCATGCTTATCGCCTTACTCGAGTGCATACTCCATCCAATCCTCCATATTACGCTTGGACTCACCTTTTCAGCTGGCCTGTGACCTTTCAAACCCCTGCTGTGATGCACATTCTGAACTGTTGCATTGCAGCACTGTAGACATAGGGCAGTGCGTATGCTGACAGCAGGAGTTTTTGGAGCGTTGTCAAAGAAATCGGCAATGGCCTAGTGAAAAGATAATAAACACACAATTATAAAAACAGATGGTTGATGGTTAGTAGTATTATACAACAATGTCTACATTGTTTCCACACCAGAATATTTTACCATCATAACTCATGTAACCATATGTATAAATCTATCACCAATCTAAAAGTCAACCACATAATATACCTGGTCCTCATCGGCTGTCGTGCAGCGTGGTCGGCCGGCCCTTGACATGTCGTCTGTAGCACCGGTGTCTGCATGTCGCCATATCCACCTTGCTGCTGTGTTGCAGTGGATACCAAACGGCCGCGCGATATCACACATGCTGTGACCTGCTTCGTGTAGAGCTACGATAGCTCGACGTGTTGACTGAAAGGTTTCCATTATATCTGACAGAACCATGATACTGCTGCCTGACAAGGTCTCGGTTAGGGTTCCGTGAACGATGTTCTGAAACATTTGACCGGTGGTTCAAGCCTTCCGAACCTGCTACAGCCAGGCATACCAACCCTCCCACACAATCAGCACTTTTGTGAATGTTTTTGGAAGACATCGAACACTCTATGCACCGATATTTTTTATATCCACTGTACATACTAGCAACACACTCACTGGGCTTTTCTCTCCAACCAGTAAAAGAATATATATATATATATATATATATATATATATATATATATATATATTGTTACATAGCCTATGATTTCATCATCCTTTGTGTAATTCTAACGTACAGTATGCTGCATGTTTGATCGCGAGCGTGTTCTACCTCACTCCCCCCCTCCTCCGTTATGGTAGAATAAGTCGTTCTTTCTGTTGTTCAGAGCAGGATTGTCAACTCTTTGTCCCGATGGCTTCATTTGCGCGTCCTTCTTACAAGTTGTATCAAGCTCTGCCGGCCCCTATATAATGAGCTCAGTCTCTGCATTATTGCCACTTAGATCTACTCCTCATTTTGTTCACATCTCTGTCCTCCCCTGTACGGTTATTATTATGAGTGCTCAGGAAGTCTCCAACCATCTAGCAGCTGTGTAATTTGAGTATAGGTGTTATTACATTTTGTTCTTGTACTGTATAGCATAAGGTGTTGATTTGTAGGCCTAGTAAAGTTTTTGTAATTCATGTTGTCAGCCAATTGTTAATAATAGTTTGTATCTGTAATAATTTATCTTGCATTAACTGAGCATTACCCAGTGTATTCTCATTTTTCAGGGCTGACTAAGATAAATTTACTCTTGCTAATTTCGTGTTAAATAGAGGCTATTGCAGTTAACCATATATTTAACCTGTTTTTTGCCATTACATTATCCTTATGAGTCCTGAATGTTTTGTTGTTATTTTGAGCATTAAACTTTAACTTGTAATTTTACCTAACTCTTTTGTTTTGAACCTGGAACTTTACGGGACAGTAGTGATTTTTAGTATTCTCACTTAAAGTGTACATTATCTTTCTCTGTTCCGTAACATAAATTTGGCGACCTCTTATCAGGATATTCAGGATATTATCATAAGGATATTGCTTGATATTTTGTGACTGATTTATTCATGATGTCTACTATTACTACGCTTGATGAAGCCAAAGATTTTTTGTCAAATGTGCAAACAGTGTGTGATGTAGAAAACAGAACAAAGAATGAACTTAAGCTTGTTGCTCAACAATTGGGAATTGCTGTTCTCTCTCATCATTCTAAAGATCAAATTGTTGACATGATTAATGAAAGCTTGTTTAATGTAACTCCTCCAAATGAGCAAACACAGATTGAAATAGCTAAGTTACAGCTAGCCCTGCAGGAGGCTCGTGTTAAGGAGGCTGAGGCACAAGTTGAAATTGCTAGGATTCAGGCAGACCATGAGTATCGCATGAAACAATGTGGAACTGGATCATCTAGCTCTGATGATTTTGATGTGGCTAAAAATGTTAAACTTGTCCCTCCTTTTAATGAATCTGATTTAACAAAGTATTTTCAGTTGTTTGAGAGGGTAGCTACAGGTTTTAATTGGCCCCAAAAGTATTGGCCAGTACTCCTTCAGTGTGTTCTCACCGGTAAAGCTCAAGTAACTTATGCATCTTTGCCTCAGGATCAATCTAATAATTATGATGTAGTTAAGAGCTTGATTCTTAAGGCCTGTGAACTTGTTCCTGAAGCCTATAGAGTAAAATTTAGGACAACTTATAAGCAAGATAAGCAATTCCATGTTGAGTATGCAAAAATCAAAGAAGATCTGTTAGAGCAGTGGTTAAATTCTAAGAATGTGGATTCTGATTTTGGTAAATTTAAGCAGATGATTTTGCTGGAGGACTTCAAAAGGTGTATTAGTAAAGATGTAAGCCTATATCGTGATGAGAGAAGAATAGATAATTTGTCTGATGCTGCAGTTTTAGCTGATGAATATGTTCTCACTCACAAGAGATATTCTAGAGAAAAAAGGAAAGCTGAGAATAAGTACGTTGCCTCTACTCAGAGTACAGGTAACAGGAAAGAGAATAAAGATGATGTTTCTCAGGAAGTAAATACCAGCTCCACCTCTAGATTTCAGAAAAGTAAATGTACTTATTGTAGTAAGCTTGGTTTTTGTAATTCATGTTGTCAGCCAATTGTTAATAATAGTTTGTATCTGTAATAATTTATCTTGCATTAACTGAGCATTACCCAGTGTATTCTCATTTTATCAGGGCTGACTTAGATAAATTTACTATTGCTACTTTCGTGTTAATAGAGGCTATTGCAGTTACCATATATTTAACCTGTTTTTTGCCATTACATTATCCTTATGAGTCTTGAATATTTTGTTGTTATTTTGAGCATTAAACTTTAACTTGTAATTTTACCTAACTCTTTTGTTTTGAACCTGGAACTTTACTGGACAGTAGTGATTTTTAGTATTCTCACTTAAAGTGTACATTATCTTTCTCTGTTCCGAAACAATATATATATATATATATATATATATATATATATATATATATATATATATATATATATATATATATATATATATATATATATATATTTACTTATGTTTACATTAGGGTGTTCAGCACTTATAGAGGAGAAAAAATAATTTTGGATAATTGGGTGGGCAAAGTATGCAATCGATTCCACTTTACAAACAAGACATTCAAGCAAAACTTTATGTTTTTTTTATCAATACAAAGTCGTGCCTCACTATCCCTGCATTCTGTAAATCTAACTGATCTGAGTATGTAAATGGTATGGTGAAGAAGGCAAAAATAAACAATATGGTACAAAAGAAACAATATTTTTGAGCTATACAACAAGCATAATCAGTTTATTACATGTGTGTTTTTTTTTTATCTAGTCGTAGAGGGCTCTGTGGTGCTGCACAACATGGAAGATCAACTGTCGTTCTTCTTCATTCTTTGTCAGACCACTGTTGTAGTCTATTGCCAGTTTGACTGCCTGATGAGCAGCATCACTGACCACTTTGAGGTGGGCTGTGACATCAGGAATGGGGCAGAGGTCATTCATGCTTGTCGGAGTATCCACCTTCAAACACTGGAAGAGGTTTTTCAACTTATGGGTGACAGACTTAGAGATTCTCAGATCTGATGCCTTTTCAATCGTCTTCATGTTCAAACGGCACAGACCCTTCTTCCTCAACAATGCTATGGTCATATTTTTCAGCATTTCCTGCTTTTCCTTAGCAGAGACTTTGTCCGAATACATGGCTAGTGGAGCCAGGTCCTCACTGCGGTACCAGATGTGGCTTTTGATTTTGTCCAGTTCTTTCTTTGCTACAATGGGATCCATCTCTTTGAATTCTTCAATCTTCTTCAGGAGACTGAGGTCACTGATTGGAGCGTCGACAGCATTCGGGGCTTCAAACCACTGCATCACATAGATGGTGACAAGGATGACACAGATGGGTTTGATGGCCTCCTTTTGACGCCATGTGAAGGAGAAGGAGGCTACATCCTTCAGTTGATTTCTGAAAACGAAAATCTTGAGGCAGTAAAGGCCTTTGGCCATCCAGCATGCTCTGTGATAGGCACCTGGATGGTGAAAAGTCATCTGTGCTGGCTTCTAGCCGAGGAAAGCCAAAGAGAGCTGGAGGAGCTCAAGGTAGTCATCACGGAGTTGTGCACGATCCATGTGACGGAGTTTGAAGTGTTCAATGTCCTTGGCTCTGTCGGCAATCCACGACTGAGATTCTCCATCTAGGTCATCATCGTAGGGATCGAAGGAATCTGTGTCAATTTTGTTCCAGACCTCTTTGAATCGACCGAAGAGAGGAATTTCAGGACCAGAAGAAGAGAAAAAGAGGTCAAAGATTCCTGCCAGTATGAGTTCACACATGTGGTGCCTGCATGCCAAGAACAACAGTGGGACTTGGAGACCTCTTTCAGTGACAAAGCAAGCTCGGCTGTGAACCCTGGTGTCAGACGCTGGAGTATCAAAACAGAGCCTTGCAGTCCATGGCTTCACTTCTGGCTATTCATCTAGATTCGTTAGCACTGCCGTTCCCATTGCTTCACCCGTTCCAGCAGGGATCTTAAGGATCGCCAGGATCTTCTCCGTACCAATCCCTGTAACAACAATCGCCAGGCGATCAAAGCGGCTGCTACCATCGATGTTGGGCAAGAGCTTTCCATCAAAATGGAAGCTCAAGGGTGTTTGTGACTGGAATTCTTTTTTTAATCTTTTCAGCGACCTCAATCTTTGATTCCTTCTGAACATAGTGGAGGGATCCGACAGACAATGTGAGTTCCCCCATGTCAAGCCCAGCGCCGGTCAAGGCCGGTGTTACCACATGCATTGCAACTTGCATTGAAATGAGACATGGGTTTGAGAAGCCAAAAGAAATATTGCTAAGTAAGGTGTAGTTCCCACAAGTAGTGGAAATGAATAAGCACTTTGCCCCTCAAGTTCCTGAAGGTTCGATTTTTCTGAACACCGAAATATATATATATATATATATATATATATATATATATATATATATATATATATAGAGAGAGAGAGAGAGAGAGAGAGAGAGAGAGAGAGAGATATGTGTGTCATCATCATCATGATGCGGACCTCCTTTCCCACCCAAGGACAGGATGAAGAGTAGCAGTGCAGTGCCCAGATAGCCCAAATTTGCCCAATCCAAAGGCCATGCTTCCATTCACTCATCATTCAAGCCCCCGGAATCCTGGCTCAATTGGATACGCCAAAAACATTCACCACGTTCTGTAGCTTCACATAAACGTATCCGATTGAGTCAATCTGGACGCTGCCACGTTAAAAAGGGGTGCCAAAATCCCTGATCATGCACTTCTCCTCACAACATTCATCCAGCCAGCTCGATCTCTTGTCAGTTCCCTAGCCTAACCGACTTCCAAACCTCTCTTCCTCACACACTCATCCACCATATCTCTCCACCTTCTCCTTGGCCTACCTCGCCTCCTACCTCCTTCAAATTCGCTCAGATAAACCTTTTGCATCACTCTATTGTTATCCATTCTTTCCACATGACAATACCATCTCAGTACACTCTCTTCGATTCTGGTGTCCACCGACTTCTTTCCACATAACCATACCATCTCAGTTCACTCTCTTCGATTCTGGTGTCCACCGACTTCCTCACTTCACATCTTTCACGAATCACATTATTTCGTATCCTATCCACCCTCTGTACTCCTCATACATTCCTCAGCAGTCTCATCTCCACTGCTCTTACTCCTGACTTTTCATTTTCATGCCACATCATAGTCTCACATCCATATGTTAAAGTTGGCACTAACACTCCCTTTTGTAAGCCTCGTGCAGCTGCAACACTCAAGCCTCTGTTTCTAATCAAGGCCTTCATTGCACCAGCTACTTTTCTTCCTTGTGTCACTCTACTTTCAACTTTTTTTGCACATTTTCCTCTCTGTTCTATCACTCTACCCAGGTATTTGAACTCTTTCACTAATTCCAGTGTCTCTCCTTTCACTGTAACATCACACTGGGAGTCACCTTCTCTCTCAGTAACCATCACTTTACTCTTTTCTACATTTACTTTCAAGGCATGACGCTCACAGACATCAGAAAACTCTGCACTACCCTACCAAGTTCTTGTCCGGTACTTCCAAGCAGTACTGCATCATCAGAATACAACAAATTTGAGATATTCCATCCATCACTATTCATAACCAATGCCATCCCTTTCTCCATTGCTGGTGTTTTTACTTATCTCATCACCTCATCCATATATATATTGAACAACCATGGGAACATCACATAACCTTGCCGCACGCCCACGCCGGTCGTGAACCATTCACTTAGATGCCCATTAACCCATACACATGCTTCGTTACCATCATGAAAACTCTTGACAGCACCTAGCAGCTTACCACCTACACCGTACATGCGCAAAACTTTCCACAATCCCTCTCTGTCTACTTTGTCGTATGCTTTTCCCAGATCCATGAATGCCATAAACACCTTATGATCCTTCTCACAAGCCTTCTCAGCTATGTGTCTCACTGCAAATATTTGATCCACGCATCTTCTGCCACTCCTAAAGCCACTCTTTTCATCACTCACTAGGACTTTTGATATCTTTCTTACTTTCTCTGTAATAATTCTTCCATATGCCTTCCCGACTACACTGAGTAAACTTATGCAACGATAATTCTTCAACTCACTCGCTTACCTGTATTTTTGTACAGGGGTACAATCACAGCCTTCTTCCACTCTGCAGGCACAGTTTCACTCATCCATGCCTTCTTGCATGTTTCCAACAAGCACTTCATTCCACTCTGTCCACTACGCTTAAGCATCTTTGTATACACCTCATCAACCCCAGCTGCTTTCCCATTTTTCAGCCAGCCGCTTCACAGCACTCTTCACCTGCGCGAGTGTCACATCTCCTAGCACTGCATTCCTTCTCTGCACACCCCTACAACCAATAATGTTTACAGCCGCTTTGCTCTCTCTAATCCCATTCATTAGGCTTTCAAAATATTCTTTCCACCTGATCCTCACTTCATCTGAATGGGTTAACAATCTACCACCTACATCCTTCACACCATCACATTTCTTTCTGCTTTCACTACTACATTTCCATACCTCTTTCCAGAATAACTTCCTATTTTCAGAGTAGTTCGCAGTAATTTTTCTTCCTAGATCATCATTTGCTTCCTCCTTTTTCCTCTCTACTGTATGTGCTTATATATATATATATATATATATATATATATATATATATATATATATATATATATATATATATATATATATATATATATATATATATATATATATATATATATATATTACCTATACCTGATACTTTCAGTTCTTCTTGTATCTAGGTCACCTCAGGATCCATGTTAGTGTGCATTTCTTTTTGCCTATGGCCTCCAGTATTCTAAGCGCAATGTATCCAGGCATATTTCTTTTTGAAAGAACAACTCCTCTGCAAACTTCCAGCCTTTGGTCTTTCTGTTTGTCTCCAGGTCCATAACTGTAATGCTGGATGATCTTTGAAAGTCGGAAAACAAACGCAGGGCACCAGTCTGACCAGCTGAAACGTGTGTTGCGTCTTCATATCGTTCCTGACTGTGCACTGTAATATGGGATGCAGGCTAATTATAGCTATCAAAGCCGTTCTATAGATATCCGTCAAAAATTTGGGTCTTGGGTCTAGCTTTCCCCTCTCTGATTAAAGCTTTAAGTACAAGTCATTAGTTATGTGTACGATTACTTTGTTATACTTTTATCTTCATTCACACAGCTACTAAACACTTAATGGCGACACTAAATGAAAATGAAAGAGCACACACACACACACACACACACACACACACACACACACACACACACACACTTATTCCTGATAATAAACAACTACCAAGCACCTTCATAACCAAACTAAAATGAAAATGGAGAACAAAAATATTCCTGATGTTCCTCTGGTTTGAGGACTATCATGAAAAAAAGTTAATATTTTTTATGAATTCTTCCTCAGAACACTTCTACCAGTGCAGGCGCTTCCTTATCGTCTGGGCAACCGGGAGTGAGGTAAATGATCTGAGACGAACAGAAGCGAAGCAGACAAGAGCTAAAATTATAAGTGGGAAACACTAGTTCTTTTTCTCTGTTTTCACGTTATAATATCGCTTTATGAGTCTAGTCTGCCTTCGTTTCTGAGTGCCTTAGCTGACCAATCCATGTACAGATGACTGAAAACTGCCATTGGTATATTCTAAACCCTGTGACGAGGACAGAAATTTTGACTTATTATATTCCTCTGATGCTTATACTCAACCTAGGATGGCGTCTCGTCGTCTAAGGGTTCAGTAAATAACCATACTTTGGAAACTTTATAGTCTTTGTCTATAACCTTGCGCCTGTCTAGTATTGTTATCTGAATACTGTCACTTCAGAATAAGGAGGTTAAAGTTTTGTTAATCTTAATTTAGCCATTTAAATATGTTGGTGTAATTTTACCTTCTTGCTATAGTTGGTTAATATGTATTCAGTATAAGAGACTCCCTGGTGTTCAGTGTGTTAGCAACAATCCTCAATAACCACTTTAGCACTATGATGTTTTGTGTTCCATTTTTGTTTCTTCCAGTCGATTTCATTAAGCTCTGGGAAAGAATGGGTTAGTATTAGAGAGTGTTAAAATTTCTATTATTAAAATAATGTTCGAGCAGATTACTTTAAAAATTTCATTCTTTGCTCTGTTCTTTGGTCATAAAGTGAGGCCAACCAATTAAACAGTCGTTCTTAAGGGACATTTGTTTGTCACGGCACACATTACTCGTGTCAATAAAAACGCTGTTACTTCTTTATTTATGCTGCAGTGTTGTTCATTTGAAGGGTAATTTACTCGTAATTTAAAGAAAAAAAAAAGTAATTGTGTTTATTCACCTACACAGCATGTTTCAGGCGAGAAATCATTTTTTCTTAAATTCTAAAAGTTCAAGATCTGTGTAGTACATATAAGAAGGAGAGTTTAAATGGTTAAAAAAGCATTTTTTCTCTTGTGCCCAGAAGTCTAAGTAAAATGGTTTTGGAATAAACAAAATTGATCAATAACTAGCCAATTTATGGAAAATTTTGTATTGAAACTTAGTTTTTCAGGACAGCCCACTGAAAGATGACAACACAGTTTGTCTCATATTCTGATTTAATTCACCTAGACACACGAAATTTGACTTGGGAATGCTATTATGAGGGTAGAATATTTTTAAATTATCGTCAATAAATAGCTGAGTTACACCAGATTTTTTTTAAGGACGGCTCACTGAAAGAGGACGACTCATTTTGCCCTATCTCCTGGTCTAATTCTCCTAGACACATGAAATTTAACCCAGAAGTACTATTATGCTGAAGGAAAAGCATGTATGAATATGAAAAGTGGCACACTGAACACCATGCATGCCATATACCTTACTGGAAAATTTTGGTGGCTGCAGGTACATGGAATACAGAATGTGGGATATGCAATTTGTGTCTTGACTAAGCTTTTACTAGTTATAAACATTACTTCACCACAGGTAATCATTAAATTAGTAGATTCAGTATAGATTTCTGTTAAGTTTTGTTTCTGAGCTTCACATTCCACTGACTAGAGGCCTGTCCTGCACGACCCATGCATAGTATGAATGGCAAAATAACCTATTTATAAGCAAATAATTGGTCTTATTATACATCAAAACAATCTCAAGTCAATACTGTACGTAAGGCAGAGGCGAAAAAAACAGTTTAGATTTTTTGCATATTTCTCCACGACATATGCCCCATAACATGTAGATCTGCACTGATACAGCAGTCATGGTACTGTCATACGTTTTACTTGACCTAAGTTTCAAATGTACTGTACTGTTATTGCTGTGAGAGTCTTCGTGCCACTTCTTTCCTTTTATGACATAGTTTGTATCAATAACAAGCAAAAAGGACAAAATAAGAAGGGATAATAGGCAAGATAAATAATTCAGGAAGAGATGTTACGTAATCTCCCAGGCCTTCATGCTTCATATGGAAGGGCGAGGGCCTGAGATCAAATTTCGGCTAGGACAGCGTGATTAATTTGTTAAGTTTCATTCGGTTATTACACTGGTTGGCAGGTGTGTGGGATGTGAGGCGAGGCTTGGAGGGCAATGATGTTGTCAGTTAGCTGACAGTGTCCTAGTCCTAACATCCCAGGGATGACTGTTCGGTGTGGTCCACAGCATCCCCAGTGGTGGCCTCTGATGCCACGCTACCATGTTCAAAAATCACCAAATTAATCACCAAGGGGAGAAAAGAGTGATGTAATGGGGTCTATAAAAGCCTGCATTGCCTTGAGGCAAAACGGGAATCCTTTCTTTGGCTCAGTGGTAATGTGCGCACCTATGAAGCACGAGGGCCTGAGATTGAATCACGGCCTAGACCAGTGATTAATATGTTAAGTTGCAGTTCAGTCAGTACATGGAGAATTCTAAGTCACTTGTAAAACTTTTAGTAAAAGAGTCTTCATCAACATGGATTAAGAATTTTTGTAACTATGATTCAGAAATCTGAATATGAGCCCTGAACCAAGCAATGGGCTTTAAAAGACACTTTCTGAATTTAACTTGTCATTAAAAAAGAATCTTACTGTTTATAAAAATTCCTGACTCAATGATCTTTCCAAATATGAATTAAGTTTCTACTGACCAAGAGGGGGCGGGGGGCTGGGAAAGCCTCTGTGAGTGTCCTAGAGGCTCTTGGGAATCTTCAGAAAGTTAATTTCAAATTAGCCTGAAAGTAAATCAGTCAGTAAGTAACTCGGTAACAATGGCATTTCTTGGCCGAACCCTGGGAAAGTCTGGCAATAAATCACTGAGGAAGAGAAATTACAAAATTTCCCAGGCCAAAGGAAATACAGCTCAGAGAAAATAAATAACTCTAGAAGAGATATTACGAATATCTGAAGCCAACAAGAGGACGGTCCAAGAGGTTAAAGCTTATATACCATCACTACAGCAGTCTAAATCCACCTGTTGCAGATTTTTTATGAAGAGAGGACACCTGAAATCTGGTGTATGGATTTTTTAAATTGTTTTTCCTTCACCTGTTTTTCTTCAAAAAAAAAAATAATAAATAAATAATAATAATAATGCCTGTGACGTGTGTTCCTAGGGTGAGATGCTGCCAGAGAGGGTTGGTGTTCCCATGGGTGACCTGCACGGGGGTGCCACCTACCTGCTGTTCGAGACCCACTATGACAACTACAAGCTCAAGCGGGAAATTACTGTGGACTGGACCATGGACATCTACTATACGGACAAACTGAGGTAGGCCCTAATTAATTCAGATAGTTGGGAATCAGCTCATACGTCGCTGTGATTCAAGACAATGTTTGTAAAGTTTATTGATTTATATACTCTGCTTTTACCCACAGTCAAAATGAATATTGTTACACCATTGTCTACAGATTACCGGAAATATCACTACATTCTTCTCATGTTCTGCTTTGGTGGAATGTGAAAGTATGGCCAGAAACAAAGGTTACCCTAAATTTTTATCTCTTTTACTTATTTTCTTCTGCTGACTAATATTCCTAGGCTAAAAAAGAGTTGGTATGCTTCTCTGACCACAAATTTATTTTCACAGAGGGAGGAAGCTGATGGACATGGTCCAAACGTGTTGTATATACAGTGGAACAGTAGTCGAACTTTTGTCTCTCTTACGAAAGCGAAAAAAAAGTTCATCTTATTATAGCACGAACTTCATCCCAACCCTCAGCACTTGATGCACATGTCTTACTGTTGGCTTGAGCAAAATTTTACACTAAAAATACACATCGTTGGAAAATAAAGTGAGAGATTTTGATAACATTTCTCTGGGCAAATCATCCCTTGATACTGTCTTTCTCCTGCCAGCTACGTCTTGCTCGGTGCTGAACACTTTTATTTATTTATTTATTTATTTATTTTATTTTTTGAGGTGAAACGAGGGCAGACCTTGTATTCTTTAGACCCTTTAGACCCTTTGCACTCACGTTCCCTTTCCTGTTCGGCCTTCAGCGACAATGTTTTCCGAAGCGTTAGGGTTGTACTGATGGGTAAATAAAGAATATAGATTTACATCATCACCATAATCATTATCATCCAATCCTACGTTGCCCCATGAGGAGCGTAGGAGCCCGGGGCTAGGCAAGTTGGTCCTGTCATTTTAGATGAGAGTGACCAGCCTCACTCATCCCTGAGTGGCATTACATGAGCAATAAACCCCAACCAGCCCTTGGATATAAACCTACACCGGCTTAATCTGATTGGAGCGCCGTAATTACCCATCAAACCACCAGGCGCCAATATTTAGTTATATGGTTACCACCCAGCGTTGTAAATGGTTTCCTGGTGTACAGGAAACATTTGGCTTGTCACTTAGTGTAGAGTCACCCGTGGGCAGAACGAGGAAAGAATGACGGAAAGAAAGACAGGAGAGGATGGGAGTAAAGAAGGATGGAGGTGAGGAAACGGCAGACATCCGAGGGCAGCACTACATCGAGTGAGTGCCCCCACCTCCCACAATAAATTTACATAATAATAATAATAATGATAATAATAATAATAACAGTAACAATTTTATTATAATAACAACGAAAGCGAAAATTTTGTGTTGATGACAGCAAAGCGATATCATGTGAGACTGTGGCCAGTAGAAAGACGGAGGAAATGAGTGTTTTGAGACACCGAGTTTTTCACTAATGCTGGATGAAATTATCTACCTAAGTATATATATATATATATATATATATATATATATATATATATATATATATATATATATATATATATATATATATATATAATCATCTCATCCCATCAGCCGTTTGAGTGTCCACTGCAGGACCAGTCTATCCCTACCTAAGTGAGGACGATACAGCCAATGTATCTCTACCAAGTGGCTTAGGCTGGATAGTAGAGATTGTATGTAGGGTGAAAAGTGCTTGTAAGTGTAACTGTTGTGTTAGAATGGCTTTGGATATGTGTGTAGTCTGTGAACCAAGTGTAACCGGCCCACCCAAGCCGACTGGGTGCAAGCATACTTTATAGTATGCGACACTGGTTCAACAACAGCACCCCTTGTGTCTGCCAATGCAGTACGTGGCCAGAAGAACACTCCCAAACTTTTTTACCCCGGCAGGGCGCGAACCCTCTTTCTTCAGTATACGAAAACACACACTTTACCATATATATATATATATATATCATCAGCCGTCTGAGTATCCACTGCAGGACCGGCCTATCCCGATCTAAGTCGGGACGATACAACCAATGTATCTTTATCAAGTGGCTTAGGCTGTCTAGTAGAGATTGTATGTAGGGTGAGAAGTGCTTCTAAGTGTAATTGTAGTGTTGGAGTGGCTCTGGATGTGTGTGTATCTGTGAACCAAGTGTAATCGGCCTGCACAAGCCGACTGGGTGCAAGCATACTTTACAGTAAGCGACACTGGTTCAACCACAGCACCCCTTGTGTCCGCCAATGCAGTACGTGGCCGGGTGAACACTCCCAAAGTTTATTACCCTGGTGGGGCGCGAACCCTGGTCCACCCGTGTACGAAACGCACACTCTACCACTGTACCACAGAGGCCCCATATATATATATATATATATATATATATATATATATATATATATATATATATATATATATATATATATATAAGTTAGGTGCTACATCTGCATCATGTGAGATTTGTAGTGACTGATGCAAGCATGAAAAATGGGTAGAAAAATGGAGGGTGGAATGCCGACGTGTGTAATTCACCAGGTCGGTCAGGATCACTTGATGGTCGTGATCGTCAACTTTTACCCTCCCGGAAGGGAGCTGAGAGCTCATATAGTCCGATCTAAGGGCAAGGCTGTGACCTTCACACACGCACACACCCGTCCCCTTGCTCAATGGGGAGTGTAACCACCCACTTCGTCAGCGAAACTTTTCGCAACCTGAGGGAGGCGCGAACTCCCGTCCACCAGTTGGCAAGCGAGAACGTTACCACTGCACCAGCGAGCGGTGTGTGTGTGTGTGTGTGTGTGTGTGTGTGTGTGTGTGTGTGTGTGTGTGTAAACATAATAAGTAAAGCAGTATTGATCCGATTTTTATGGTGAAAGGGTTGAGATTCAGCCAAAAGGTTGAGCCACATGGAATGGGCAACTTAAGCAGTCTTTATCCAGTTAAAACCAAACTTGATGAAAATGTTAAGGGTAAGGCAAAAACCAAGGGAGGGGGGCATATGAATACACATGAAGTACAGATGAAAGGTCTGTCGGCTCATAACGAGACTATTAATCTTATAAAAAAAAAATAATAATTTTATTAAGATATAACTTAAACTTTGCCTAAATTTGCCATCTTTCCTTCTTGAATCCTGAGCTATAACAAGAGATCACAAAAAGTGCCATGGAAAGGATGTAGAACAGGTAAAGGACGAAAATCTCCAAGAGATTAAGGTTAACACACTCTAGTTTTGTTACCTTCAGGCAGAGAGTATAGTGTTGTCTTGCTCTGAGAACAAACCACTTGCATGCATTGCTCAGAAACTTTTAGCGAAACAGTAACAGTGTAATATATTAATAACATCTCTGTGAACTGATTTTTGAAAAAGAGACAAATGGTGTTGTATTGCAGAGAAACAGCCATAGCAAACTAAGATGAGGATAGTGAAGTGGATGAGTACTGTCTCCTTAACGGAGAGGTTACACAGTGCAGCAATGAAGGAACTCTTTGGCATGATGTATTTATGATGCGATGCAAAAGAGACTACCGAGATGTTATGGGTATGTGGGGAGAAAGGAAGAGGTTTAGCGAACTGGGTGAGGAGGATTATAGATATTGATAATGAAGGAAATGTGCCAGGGGACAGACCAAAGTAGAAATGGTGTGAGGTCTTACGTAAAAAACTTTGGGTAACGGGGCTAACCAGAGGTGCGGCTAAAGACTGAGCAGTTTGGAGAACATCCATCCGATGACCAAGGCTTCACATGTTAACATTAGCAACGTCTTAAAAAATATTTTGTAAATATATTGTAATATGCTGTCGTTAATGTAGTTTCAGATTTTCTTTCAGTGGTATGGGCAGTGGAAACCAATAACTGTTTGTGTCACCAGACAGGAAGAGGCTGGTAACCTCGCCTTGGGTCACTCCCTGGTGTTTTCACTGACGGTGCCGCCTCGCACCCCCTTCTGGCGTACAGTGGGTCACTGTGCCTCTGACTGCACCGCACTAGCCATCCCAAGCCAGGGTGTCAACGTATTCAACGTCATGCTTCATGGGCACTTCCTCGGTCAGTTTTAACTTCACTCAGCTACAATATTCACCCCCTATGTGACTGTGCTTTAAAATACAGTGGCTGGTATTTCATGATATACATTGGTGGGAAGAATTTTCCTCCTCTTTTTTTAAGCCATTGGTTTTTCATGTTAAGATTCTATTATCAGGATAACTGGGCATGTGTCTGAACTCTTTAGAGTCGCGCCCATTAAATACCCTTGAAATAAACCAATTTTACTGTTATTATTATACTTTTTTTTTTTTTTTTTTTTTTTACTTTCGGGACAAAACTTCTGGCCGACTGGAATGCCGGCACCAGCATTCACAAGCTATATTGTCTTAGCTAATCAAGGAAATATGACAGGTCTATGCAGCAAAATCAGTAGCTTTCCATGTGTCGGAGAATCAGGTCAGTATTGCTGATGTCGAGTATCTATCAGTTTATATTATCTAACAGTAGACACTAACCTGCTGTAGTCCATAGCCAAACGTTTACAGGACAGGAGAGAGACTCAGAATCACCACACTCGGACGAAGAAGGAATCAGGTGCTGTAAATAAGTTCATATATAGATCGTTTCAAGATATCGTCATTCTCTCCTCTACTACTTAAATCATTAAGAGAAATTACTGAAAATCCGATCTGCTGACATTATTTTCCTCTTGCTTATGTCTATATCCGAGAATCTGGGTGAGTTGTTGTTGTTGGTGGTGGAGATAATTAAATATTGTTCGTCCCATCTAAGCAAAAATAAATAAATAAATAAACAAATAAAATAAGGAGCAATGCTATCCCTAATTCCAGCTCTAAATTTCCTTCCTTAAATGCATAGTTTGAAAACAGTTCTTGGAATATATAATTTACTGTTTCCTGAGACATTACCTCTGTTACAATCACTGTGATACTGCAGCACGGGCCATCAGAGTGCGTCACTTCCGGGGCAACGTGGAGCTGCCGCCCCTCATGGAAGACCTCAACTATGCAGCCAACTTCCAGCAGTCCCACGTACTCCCCAAGGAGGTTAAAGTCATGCCCGGGGATCACTTTGCAGTAGGTAAGTATACATGTAGTCTAAGTGGCTTTGGAGGTTATGTAACACCAACTAACAAATCCGCTGTTACATCTACTCCCTCACATACACTGATTTTATTCTACTCGTACTTCCTAGTCCTATGGCTCGAGATATTTTCCAGCAATATTAGTCAGGCGCATGAAGAGGTCTTGAGAGACTGCTATATTTATGTAGACATTGTCCCACTCTAATTCATTATTTTTAAATTGCACTGGGTGGAATCATGCCTTCATAAATGGTAGCCTCCTCAAGCACCTATTGATTACATTCTTTGTGGCGTTATAGCAAGCTGACATTACATCCCCGAGTCTCAGATGGGATTAAGTGCCTACAACATGGCAACCGCCCTGATTCTCTTCCTTATTTCCTCAGCCAGAGAGGCAGTATCGCCAGCTAACAGAACCAGTTTTGTCTGTTCTTCGATTTTGTTTCTGCCGAGAACTGTTAGAGTCAAGTTAGGTCATTATGCCATGAACTCCTCCCACACTGGCCCCGATCTTATGTCAGTCACTCACTCTCTTGGTGCCGCAAAAACTATGAGAAGAAACCACTGGTACAGTGGGGCATCTAAGTAGAAATGTACCACATAACTGTGGTTGAGAATGGCCACTCGACAACTGGGGCATGGATGACGTTGGTGTTAAAAAGTTTTTACCTACACCTCTGCCTGAAGCACCAGTGGAATGAAGGGGAAAGGTAACAGGAAATATAAGGAAAATGGGAAACTGAAGAAAAGGAAAATGATGGTCACTGGTGTTTATCGCTAAACAACGTAGTCAGAAAGTAAACAAGTGTGGAGAGGGAATAGGTTTTAGCAAGATAAAAGAAACATAAAAGGTAAAGCAATGGACATATGGTAAGGTATGAGGGGCCATAATCTGAATTCGAGAGGTACAGGGAAATTTAATCGAAACACAGAGGTGTATTCTTTTTTTTGCTAAATACTGATAGGGTGATATGTTGTGGGAATAATCTATCCAAACAACATCCTAAACAAACGAATTGGAGGCGTCACTAAATACTGAAGGTACCCATGTGGCAACGACTGGTACTGGATGATTTTGTCGATAAGGATGGAAGTCTGAAGGTGGTCTGGCCTCTGTGAAGATTGCGATGGTCTAGATTTTAAGGAAACAAGACCAAGACTAAAGCGGCCGTAGGAACAGAGGTGGATATATTCTCGTGCATGTGCATTTAACATGTAAATTCAACAGAACCTCTCTGTCAATCATAACATACATATAAAAAATAATAGGTATAAAAAAAATTGGCATTGTATTAGTATTCAGTATACTAGACGTTATAACCAGTGTTTATAAATTACACTATCGGACTGGACATGTAACATATGATACGAACGAATTCTGACATGTTCTGCACAACACTTTACACTTCATTTTCTATTTGTACGAGCCTCCAGTTGGTAGACCGTGCACTTACGTATCCTACTGAACGTGTGTGTGTGTGTGTGTGTGTGTGTGTGTGTGTGTGTGTGTCTACTATCATCATCATCTTCGTCATCATCCGGACCTCTTTTCCCACCCTAGGGCAGAGTGAGTAGTAGCAATGTCCAGACAGCCCAAATTTGCCCAATCCAATGGGCCAATATATATATATATATATATATATATATATATATATATATATATATATATATATATATATATATATATATATATATATATATATATATATATATATACATACATACATACATATCAATCAATCAATCATTTCCTGTGGCACCCCACGGGATGCATAGGGCCTCAATGAACTCTCTCCATCAATATTTGTCTCTTGCCATCTCCTTCAGGTCCCACCAACACTCCTCTCCTGCTTCTTTTTTCATTGTCCTCAACCAGGTTTCCCTCGGCCTACCTCTGCCTCTTCTTCCTCTAGCAGTCCACTCTGGCACATCCTGTATTAAACAACCTTCTTTTCTGTATATGTGCCCCAGCCACTTCCAGCGGGACAGTCTCACATATTCGTTAACTGGTTCCACTCTCGTAATATCCCTTACTCTTTCATTTGTAACTCTGTCTTGCCACTTTATCCCAAGAATCCTTCTCAGTATTTTATTCTCAAATCCTAATACTTTCTGATCTGTTGCAATTGTATTGTACCATGACTCATGCCCGTAAATTAAAATTGGTCTAACCATGGACTTGTAAATTTTCACTTTAATATGTACCGAAAGCATATTATTATTCCAAACAGATTTCAAAATTCCAACAGCTCGCCAAGCCTGTCTAATCCTCTCCTCAATTTCATTGTTTAATGATCCATTAGATGATACAATCGTTCCGAGATATTCAAAGTTTTCTACATTCTTCACCACATTATTCCCAATTACACAATCGATTTGGTTCTCCACGTTCATATTAATAATTTCAGTCTTTCCACAATTTATTACCAATCCCACTTTTTCTCCTTCCTCCACCAGACAATCAAGCACCCTCTGCATCTCGTAATTACTTCCTCAAATCAGTACAATATCATCAGCATAGTCCAAATCCATCAGCTTCTTATTTTCTTTCCAGTTAATTCCTGCACCTGTTCTCCTTACAACCTTTTTCATAACATAATCCATAACCAAAACAAACAACAATGGCGAAAGAACTCCTCCTTGAATCACTCCTGACCTAACTTGAAATGGATCACTCAGAGAACCACCCACCATTACCTTACAAAAAGTACCTTCATGCAGGCTTCTAATAATATTTACAAACTTTTCTGGTATACCATAGAATCTAGTAATTTTCAACATAGCTCCACGTGAAACACTATCAAACGCCTTTTCAAAATCCACAAAACACATGCTAAGTGGCATTTTCATCTCATTAGCTTGTTGCATTAGATGCCTTACAATAAAAATCTGATCATTACAACCTCGACCCTTTCTAAATCCCGCTTGTTCTTCTCTTAAAATTTTATCAATTACTGGTTCTATTCTGTTCAACAAGATTTTGGAAAAGACTTTTGCAACTACAGGTGTCAAAGTTATCCCCCTCCAATTGCCACACACACTTAACTCTCCCTTTTTTGGTATTTTTATAATCACTCCATTTTTTCCACTCTTCTGGAATTCCACCATTATCCCAAGCCACATAAAAAAGTTTCAAAAGCGCATTCATCAACTCGTCATTTTCCACCTTAAGCATTTCAGGGAATATTCCATCCTCACCTGGAGCCTTAAAATTCTTTAACTCCTTTACAGATTTTGCTACTTCTTCCAAAGTTATATCCCCTGTTTCTATCTGCAAATCTCTCTCGGCTGGCAAAATGTCCTCTTCAGCTGGGATTGGTCTATTTAGAACAGATTCAAAGTGCTCTTTCCACCTTCCTTTTATATCCAAATCTTTAGTCATCAAATTACCATTTCTATCTCATACAGGTATTTCCTTCCTTCTCTTTTCAGTCCCAGTTAACTCCTTTATGGCCTGATAGGCTGCTCTTGTGCTCTGACCGTCATTTTTACTTAATTTAATTTCTGTCTCTGTCGCCTTTTCATCATATAGTCTCCTCTTATCACGTCTAACGAGTCTTTTTACTTCAGAATGTAAACTCCAGTACTTTGCTCTAAGTACTTCAACTACCTGGCCATCAACATGTTGTTCTTCACTTCTTAACTTACCCTCTTTCCATTTCTGAATTGCATTCCATGTTTCATCTGACATCCACTTTTTCCTTCTCGCTTTTCCCTTTTTCTTAATAGTAACCTTGGCACTCTCATGCAAAACCTCTTTTACCTCTCTCCACATTTGATTAATATCATTGTCTTCAGATTCCATCAAAGTCTGCAGGACTAGAAACCTGTTCCTACATTCCCACCGAAACTTTTCCTTCGTGCTCTCATCACTTCTCAGCTCATCAAAATCATAATTGTTACCTCCTGTACAATTACCATTAACGTTTCTCTTAAGTTTTATTTTAATCTTTGACGCAACAAGTTGATGATCACTACCTATATCTGCCCCCCTCCTTACGCAAACATCTTGCAAATAACTCATATATATATATATATATATATATATATATATATATAAATGTCAGGACCAACTGCCTAGCCCCGGGCTCCTACATTCCTCATGGGGCAACGTAGGATTGGATATATATATATATATATATATATATATATATATATATATATATATATATATATATATATATATATATATATATATATATATATGTCAGGACCAACTGCCTAGCCCCGGGCTCCTACATTCCTCATGGAGCAACGTAGGATTGGATGATATATATATTCATTCATTCATTCATTGCCAGACGCCATGTATCCCAGACAGGGTGGCAAAGGGCTTAGAGTTAATTATATATATATATATATATATATATATATATATATATATATATATATATACAGTATATAGATAGATAAATAGATATCAGAGCTGGGCACTTCCGCAATGACTTTCGCAAACTGCAAATTCCGCAGTTGCGAAGGTGTGATTTCACTTGCGGATTTGCATTTGTGACAGATTTTACCAAATTTGCAGGTTTGCGAGCCTGACCTGTGAGAACGTTGAGTGGTTTGTTTTAATGAAGGGCAACATGGACCTGATCAAGATGGAGTTGTCTCAGTTGTTGGATGAATGTGACTGTGACTGAGGAGTGAGGACTGAGGAGTTTAACCTGCCGCATCCAGGCAGATTTTTCACCAATGACCCCACCCAATCCCAGCAGATTTTAGATTTTTTTTTTTTTTTGGCTAAAACCTTCGCTTTTTCTGAGAAACATCGATAATTCAGAGAGAAAGTGCTTAGTTGAGTTTAGAAATACGGTAGAAGTAAGAATACCTTTACCTTGTTACCGTGTTCTCTCAGGCCAGGCTCGAGAGAAAACGTTTTCTATGAGAGGGGTAGCTACTTCAGATTATTCATAAATGGTTAGATATTTATTTATTTGGTATGAATTTATATGTAGTTTTCAGACAATATTATAGGCGATATAAGTGTTGTTCACTCACCAAAAACATCAACATATGGCACCTTCTTTTACGACATTACTGCCTCATCACTTCTGCTTGCTTCTTCCTCTGGCTTATTTCTTCCTTTGTCCTCCACCTCAGGAATCACTTTCGCCTTGAATTTCGTCATTGGAGAGACCGTGGTGCAACATGTCTTTACTGACCAGGTCACTGCTAACAGGTGATTTGCCGAGAAAATGGCGTGCGGGGGGGGGGGAGGGGGTCAGGTGGGACCAGGCATTATCCCCACCTGGTGTTGGGTAGAGGAAGGTCTCTCACATATGCCTACCGAAAAATACCCATGAAACTTGAAAAATGTGCAAATGACGGACCTCGCAATTGCATAACATATGGATATGTCATCAGGTGTCACCGTGACAAAACGTGGAGACATATCCTTACGTCATCGGAACGCAGCGGGTTAAAGCCGAGGAATAGAGGTGGACTGGTGTGTCAACTTGTCAAGTGTGAGCTGTGAAGTATAATAATTTAATTCATTTATCTTCAATAGTGAAATATTTACCCTTGTTTTGTAGCAAAAACAGTCCAATATGCTAACATAATAATATCTGAAATACATATCTTTAGTTCTGATATACATATATATATATATATATATATATATATATTGCCAGATGCCTCAATCCTGTTTGGGGTGGCCACAAACAAATCGCCTCCACGTCGCCCTGTCCCCCGCCATTTCACTGCCCCTCTCTCAACTCACACACCCCTCTCACATGTACCTCTCCACCCCATCCCTCCATCTCATCCTCGGCCTCCCCCACCCTCTTCCCTCCTCCACCTCACTCATATACACTCTCTTCATCAGTCTTTCACCCTCCATCCTCTCCACATGGCCAAACCACCTCAGTGTATTCCTCCTAACGCTTCCTATCACATCCACATCCACACAACAATGCTCCTTTATATCCTCATTTGTCAGCCAGTCTCTCCATGTGATTCCACACGCTCCTGTTAAATAACTCATTTCCACTGCTCTCACTCTTGACTTGTGTCCTTCCAGCAACATCCAAGCTTCACTTCCATACGTTAGAGTTGGTATCACAACACTGACATGTAATAACGTATTCACTTCCATGCTCACTTCCCTGCTTCTTATCACTGCTTTCAAGGAACCAGCAACCTTTCTTCCCTGCTGCACCCTTTCATGCACTTCACCCTCCAAACCTCCGTCCTTACTCATCACACTACCCAAGTACTTAAACATACTCACATTTTCCAGTTCCTAACCATCCAACCTTGCTGTACATTCACTGACTTCACCTCTCTCAAAGACCATCACTTTACTCTTCCCTACATTCACCTTTAGATTCCGTTTCTTACACACTCTCCCAAACTCATCCATCAAGCCTTGCAGCTCTCCTTCGTCTTCACTCAATAACACAGTATCATCTGCAAACAACAGTACAGGGAGTTTCCAAACACTACCCTCTCTCACCAGGGCCACTCCAACATCTACTACCCTACCTTGTATCTCTTTTATTACCCCATCCATGTACAGATTGAACAACCATGGAGACATGACACATCCCTGTTTCAACCCATCCTTCAAAGAGAAAAATTCACTCTGTTCACCATCCACACGCATTGCAGCCTTCGCACCATCGTACATACTCTTCACAGCATTCAACAACTTCCCATCTACTCCATACATTCTTAATACTTTCCACAATCCTTGTCTATCCACCCTGTTATATGCTTTCTCCAAATCCATGAAAGCTGCATACAACTTCTTTCCCTTCTCTAGAAACTTTTCCACTAAAGATCTAAGAATGAATATCTGATCTACACAACCTCTTCCCTTCCTTAAGCCTCCCTGTTCTTCTCCAACTAATTCCTCTGTTCTTTCTCTAACTCTGTCAATAAGTATCCTACCATACACTTTTCCTATTATACTAAGAAGACAAATGCCCCTATGATTACCACACACCCATTTTCCTTTGTGCAAAGGAATAATTATACCTGACTTCCAATCCTCCGGGACTCTACATTCCTCCCAGGCCAATCTGCACGTTTTCCATATCCATTCTACTACTATCTCTCCCCCATGCTTCAGCATTTCACCACACACTTCATCAATTCCTAGGGCTTTCCCCAATATAACTTTCTCCATTGCTTCCACAACTTCTATCCTACTGATTTCTTCCTGTCTTCTCACCTCCCTCCTTCTCCCAGCCATTCCCCAGCCACTTATACTCGCATTACTTCCATCCTTTATGTTCAACAATTCCTTAAAGTGTTCTCTCCATCTGCTCACTTTTTCTTCCTTCTCCACTAGTAATCTACCATTTTTATCTTTCACTCCCCTGCTGACTTAACTTCCACCCTGTCTTACTCTTTTCACCTCTTGCCAGAACATTTTATGACAGTCCCTCCACTTTACACTCAAGTTCCTTCCAAATTCCTCATCAGCTCTCTTCTTACTCTCTCTTACTAATCTTTTCACCTCTCTCTTTCTTTCTACATATAACTCTCTCTTCCGCCTCTCAACTTCTTCCACGCCCCTATTTCTCATCCATTCATTGTATGCTTTCTTCTTTTGTGCCACAGCCTGTCTCACCTCTTCATTCCACCACGCTGTTCCTTGCACACCCCTCCGTCTTCTCTTCATCCCACACACCACATCACATGCTGTACATATTTCTTCTGTGAATATCCTGCACACACCTTCCACGTCCCCCATCTGCTCCAATTCACATTTGCCCAATCGTTCCTCCACTTCTCTCTTATACTCTGCCTTTTTCTCATCCTCTTGTAACCTTTCCACTCTCCTTTCAAATACTCCTTCTTCCCGTCCTACCCTTCTTCTATTTCTCCATCTTAATTGGATCTTGATTCTGGCCATCACCAAGTAGTGGTCAGAAAGTCCACTTCCCCCAACCTCTATAAGCTCTTGCATCCATTACACATTTTCGCATTGTTTCATCCACACTACATAATCAATCATTGCCTTCCTTTCATTCAGTTCACCACCCACCCTTCTCATCACTTGCCATGTATACCTGTGGATCATTTTGTACCTGAAGAGGGTATTGGCTATCACCAACCCCCTCCAAGCACAAATGTCCACTAACGCACTGCCATTCTCATCTATCTCAGTAGGCACACCCCACTCACCAACTATTCCATCCACCTTCACATTCCCTACTTTACCGTTCATATCACCGATCAAAAATGCTCTCTCATTCCTTCCAAACTTTTCCATGCACACTTCCACATTTGTCCAGAACTCTTCTCTCGCTCTGCTTGCACGATCTTGCGTTGGCGCATACACACACAATCGCCCACATTTGTATTCCAACTTTCAATCTTACCCACACAATCCTTGACCCAACTGATCCATACTCTCTTATGCTCTTCTTCCATCTTTTAATGACAACTATACATACTCCTTCTTTTGCCCTCTCATTCTCACCTACTCCTGCACATATACCCCATCCATACTCCCATTCTCTCACACTCTCACCTCTCCATTTAGTTTCAGTTATTCCACATACATCAACTTTTGCACCCTCAAGCACCTGTATATATATATATATATATATATATATATATATATATATATATATATATATATATATATATATATATATATATATATATATATATATATATATATATATATATATATATATATATATGTATATATATATAAATATATATATAAGGCAAATCTTCTCATTTTATTTATATTGCATAAACAAATGAAAGAAAAGCATTCAGGAGCCGAATGGTACTCGCCCAGCAAGTTACAAGCTACTTACAAACCATATGTGAAGAAAATTCGCAAAACCCTATTAACCCACCCCGTACCCACAGCGTACGATGCACATTGCAACTTTTTTTCACACTCCGTCCCCATGACATACGGTGTATGTTTTGCAATTGCAAGGTCCACCTTTTGCACATTTTTCATATTTTGCGCGTGAATATTGGTGCATCGATGCATGACACCTTCCTCTAGCCGCCACCAAATGGGGACACTCCCTGACCCCACGTGACCCACGCTCACCTGTGACTCATCAACTTACCTGGTAGCAGTGACCCAAGACAGACATGGCACACTGAGGTCTCTCTGATGAGCAAATTCAAGCCATCCTGGATGCCTACCCAGCTGAGGCATTCACTGGGGACAGTGATTCACCAGTCAACGATGATGTCCTCGATAAAGATTATGTTTTACCTGAGGAGACCAGCAGTAGTGACAAGGAGATACTGTCACCTAGGAATCGGCGGTATGTAACTTATCATAAGGGAGGGGAAGTCCAGGCTAGACCACGTGGACGTGCACGCACCTCTCTCCGTCCTGTGCACAGAGGGACAGACGAGGACGAGGACGGAGTAGGTGAACGTGGTGTTCTCACGTGGTTGGGTTCAGAGTGGATCTCGCCACATGCAACAGAAGGAGCGAGGAGGCGTGTGAGGTATGGGCCAATTGTATTGTCTGGGGAAGGTGGCAGTGTAGGGGCGGGAGTGAGAAGTGGTAGGGAAAGTGAAAGTGTTGTGGGTAGGGAGGGAGGATGTCATGCGCTCCCATGTGCTGCACCTGGGTGGCTGGGAGGTGAGATAGTGCCGCTCCCAAACACATCTTTTGCCCCGCAGTATTCCCGCGCTCCCTCCCCACAGCCACATGATGTGGGGAAAGGAACGAAAGGGAAGGAGAAGGGGAAAGGGAAAGGGAAAGGCAAAAGGAGCGTGAGTGGGGAAGGGCATCTCTCTCCACCACCCCAACCACCATCACCACCCTCTCCTCCACACCCCAGTGAAGGCAACGATTGTGATGAGGCTGGAGACGGTGATGTGTCGTGGTTCTGGGAGGACGGGATTGACTTTGAACCCACGATTCACCCCTTCACAGAGGAGTGGCGATCTGGCTGCACTGATCCACACGTCCATTAAGGCTCCAACAGGGTGGATTTCTTCCACATTTACTTCTCTGAGCTGTTTGTGGAGCATATAGTGGAGCAGACAAACACCTTCACCCAGAGGATGCGCAGTGAAAGTGAGCATGAGGGGATGACGAGCAGGCACTCAGCGCTATGATTACCCAGTAACAGTAGGTGTGATGTTCCTTTTTTTGGCCTTGGTTCTATTGATGGGTATTGTACGGAAAGGATAAATTCCAGCTTACTGATCTACTGACCCGATTACTTAAACACCTTTCTTTGGTAAAGTTATGAGTCGGAATAGGTTTCAATACATTCTGAGCTGCCTCCACTTTTATGATCAGACGATCCTGCAAATGCAAATAACACATAAAATGAGGAGTATTAGGCTTGTTTTTGATCACCTACGGGAGACGTTCTGCTTGTCATTTTGTCCTTACAGAGACCTCGTCATAGACAAGAGTCTTGTGTTTTGGAGAGGCAATATTTCCTTTCGCCAGTACATACCCAGCAAAAGACACCGTTCTGGGCTCAAGTTCATTGTTATGTGTGACTGTTAAACTGGTTATGTGCAAGATATAGTCTTGTACACCGGTGCACAGACAGACATAACAGAAGATCAGAGTATAGGACTCTCTGGGGCCATGGTGAAGACCATGATAGAGGAGTATCTTCATCGTGGTCACCTCATGTACCTGGACAACTGGTACACTAGCCCTCTTCTCGCTCGGTACCTCCACCAACATGACAGTGGAGTCTGTGGCACCGCCAAATGAAACCGCCATCATATTGTGAAACTCAGGAGGAAACTCGACAGGAGTGAGGTGGTTTTCTTCAAGGCAAATAACATCCTCGCCACTGTATGGAACCACAAGAGAGAAGTTTCCCTCCTGTCGACGGTACACTGGCCAAAGGAGGGCCCACGACTGGAAACCAGAGTCAGTAGTTGAGTACAACGTGAATATGAGGCAGATGGACCAGTCTGACTCCCTGATTTCCAGTGCAGAATGTGCGAGGACCATGACGAAGTGGTACAAAAAACTCTCCATCCACCTGATCGACATCACGGTCTTCAACTGCCACTACCTCCACGCCTTGACCACAGGAACCTCTGAGACCTTCGAGGGGTTTGTGAGGGAGCTGTCCCGAGAGATCATCAGGAAATATGCGGAAGAAAGGCCCCACCCCTGCACCCGCACTGCCACTGCCGGCCAGACGCCCCTATGCCTCACAGGACGCCCTTTCCTCAGCACCATCCCCCCTACACAAAATAGCCCCAGACCACAGCACTGCTGTCATGTGTGCAGCAACTCCAAAATCAGACCGAGCACAGGCAGACGAGACACGAGATACGAGTGTGTCGACTGCAATGTCAGCTTGTGCCTTGAGCCCTGTTTCAAGGAGTTTCACACACCACTAATTTACTGTGTGTATATACTCTAGGTAAGGCCATTCAATATGTGATACTGTGTGCTTGCAAGAATATCACGCTTACTACAATACTAAGTCATGTATATAAGTGAAAACAATTATAGAAGGTTGGAAAATGATAATAATCTTGATGGAAAAGTGTAATGGAAGTTAAAAAATAGAATGCAATACTGTGTGTTTGCAAGAATGTCACACTGACTATAATACTGGAATGCTAGGTGTTTTAAGGGTCGGCTTCCTGTCCCTTAACCCGCCACGTCCCAGAGACGTGACTTAACCCACCGCGTCCCGGAGACGTGAATTCACGTCCTCACATGATGTGCACTCATATCCCAGAGACGTGAATTAATGCGGCAACATTGCAAGGTCCCTAATTTGCACAATTTTCGATTTTCGCGAGTGATTTCACAAGTGATTTTTGGCATGTATACACGGGACACCTTCCTCTATTCCTCTACAAGATGCCAAGCAGGGACAATGCCTTACACCGCATAACCTCTCCCCCCCCCCTGCACGCCATTGTCTCGGCAATTCACCTGTTACCAGTGACCTGGCCAATAAAGACATTCAGGACCAGAGTGACTCCCCAATCGATGACAATGTGGAGGACAAAGTTTACATAGCATTAGAGGAAGAAACAGTCAGAAATGATGATCAGGTAATGTGGGAAAAAAAGGTCATGAATGGTGATGAGTTAGTGAGTGAAACAATGCTTATAATGCCTATATGACTGTTTGAAGACCAATATACTCTTGTACTACATATAAATTCGTACCAAGTAAATAAATAAATACTGTTTATGGGTGGATAAAATAGTTACCCTCCCATAGAACTCGTTTTCTTTGGTGCCAGCCTGTTAGAAAACCCAGTCAGGTAAGGAGGTACTCGTAACTAGATCGAGTATTTTAAACCTCAGGTGAGCGATTTCTCTATGAATTTTCGATGTTTCTTACCAAAAGCGGATGTTTGAGCCAAAAAAAGAAAGGTCCAAAAATGTCGGGACTGGGGCGTACCACTGCCCGGAAAACGTCAGGATGGGGCGGGTTAAACCCCTAGTGTGTAGCTGGGTTCTCTTTCTAGACCGGAACTTAGACAAATAGGAGAGAGGCAGGACACAAAAACTCAAGCCAACAACCTTACACTTGTATTACTAAGTTGTACAGTGGAATGGGTAGATGTCGTGGATACAGATACACTGGACAATTACAACTCTTACGTCTAGATATGGGTTATCAGTATCACACAGGATACTGCTCGAGTCAATATGAATAGCACTTGGGGCAGAGGTTTATGTATTATTAGTTATAGGAAGTCCAAGCTTTATATATTCGTGGAGTAGCTGGTACTGTTTGACTGTTGGTAAGTGTTACTTTAGCACTGGGGTCTGTGTACGGTATTAGTATCAGGTGTTATCAGATGGTAGCGTATTCACTTTACTAGACCCGTATCTCACTGCATGGTCGCATTCACGGTTGCACTGTCACTTTTACTCACTCCACCACTTTGATATTACCACTGGTGCTTTCTAACTGACTTCCATTATGGGATAGTTCACTGCTCTGCCTTCATGCACTGAGTCACGGACACTGTGTTGTCACTGTCACTCCTTTCTGATCTCGGCGTCATGGCGGTCAGGTACAAGGGCGGCGGAGATGACACAGCCTTACTACTGGTGGGGCTGGGTTCCGCCGGGGGCCTCTGCATCCCGAGGCCACGAGATCACGCGCAGGGGCGTCCTCTCTCTTCTGGGGCTGCGGGTGGCAAAGGGCCCCATGCTTCCTGGGCTGGGGGTGGGAGTACAACCCTCAGGGCTGAAGCCAAACAACTGCCTGAACTTCTCGCTCAGGCGCCTGACAAAGGACGAAGATCTCCGGCATTGGGGTGTGGAGAGATCCCACCCGGGTGTCTTGGGGACAGTGTGGGGTTCCCGAGGGCTGCGGTCCCCAGTGCTTGGCGGCGCCATCAGGAGGGGGCTGCGCCACTGGCCTACATCAGGGTCCGTCAGGTGGGTCCCCTCCAGAGCCGGTTGCAGGGAGAAGAGGCCAGGGTAAGTCACGGGGCCTCTCCAGTACTCCTCTCGGCTGGGGACTCCCTCTGAGTCGTGGGTGGGAGAATAGGAGTCAGCTCCTGACGGAGGAGCGGATACAGGCCGTCTCCTGCCGTAGGGCCTGGCTACTGGCCGTGGCCTTCTAGGGGCGCGGCTACAGGCCATTGCCGAGGTCCGGCTACTGGCCGTGGCCTTCTAGGGGCGCGGCTACAGGCCATCGCCAAGGTCCGGCTACTGGCCGTGGCCTGGGGAAGGGAGCTACCAGCAGACCCAAGGGCACCCTCAGAGCAGCTACAGGCCGTCTCCTGACGAAGGCGGGAGTGGCTCCAGGTCGTCTCCTGATTTCCGTCAGAGCGGCTGCAGGCCATCTCCTTCAGGAGGGTTGAGTGGCTACAGGCCGTCTCGGGATGGGCACCTTCAGAGTGGCTACCGGCTATCTCCTGACAAAGGCGGAAGCGGCTGCAGGCAGTCTCATGATTCCCCTCAGAGCGGCTGCAGGCCATCTCCTTCAGGAGGGTTGAGCGGCTACAGGCCGTCTCGAGAATGGCACCTTCAGAGCAGCTACAGGCCGTCTCCTGACGAAGGCGGGAGCAGCTGCAGGCCATCTCCTGATTTCCCTCAGAGCAGCTACAGGCCACCTCAGGGGTGCTGGCAGGAGCTGGAGAAACAGCTCCACCCCGATGTTGGTTGGGGAAGGCTAACCCGGAAGGTAGTCTGATATTCCTGCTATGGTGGCAGCGGGCGAGCTCCGGGTCATAGGGGTGCGTGGCCTGGGCGGACTTATGCTGTTGTCACCCCGAGTCTCGGCATGCTGTCTTTGCTCCACTCTGGGCTCCTTGTGAGGGTGTTGGGTCGTCTCCTGTGGCACTATACTGTATTTTAAATACTAAGTCATGTATATATATGAAAACAATTATAGAAGGTTGGAAAATAGTTATAATCTCTGTAGAAAACTATACTCGAAGTTGAAAATAAAATTGTAATACTGTGTGCTTGTGAGAATATCATGCTCATTATAATAGTAAGGCATGTCAGTATGCGATAATATTATGCTCACTATAATCGTAAGGTCTGTCAATATGTGAAAACTGTTTTATAAGTTGAAAAGTGATATAACCTCTGTGAAAAACTATACTCGAAGTTGAAAATAAAAATGTAATACTGTGTACTTGCGAGAATATTATTGTCAATATAATATTAAGGCATGTCAGTATGCGATAATATTACTTTCATCATAATAGTAAGGCCTGTCAGTATTTGATAAAGTGTTATAGAATGTTGAAAAAAGTATAGTAATTGTAGAAAAGTATAATGTAAGTTGAGAAATAGAATGTGAGTTGAAACAACAGTCTCAGGGATTCAATTGTGCCAGAAATCGGCGATTCCCAGGTGTTTCGATAATGAACCTACGCTTATATCCCCTATATTTTTGTTTGAAAAAACAATATATTCTTGTAGTATATGTAAATTTTGACTGAATAAATGTATTATTTTGTACCATGGGTGGTTTGGAATAGTTACCCCACCATAGAAAGCGTGGCAGCTGCACTGCGCTTCCGCAGAGTTTGAGCCCTAGGTGCATGGATGCTTACCTGTCCCGACCATTTAAAAGCCTAGGAAAGTACTTTCTTGGTGATTTCCCATTGTTTCTCACCAAAAACGGAGGTTTGAGCAAGAAAAAAAAAAGTTGTCGGGTTTTGGATAATAAAGTGGTCGGTACGGGGCGGGTTAAATTCAGTCAGCGTTTCACAAAAAGCCAGTCCATATTAAAATAGTTGACCTTTGGCAGCCATTTTGGTGATCTTGACCTTGACTCGAGTGCCCATTTTCAAACTCGTCCAAGATTTTGGCAATATCTTGTTACCCTGAAGGTTTCATGTTGATAGCTCAAGCCGTTCATGAGATATAATAGTGTTAATTCAGGTGATACAGCCTAGTTGACCTATGGCAGCCATTTTCATGACCTTCACTTGGACCCAGAGGGTCCATTTTCGAACTCGTCCTAGATTTTGGCCATATCTTCATCCTCTGAAGGTTTCATGTTGATAAGCCATTCATGAGATATAATGGTAATACACACACACACACACACACACACACACACACACACACACACACACACACACACAGGATAGCATATGACATAGTTAACAGCAATGAAAGTTAACAAAAAGAACCTAAACTATAAAAAGGGAAATTATCAAGACCTAAAGAAGTATTTCTTAGAAGTTGATTGGGAAAATGAGCTTAGAGGACAAGATTTAAATGCTGTATATAAAAAATTCTGTGAATTTTATGAAATAGGAGTCCAGAAGTACATCCCACAGCACAAAGAAGCAGATAAGAAAATACAGAAATGGTTCAATACAGAATGTAAAAAATCAAAAGAAAGAAGAGATTTGTTGTGGAATAGATACAGAAGACACAATAGTGAAAGGGCGTATAATAATTACAAACAGGCAAGAAACGATTATACAAGAGTAAGGAGGGAAGCCCAAAAACAGTTTGAGGAGGATATAATAAATAAAAGTAGTGATCAACCAAAGCTGTTTTACAGCTACATCAGAAGCAAAACCAAAGTAAAAGATATAATACAATCCATTACGGACGAGGGAATCACTTATACACAAGAGAAAGATATTTGTGAAGCACTAAATAAGAATTTCCAATTAGTTTTTACAGAAGAAAAAAATTTGAGAGGGACTATGTGGAACATGCATGTCCACACATACTACCAGATATACAAATAGCAGAAAAAGTAATACAGGAGGAGTTAAGTAGATTAGACAGAGGAAAAGCAAGTGGTCCTGATGAAATTTCATGTTGGGTACTACGAGAATGTGTAAAGGAGTTAAGTAAACCATTATTTTTAATTTTCAAGAAATCCTTGAGTCAAGGTAAACTACCTGATATTTGGAAAAAAGCAAATATTGTCCCCTTATTCAAGAAAGGAAATAGACAAAATCCACTCAACTACCGACCAGTATCACTGACCAGTGTTGTAAGCAGGGTACAGTATTAGAAAAGCTTACAAGAAAAGCTTGGGTAAATCATCTAGAAGAACACAGTATGATAACAGAAAGACAGTTTGGTTTCAGAAAAGGAAAATCATGTGTTACTAATCTGTTGAGCTACTATGACAGAGTAACAAACACAATACAGGATGGGTGGACAGTATCTATTTAGATTTCAAGAAAGCTTTTGACACAGTACCACACCAAAGACTTTTATGGAAACTGTACCATCAAGGAGGAATTCGAGGCAAACTGTTTTGTTGGTTGCAAGATTTTCTCATAAAAAGAGAAATGAGAACAGTACTAAGAGGAAACTACTCATCATGGAAAGTAGTGACTAGTGGAGTACCACAGAGTTCAGTGCTGGCACCAATCATGTTTTTAGTGTATATAAATGATATAAACAGTAACACTGGAAATGAGAGCTATCTGAATATGTTTGCAGATGATGCAAAAATACAAAGGAGAATTACTTACACAGACTCTTGTAAAGAGCTACAAGAAGAATTAAAAAAAAAAAAAATCATGAATGGAGTAATACATGGCAAATGGAATTCAATGTGGACAAGTGTCATGTAATCAAGTTGGGTAAAAGTGGAAAAAGACCTGATTGGGATTATAAGTTAGGAAATAAAACCCTATACACATCAGAAAGAGAGAAGGACCTAGGTTTGATTATCAATAACAGACTATCTCCGGCTGACCACATCAGCGAGAAGGTACGGAACAGGTATACACTGCTTGCAAATATGAGAATAGCATTCACATACATAAATGAAGACATGCTAAGAAGGATAATAACATCATTCGTTAGACCAACTCTGGAATATGCATCAGTAGTCTGGAGTCCTCATCTCAAAAAACACATAGACAAGATTGAAAAAGTTCAAAGGGCCGCTACAAGATGGATACCAAGCTTAAGGGAGCTAAGGTACGAAGAAAGACTAAATAAACTGAATCTACCAACACCACAAGAGAGAAGGAAAAGAGGTGACATGATAATGCTATATAAGTGCATATCAGGGAAGGAGAAAATAGACATAAATGATTACTTAACATATGAAGAAGCATCAGCAAGAGGAGACTGCAAAAAACTGCATAAGAAGAGAGGTGATAAAGACGTAAGGAAATTCAGTTTCCCAAACAGAGCAATTGATCAATGGAATGCACTACCGAATGAAATAGTGTGTGCCAAAACAGTTCACAAATTTAAGGATATGTACGATAAATATGGTTTAAGACACGGGACAGTACGAGCTTGACTCATTCCTGTAAAGATACAATTAGGTAAGAACAAGTAGGTAAGAACACACACACACACACACACACACACACGGTCCAAAACATTATCACTCCACTTTGCTAAAGGCAGGCGATAATAATAAAAATGAGTATACTGAAGTTCATTATGCTTTATAAATGGCAATGACAGAGATTAAGTGCATTGTATCGATTCGTACATTCCTTAAACCCACTCACTTGTGGACTGGCAGTCAAAATGAGTATGGTTCTTTTTTTTTTTGGGGGGGGGGTAGCCCAATCAGTAGGGGGTTGGCTTGCAGTCGTAATGGACCCAGGTCCAAATCCCCACTGGGGTAGGGAACAGTTTAGGGATCTGAATTTCATTAAAGTAGACTTTAAGGATCTAACACACGACCCGCCGACGTGTCGTAAAAATACACCAGTCTTGTATGATACAGCCCTAGCATGGATTCTACATGGACTGTGGGTGTGTCACGGGGCTTTTTATAATATTACGGAGTTTTTAAAAATATATGCTTAAATATTATTCAATTGATATTAATATTCAATAATATAGAAGAGCAGAGACAATGATTGTCTTGCTACATCAAGCAACGATTACTTTACGCTGACTTGCTACGATTCTCTAAGAACGAGAATTTATAAACTTTCTCAACAGTACACAGCAGAGACTAATTACTCACAATTGCTGAATTACTGTACTGTTAGCCTCTGGAGAAAGTTACTTCACCCCTGACAATAAATAACTAATACTAATAATAATAATCAGGTCCTTGCTGATGCTTAACTCCTATGGCACAACGGATTTTAAGTTAATACAACAAGACTGGTCTAAGTACCAGTTATGAATAGTAAACGTTTATGCAAGCTAGGAGCTATATGGAAAATAAGCTTAATTTGGAGAAATGAAACAAGATTTTACTTTACATTAAGCTCAAGAAAAAGAACTGTTAAATTTATTGATTACAAAAAATAAATTTAACGTTACAATTCAAATCAAATCAATGAGATGCACTCACTCACACAAAAGCTAAATACTTATGCCTAGGAAAAAACACCTTAACTAAACTCTTAAAACTAGGATTATACAAAAAGGAAATACCGGTCGATGAATGCTATGTATCACCCGGGGGGTGGGAGTACTGGCCAACTGTACTAGTGGAGCTTGGGGTGCTAGCTGACCTCTCACACTTCTTGAGCACAGGACCTTTCTCCGTCACAACAAACACGCGACTGCCTTCAAAATACATTGTATGGGCAGGACGCACAAGCCACCGGAAGAAGGCGTGGCTTACGGTTTAGGCAAGCAGAGGCGAACGATAAAGAAACAATTGTATCGCTCAGTAGAGCACTTAGTGACGTGCATTAAATCGGTCACTTTTGAAAGTGACGAATGTTTTGAAAAGTATACTCCGAAATGGAGAGAGAAACGGTTAACTGAGCGATACACAGTGAGTTTTCCACTAATAGTTCGTGGCTTCTCACAAAAGGGAAATGCCGCTAATTGATTCGTGACATTACGCCCCTACAAAATTAAATTTTTTCCTTATGGGAAAAAATTTGTGGATATATATATATATATATATATATGTACACATCCTAAGTCATTCACACAAGATTCACACTATGGTGTGTGTGCTATCCTGCTACAGGAGAAAGTCACAGTCGCCAGTGAGCGAAAAAAAACTCGTATTTACGTTAATAGAAGCAAGCTTGAGGGAAAAACTCCGTGACGACGGTGAAAATCCTGTACTCAGGTCAAACTGAGCGAAAAGTCGCTACATTTACACTGACAACTAATTGTTGTGTAGTGTGATGTATGTAATACACGGTGTAGGTGTGACAGTTGTAGTGTGACTGTACCAATGTGTAAAATGACAATAATAATAATATGACGACGACGAAGGCAGAGGAGAAGAGGCGGCAGTGTGCGGCAGACGATCAGCTGGGCCGCACAGCAAAACTGCTACACCCATTGCTGAACCTGCAAAACCAATTAAGGTGGAGCATCAAAAGTGTCAATGAGACAAAATTCTTATTACGTTACAATTACTCTCTCTGCCTAGCAATCAGTACATGCTACGAATAGTACACTCGAGGTCGCCATTAATTTTAGCACACGATTAGTGTCAGCAAGTTGAGAATCCTTGTGCAAACTCGGGTCTTCCATAGCCTCGAACTGCACACGGGTCCTCAACCTGTGCCTTAACCTACAGTACTTATATTAGTATCGGGGAGCTGAGAATCCTTGTGCAAACTTGGGTCTTCCATAGCCTCAAGTCGCCTCTGCGGAGTTCTCTCTCGAACTTCCCCCTTAACCTACAGTACTTATATTAGTATCGGGAAGCTGAGAATCCTTGTGCAAACTTGGGTCTTCCATAGCCTCAAGTCGCCTTTGCGGAATTCTCACTTCCCCCTTAACCTACAGTACTTATATTAGTATTGGGGAGCTGGGAATCCTTCTGCAAACTCGGGTCTTCCATAGCCTCGAGTCACCTCTGCGGAGTTCTCTCTCGAACTTCCCCCTTAACCTACAGTACTTCTATTAGTACCGGGAAGCTGAGAATCCTTATGCAAACTTGGGTCTTCCATAGCCTCAAGTCGTCTCTCAACTTCCCCCTTAAGTTACGGTACATAATATGTATGTACAGGCCCTGGACATAATGTGTCCTGTGGGGCCAATGGGCGAGACGTCAGGTCTGCACCCACTTCACCACAACCCTGTCTCTCAACTGTCTCGGAGATTACGGGTGTGGTTACAAATGGCACAGGAAGGGCATGTCCCTGATTAGTGGTGATACTTTGGCACACACTGCAGGAACGGACAAAACTATCTATGTCTCGTCCCATCCCTGGCCAGAAAAAGTCAGCTCGGATACGGCCCTGGGTCTTCCTTTTGCCCATGTGACCTCCTGAGGCTGAACAATGACCCCATTGTAACACTGCTAGGCGGTACTTGGCGGGAATGACAAACTGCAGTCGAACCTCGCCCTCGGGTGTTCGTGACTCATGGTAGAGCCGTCCTTGTTTGCGAAGGAACTTGGCTCGACCTCCCCGTGAATACTTAATCACTCGACCCTTTTGTTTGTTCCGCACGACAGCAAGTGTCGGGTCAGAATGTTGTTCTTGTACAACAAGTTGACTACACATCAGATCTTGCGGTGATTCAATGATCACTGGGGTGACACAGTCTGGAGCCTCAGTCATGGCTCGTGTTACCGCAGCAGCCGAAGTCTGAGTAGCGTCATCATCGGAGCAACTATCCTTGACTCCATTAATATTTCCAATGATGAGTTCAAATAAGGGTTCTGGCATGACAACTGCAAGTGTCGTACCAGTATGAAATGGAGATGCCACCTGGATACATGCCTCAGGGAACAATCTCACTGATCCATCAATAAGGTTTGCATGGATCTGTCGACCTGTATACTGCTCAGGCCGAACTAAACTCTGCTTGACAGAGCAACCTGAGGAACCATTATCTCTCAGGACCTTCACAGGAATGCCTCCCACAAGCCCTGGCTGAACAAGGAAGGTACTGTCACCTGTGGGAGGGCCTGTGGAGGAAGCAACTAGCCACTCATGAGGCTGCTGGATTGATGTGGCGAACATTGTGCCTTGTGGATTATATTGGGAAGATGGAACATTGGCCATCTGTGGAGGGGGGTTCACTGTTACTGTGGGACTAGTGAACTGTAGGGAAGTACCCACACTGGTAGGGACGTGACCACTGTGCTGCTGCTGAGGAATGAAGGCTGCGTTTGCTTCCTGCCTCTTTTGAGCTGGTGGTAAAAAAGTTTGTCCCGACGGTCGGTTGCGTGGCTGATACTGCTGCTGGTTAGGGTACTTGTTGTACCTCTTCCACTCAGGTTTCTGAGTGTTTTGCCCCTGGTCCTTCCACTGCGGTTTTGGACCTTGGCCATTATTCTGAGAATGGCCTTGTTGCTGGGGTTCAGTCTGAGACGGCTTCCCAGACTTATCAGGTTTTCTGTTCCAGGTGTTTTGCTTACGAGTTTGATACCCGTATGCAGCAAAGAATGCGTCAGCCTTCTCTGCCATTTGGCTGGCATCTTTCACCTGGCAGATCTTAAGCTGTGCTATGAGCTCAGCAGGCCACGACCTCTCTAGCTGTGTACGCAGCATAAGGTCAATTATCCCCTCACGCGTGGAAGGAGTTTCATCTTTCTCCATCCACTCATTTAGTAAGCTGTGAGACGATCAAGGAACTGAACAGCTGTCTCCTTGTCTTGGAGACAAGCTCGCATGAACTGAACTTTGGCGTCGTCTACTGTGAGACCATACGCCTTAATGAGTGCAGCTTTCATCATCTCATATGTGAGATTGTCTTCACGAATTCTGTGGAGAATATCGAGGGCAGGGCCCTCAAATAGGCTAAGAAACTGAAGCCGCTTAGCTGCCTCATCCAGTTGATACATGTCTGCCATGTCCTCAAAACGAGCTATGTACGGCTCGATTCGCTCGCTTTCCTTGTATGAAGGAAGCTTGATGCGTGGGGTCGCCAGGACATGTGCAGGGAGAACGCTCGTGGAGCTTGGACCAACTGCAGCAGACGTGTCTGAAGCCAAGGAATCTCGCTTGAGCTTCAGCACTTCAAGTTCATGTTTTTCTCGTGCCTCACGTTCGGCACGTTCATGTTCTCGTTCTTTGTCTCGTTTTTCATGCTCGTATTCGCGCTGTTCTCGCTCGTACTCACGCTCCTTTTCGCGTTCCTCACGCTGTTCTTGCTCGTGTTCGCGTTGGATTCTATGCTCTTCACGAGCATCTTTCTCACGTTCTTGCTCGTAATTAAACAGGGAGAGAACGTAACTCTGTATTTTCTCTGGGTCTGTGAGACCCATATCTTTGGCTTCCTGTACATAAACACTGGCTGCCATGGCGCTAGCTTATTAAGCAAACCGAAATTGAGTACTGACTGCTTAGCGACGAATACTAATAAACACAAGTAAAGAATACAGACACAAGCTAGTGGTGACCAGTCTTATCTAGTTAACTGACAAAGATTAAAGCAAAAATGCGAATAACTAAGAACTCTCAATAATTAACACAATGGGTACGGCGGCTACCCAGGAGCGAATAAAATCGTCTGGCGTTACCAAGAATAAACTAGAGTTAGGTACTCTATTGATTAATAAAGCAAAAATTCACTTGCTAAATCAACGGTAACCACCAGTAAACTTGTGCCTATAAACTTTAATTATAAATACCTAAATATGAATGAGTGAGCACTATCTCGTGAATAGCTTTAGAGCTAGGAGTTAATATCCTGGAATGAGGTCGCCAATTGTCACGGGGTTTTTATAATTTCTCGGTTCACGGGGTTTTTATAATATCAGGGTAATTTTGAAATAAATGCTTAAATATTATTTAAATTGATAATAATATTCAATAATATTAAAGAGCAGGGACAATGATTGTCTTGCTAAATCGAGCAACGATTCTCTAAGAACGAGAATTTATAAACTTTCTCAACAGTACACAGCAGAGACTAATTACTCACAATTGCTGAATTACTGTACTGTTAGCCTCTGGAGAAAGTTACTTCACCCCTGACAATAAATAACTAATACTAATAATAATATCAGGTCCTTGCTGATGCTTAACTCCTATGGCACAACGGATTTTAAGTTAATACAACAAGACTGGTCTAAGTACCAGTTATGAATAGTAAACGTTTATGCAAGCTAGGAGCTATATGGAAAATAAGCTTAATTTGGAGAAATGAAACAAGATTTTACTTTACATTAAGCTCCAGAAAAAGAACTGTTAAATTTATTGATTACAAAAAATAAATTTAATGTTACAATTCAAATCAAATCAATGAGACGCACTCACTCACTCACACAAAAGCTAAATACTTACGCCTAGGAAAAAACACCTTAACTAAACTCTTAAAACTAGGATTATACAAAAAGGAAATACCGGTCGATGAATGCTATGTATCACCCGGGGGGGTGGGAGTACTGGCCAACTGTACTAGTGGAGCTTGGGGTGCTAGCTGACCTCTCACACTTCTTGAGCACAGGACCTTTCTCCGTCACAACAAACACGCGACTGCCTTCAAAATACATTGTATGGGCAGGACGCACAAGCCACCGGAAGAAGGCGTGGCTAACTGTTTATGTAAGCAGAGGCGAACGATAAAGAAACAATTGTATTGCTCAGTAGAGCACTTAGTGACGTGCATTAAATCGGTCACTTTTGAAAGTGACGAATGTTTTGATAAGTATACTCCGAAATGGAGAGAGAAACGGTTAACTGAGCGATACACAGTGAGTTTTCCACTAATAGTTCGTGGCTTCTCACAAAAGGGAAATGTCACGAATTGATTCGTGACAGGGTGTTAGCGCCAAAGTGGTGACATGTGGAGATGCATGGACGTAGCAGAACTATTGTGCCATGGTAACGGGCTATGAAGCCTATGGCCACAGTCGGAAGCATACAAAATGAAAGAAACGCATTCGGGAGCCGAATGCTAATCGCCCGCCAGAATATACAGTTGACCAAGTCGAAGATTTTGGCCATATTTTGATACCGTGTTGGTTTCATGTTGATAGCTCGAGCAGTTCATGAGATATAATGGTGTTAAAGGCGGGTAATTAAAACTAGTTGACCTTTGGCAGCCCTTTTGCTGATCTTGACTTTGACCCTGAGTGCCCATTTTCGAACTCGGCCAAGATTTTGGCCATATCTTGATACCTTGAAGGTTTCATGTTGATAGCTCAAACTGTTCATGAGATAAAATGGTGCGAAAAGTGAGTGATAAAAAGGTTTCATGTTGATAGCTCAGGCCATATATGAGATATAGTAGGAAAACACACACACACACACACACACACACACACACACACACACACACACACACACACACACACACACACACACACACAGGCAGACAAAAACATCATCGCTCCACTCCGTAAGGCTGGTGATTTAAAAAATAAAAACTAGATAACACTAGGGGAGGTAACTATAGTAACCTGGGTGATGCAGTAACTTTGTATCCCAGGATACTGAGTGAATAACACGCTACAGGCTCAAAAGCCAATGTTACGGAGATGAGCACCTCAGCTAAGCGCCTCGTGGCGTCTACTCCCGCCATTACCATTTGATGACTTCGTCCAGGGAACTTATTTACCATAAGTGGAGAATAGCTGTCATGTGTGTGGGGGGGAGAGAGGGGGTCTCACCACATACAACTCGTAAATTAGGACGAATGTGCGGGCAGGGTAGGGGCTCACATACTCATACAATACACTAAAAAGGTTGGACTCACAGGCTCTTGGTCGAATCTAAATAGAATGGACACAAAGGCTTTAAACAGGGTGGAGTCAGAGGTTCTTTGTATGATCTGAACGGGGGACACAAAGACTTTAAACAGAGTTGACTCAAAGACACTTCATCTTATCTCAACAGGGTTGCCTCAGAGCCTTTTCGTTTCATTTAAACTGGGTGGACTCATAGGCTCTTCATCTCGTCTAAACAGGGTGGACTCATAGGCTGTTCGTTTCATCTAAACAGGGCGGAATCAAAGGCTCTTCGTCTCTTCTAAACAGGATTGACCTAGCTGTTGTTGTTGTTGTTGTTTAGAATCGCCCACCTGACATAGTCAGAGTGGAAGTGGGCCTATGGTGTGAGGCCCTCTGGTGAAAAACGGATGATCAGGGGTAGCTGGAGCTAGGCGAGGTGGAGTTGGAGTAAGAGGATTCGGCTATGAGGCGGCTAGAGATGAGGTCAGTGAAGCCAGACTTGGTGAGTTGTAGTGCGAGTTTTTTGCCGAGCTATGTGGGGCTCATGGCATCAAGCGGCCATTCAACGTCGGCAAAACTGCAGGCAGGAAGAGGAGACACTGGGTGGTCCGTCTCCATCTTGTCAGGTGGAGGAGGCCTGGTTTTCTTCCACTTCTTGTTCTTCCTCTGCAGCTCGCCGTCAGCAGCAGGTGGTGGAGTCAAGGGGGGGAGGTCCTCTTCTTCCCGGTTGATGGAAGGGACGGGAGAGGGAGCCCTTTCCTCAGCTAGTGACGGCGGGCAGGGAGGATCGTCGGGCAGAGCAGGGTTGGCTGTCTCAGCTGTTGGTACTGTGGTGGTGGTAGTAGTGGCGGCGAAGGTTGCTCTGTTGAGGGGAGCGTCGAGCTGGAGCCTTTTCCATGGTGTTGTGCGGGGTTTGGAGGGGCTGCAGCATGTTGGAGTGACGCTCCTGACGAAGGGCTGGCCGAGCATCATGAGCGAAGCTCTGAGGGATGATAAGGTGCGGCAGCCCATTCTTCTCAAAGATGTGAGGGAGTAGAATAAGCAGTGCCGTTTTATCATCACCACAGAACGCCTTCGCCATCGCAGTGCACATAGAAACGATCGTGTCCACATCTCCAGGACATCGGGGATCATCAGGTCGGCATCCTCGGGCCGAGGGGTGCCGCCGTGTATGGGCAACGCCCTTCACGGAGAGCACCTCCCGGCCCGGTGACACCCTTAGCCTCGGGACCCTTTGGTGTCTGGACGATGTGGAAAATGACCGTCTCGCCTTGGCCTAACGAGAGTGAGGGGTGCCGTGAAGAGGAAGCAGCGATCCCGGAACGGTGCATGAATATATCGGCACCAGTATCCTGGCGCCGGATGAACCCGTACCCCACCCTCTCGCTGTACCACTTTACGTTGCCTTTGATGGTCTGCATTTCTCCTTCAGGCCTGATACTGCCACTGTTGACCCTCCTCGACAGGTCATAGGCTGTAGCATTAGAGAAAGAGGCCATGGTGGAGAAAGTTGTTGCTGCCACCGCTGCTGGACACGAACACGGACCTAGCAGCTCTTCGTTTAATCTAAACAAGGTGGACTTAAAGGTTCTACGTTTCAGAACTCTCGTCTCACAGACTTCCTTCGAACTTTCTCTCTTTGCTGCCATTTTCATCCCCTTTCCTGTATCTCCTGTCGCTACTCTTGTGGTCATTGTTTTTTCTGAAGGTTAGCATTTCTTCCTCATTATGGCAGGCATGCAGCAACTGTCTAGTTACACACCCACCCCCTTTCGGAATGCAAGAGATTACTGGTACTCCCAGTGTTTCATACCGCTCTGGAACTGTTTTTCATATTCTGATTTCCCACTGTCTATGACCTCCAGTCTTATAAACGCACTGTGTCAAGGCACTTGGAAATGAGTGCACATTTGGATCTGACATTCTTCTTGCTCAAATCTCTTTTGAAAGAACAAGTTCTGTAAGCTTTCAGCCTCAAGTTCTTTCTGTGGTCATAAAACAGGCATGCCCAGTGAAATGAGACAGAAGATAGTTCATACATCACTGAAAATCTAGAATCATGGTTTCACCTCACAAGCTTTTTTTTTTTTTTTTTTTTTTCTTGTGTGTGTGTGTGTGTGTGTGTGTGTGTGTGTGTGTGTGTGTGTATGTTTCGTACTACAAACACAGTTTTTTCAGATTCTTTTGCCGAATGTTCTCTGGCTTCCGTACTATCTTCTTAGTTCTCGTGGTTGTACCTCATCTCATCATTAGATGGGGAAGTGATGATGATGATGATGATGATTGTACCTTCTCCACTTCTTTTCAAGGCAAGTTATAATTATTATGGAGATAGTCGGGTTGACGATTATTCTACTTCTGTTCTCGCTAGGTTAGATTAGGTTACAGAACGACATCTTAGACTTGGTTAAATTAGATGGGAAGAAAGGTGACGTTGATGATGATGATGATGATGATGATAATGATGATGATGATGAGGAGGAGGAGAAGGAGGAGGAGGAAGAGGAGAATTCTCCTTTCCTGCTTTACGTTAAGTTGGGTTAGGTGAGGTGAGAAAAGACGCCTGGGCGATAATGCTGGTTCTACTTGTTTTCCGGCTAGAGTGCGACTGTGACAGCAGCAACAGAGATAATGCCACGTTCCTTGGGTGGAAAGTTCGGGACGAGATGTGTAACGCCTTCCTCAGCTACTATCCTCGCATTGATCTCGCCCATTGCCGCTCATCACCACACCCGGAGATTCTCAAGAAAGTTTTCCGCCTAAAAAGCTTACCAGAGTGAGTGTATCACCTCATTTGTTTATTGTGTTTTGTATTATAGAGCTCTGAGTTGTTCTCTTCAATAAACAGTCTTAACTTACTAAGCGTGAATTAATGTGAGATCAGTTTTAGTTCAGCTTGGATCCTCCTCTGGGCTGGAGCTCTTGTGTCCCCTCAAGTCAACACAGTCTTAGTATGGGAGCATAATTCATATATACACGTTTATCTAATATTCATAAAACCAAGAGGCATGTCTATTTCTTTTTCTCACAGGACAAGGCATCAGGAAACGAATAGGTAGACAAATAATTATGAGGTGATGCTGAACATAGATGTGCCTCGCCATACGCAATGATCCACACGACACATACATTGCCAGGAACTTGAACTTGGCCAACTATATAATCGACCTTGAGTTGTGTGAACGGTGGTGATACCAGGGGGTGGTAAGCATGCTTCCCTGATACACTGCCATCAACTTGGGTTCCACTTGTTTATGAATAAGTTAATGAAGCCCACGTCTCACTCACACACCCAGTTCAAAACCACTGAGAATACAGACTAGAGCGCGTGTCCCATGCCTTGGAATGTACCCAGTGGTGATGCCAGCAAACCTCACCAGGCAGCCATCTATGTATCCCCACTCTCCATCCCTCAAATGAGCTACCTTCCCTATAGTGTATTATACTAACAGGTACTAAGATTTCACGAATTTTTAGAATATTAGCATGTTGTACAGTGATTTGTCACTAATCACATTAGTTAGATTAGAGAGATTGTCCAGGTGCTTGAGGGTGTGAAAGTGGAAACTAAATGGAGAGGTGAGAGTGTGAGGGAATGGGAGTATGGACGGGGTATATGTGCAGAAGTAGGTGAGAATGAGAGGGCAAAAGAAGGAGTGTGTATTGTTGTGAGTAACAGATGGAAGGAGCATATAAAAGAGTATGGATCAGTTGGTTGTGGGTGAGATTGAAAGTTGGACTATATATGTGGGCGATTGCGTGCGTGTATGCGCCAATGCAAGATCGTGCAAGCAGAGTGAGAGAAGAGTTCTGGACAAATGTGGCAGTGTGCATGGAAAAGTTTGAATGAAATGAGAGAGTGTTTTTGATTAGTGGTATGAATGGTAAAGTAGGAAATGTGAAGGTGGAGTAGTTGGTGAGTGGGGTGTAGCTGCTGAGATAGATGAGAATGGCAGTGCGTTAGTTGACATTTGTGGCAGGAGGGGGCTGGTGATAACCAATACCTTCTTCAGGCACAAAATGATCCGAAGGTATACATGGTGAGTGATGATAAGGGTGGGTGGTGAACTGATTGAAAGGAAAGCAATAATTGATTATGTGTGTGTGGATGAAACGATGCGAAAGTGTGTTATGGATGCAAGAGCATATAGAGGTTGGGGGAGTGGACTTTCTGACCACCACTCGGTCCAAGTAAAATGGGGAAATAGAAGAAGGGAAGAACGGGAGGAAGGAGTAGATGCAAGGAGAGTGGAAAGGTTACAAGAGGATGAGAAAAAGGCAGAATATAAGAGAGAAGTGGAGGAACAACTGGGAAAATATGAATTGGAGCAGATGGAGGACGTGGAAGGTGTGTGCAAGATATTCACAGAAAAAATATGTGCAGCATGTGATGTGGCGTGTGGGGTGAAGAGAAGACAAAAGGGGGTGCAAGGAACAGCATGGTGGAATGAAGAAGTGAGACAGGCCGTGGCAGAAATGAAGAAAGCATACAATGAATGGATGAGAAATAGGGGCGTGGAAGAAGTTGAGAGATGGAAGAGAGAGTTATATGTTGAAAAGAAGATAGAGGTGAAAAGATTAGTAAGAGAAAGTAAGAAGAGAGTGGATGAGGAATTTGGAAGGAATTTGAGTGTACAATGGAGGTACTGTAAGAAAATGTTCTGGAAAGAGGTAAAGAGAGTTAGACAGGGTGGCAGTGAAGTTAGTAGGGAAGTGAAAAATAAAAATGGTAGATTACTAGTGGAGAAGGGAGAAAAAGTGAGCAGATTTAAGGAATTGTTGAACATTGAGTGAAAGTAATGCGAGCATAAGTGGCTGGAGAATAACAGGGAGAAGGAGGGAGGTGAGAAGACAGGAAGAAAACAGTAGGCTGGAAGCTGTGGAAGCAATGAAGAAAGTCAAAATGGGGAAAGCCCCAGGAATTGATGGAGTGTGTTGTGAAATGGTGAAGCATGGGGGAGAGATAGTAGTAGAATGGATGTCAAAGATGTGCAGACTGGCCTGGGAGGAAGGTAGAGTCCCGGAGGATTGGAAATCAAGTATAAATATTCCCTTGTACAGTCCCCCCAAGAAGTGATGGCAGAGTTTCATATTGCTTAGGACACTCTGCACTGCCATGCATTCCGCAGAATTTTATTGAATTCAATGTAAAAAATCCTGTACTTCATCACATCATATCGAAAAGAAATGAAAAAAAGTAGTGTATCATGCTAAGAATTATGAAAAATGAGTAACATGAGGCAATGATATTTTTAGAAGCTAACCTGTAACATATGTTTTCCTGGTTTGAATGTGTAATGTATTACTCTGCGGAGTCCACGCGTGGTGCACAGTATACAGCATGCTCATGCTGGTGTTTACATCCTAGGATTTCAAAAAATGATTATCTAGTTTCGAAGACCAAGCTAGGAAAATTCTCGTCAGTGCAATACACTGCTTGCTTTTCAATTGCTATGGTGATGAGATAGGAACAATAAGGATGCCGCAAAAATTAAATTATTCTTAGTAAGTGTTAAGCAGCATGTTCTGAGTCCCAACTCCTCAGGCACAGACACGGTGTGGTCCTGGGTTCCTTGTTCCTGACCAGGTCAGTACTAGCAAGGAAGACACAAACACCACTGGTCAAAGGCACACTTATATATTATCAAAAGACAAATACACACACAGTTCTATGAGCAAAACTGAGGAACTTACAATGACTTAAAATAATGTTTACAACAATCACTTTCGACCTAGTTCAGCAAGTCTGACCTGTACACGGAGTTACACCTTCCTGATGTCGGGGTATGTCCACACAGTGGCACTGACACTATTTCACACATAAGTCAGGTACATCATATTCAACACACACAGACAGTATAGTACAGTATACCCAATGTGACAGGCATGTGACATGGACAACAATATATATTGAAGCCCTTAAGTCTAGGTATTCGCGTGACATAAACGAGTTCCTAGCTAGTACAAAGGATCCGCATGACATGGACAATACCCTAGCTAATCTTCGGCTATGTACGCGGTATATAGGATGAGAGTATATAGTGTCCTTCACTTGATTAAGGGGGGCAGGGGGTACTAGTGAGTCTAGGGTGGGTCTATGCACGTGAGGACGGGGTCTGGGGATCCTGGGGAGGGGAGGGAGAGTACACTGCAGAGGGTTACACTGATGTATGTTGTTCTGTGGGGGCATCACAGGAGGAGGGTTGCCACTGTTGGGGAACTGACCTGTGGGTGGATATTGAACACTCCGTGCACGAAATCACAGGTAGTAGAGTTCACTGTGCACACTGATGGGGGGGGGGATAACACCATGGCTGCCGGTGGGGGGGGAGGGGGATAGAACACTGGGGAGGGTTGGTCAACACTTGGGAGAGGCACCACGGATACAGGGGAGAAGTCACAGTGGTTAGTTCACTTGGGGAGGGGTCCAACAACATTGGGGAAGTGTACAATCATCAGGTCTAGTACTCACGATTCTGGCAGAGTGGAGGACATGGCCCACGGGGCAGGAGGACCTAACCGGGAGCTTCAGATGGTGGCTGGGCGTGGGAGGTGGGCCGCCCGGCAAGCAATACAGAGGAGAGTGATCCGTAAGGTTGCCACTAGTCCTGGAAAAGTCAGTGGGCGGTGTGGTGGGCAGCTCCTTAGCCACGACAGCCCGGCTGGAGTCGGGGCTCTCTGGGCTAGGGCCGAAGAGGGCCAGGAGGCGTGCTGCTCGGTGCTGGCCCTTATTCGGCATCGGGGTCCTGGGGGTGGACCTGGGGTGGCCCGGGCCTAGGGTCGGCTGGAGGGAGGGCAGTGCCCTGGCTGAGCTGCCATCACGTCCGGCAGGAGCAGCCATCAAGGAAAAACTGCAGCCACCTGCTCAGTGAGAGGTCTGGCTGCTTCAGCAGGCATCGGGGGAGGCCCGCTGACTCCGGGAACTGTGGTCTCATTTGCACGAGGAGGCCGGCAGGACTGGACTGCGGCCTCTCATCCTGGCAGAGTCCGTCAGCCCCTGTGGAGGGCAGGGCTGCAAGGACCGGACACCTGGTCTTCGGGACGTCTCGCCCAGTCTGGTCTCTGGTAGGGTTCCAGTAGGGGAGCAGATCCCACCCTCTTGAGGAGAGAGGCAGGGAGAGGGGCACCTTGCTCTGCCGCAGGAGGGGTGGGTAGAGGAAGAGGTGTTTCTCCCTGTAGGAGTTTGGGGATTAGTGGAGGGACAGCGGCCGAGGGCCGACCCTCCTACTTGGCAGGCCCGTGAGGTCCCACCGAAACTCCTGTCCAGGGTGTGTGGGGGTGGTCTGGGGGATGTTCCCTCTGTCAGGCAGCCCTGTTGGGCACTGCCTGTGCTCCTGTGTGAGACAGGGGTGCGAAAGGAGTTGGGGGACACTCCTCCGGACACTGCCGGCCCTGGCAGCTGGGAGTAGGCACCTGACGGGCTCTCCTGAAAAAGCCACGGCTCCGGTGGAGTCTGCACTCCTGCCGTAGGACCTGGGACTCCTGCCTCGGTGACGTCGGGAGGAAGAGGTCGGGCAAACTCTCTCGGCTTAAGCCACAGCTCCAGCAGAGCGTGTCCTCCTTCTGTCGGGGTAGGGATTCCTGTCCCAGTGATGTCGGGAGGCAGAGGTCAAGCAAACTCTCGGCTTATGCCACAGCTCTGGCGGAGCATGTCCTCCTTCCGTCGGGGAAGGGATTCCTGTCTCAATGACGTCGGGAGGAAGAGGTCGGGTGAACTCTCTCAGCTTATGTCACAGCTCTGGCGGAGCGTGTCCTCCTTCCGTCGGGGAAGGGATTCTTGTCCCAGTGATGTCGGAAGGAAGAAGTTAGGCGAACTCTCTCAGCTTAACCCCTGCACCGCGGGCATGTTTACCAATGTTTTGCGTGTGCCGCGGAGTTATTCAGGCTCCGACAGACTCTCAAAAAATATTTGCCAAAAATCAGTTATTAGTCCTAGAATATTAGAATTAAATATGCTTATGGCACATACCTTCAGCTATCTCTGGAATGTTTGTTGAGCCTTCGTCGTTACCGTAGGACTTGTGGAGACCTCTGAAGTTGGGTAACGAAGTCTCCACTTTACACTTCCCAACAACCCATAATATGATTACAACAGCCAGATATTAACACTATAAACACTACTCTATGATTTTCAAGTAGTTTGGGATCCATACTCTAAAAAAAAAAAACACTGTGAAAGCAATGAAAATTACGAGCGCGTCTGACCGTCGCACTTGCGCTAGTTCGCTCTTGGTACTCTGTCATTTATTATTCATAAAACCCCTCACACTTTATATTTCTATTACTATATAACACTTATATATATCTACAGTCTTTATCCATAAGTTTCCTTCAGTTGTATTAGTTTATTGTCACTGTAGGGATTCAATTTCTTTCAGTAAAATACGTAGCATTCACTTTCTCGTCCTGTATGCTGGCATTCACTTTCACCTTCACTCTCATAACTCATAGTATTCAGACATGCTAGAGTGAAACTTTCACTTTCATTACTCCTAGGGTATATACTCGTATTCTTATAATACTACTCATTTACATTTCTATTTACGTTCTCTATTTTATTTACGTTATTTACATTTCTATTTTATTTACATTGTGTTATGCACTGTCACTTGAAGTAACTTATAAAACTGTTTTCTACTGTTCATGTATATTTACATTCATTACTTTCACTTGCTGTTTACACATTATTTACACATTATTTACAATTCCACTTGCACTGGTTTACTCAATAGAAAGATCGTAGCCACTCTTTTATCAATTGTCAGCCCTTTACCTCTTTCCATACGAGGTTTAGTAGGGGGTAAAGGTCACAGGGCCCTTTGCATGGGGGTGAAAAGTCCCTGAAGCTAGCAAGAGCGAACAGACGTACCTCCACATTGGAAGATGAGAGTGAACTGATAAGGGTGGGCCGGGGTGGTGGCCTACCTAGGGAAATTCATTACTGCCAACATTAGCCTCTTGACACAGCTAATATATAGCAGTGAAATGATTGGCAGGAAATCTAGACAATACATTATAAATTAGGTAGTTCCAGGTGAATGTAAATATCACTTAGCCGTCTCCCTTCCCTCCTTATATGTATATTTATTACGAAAATAGATTATACGTCATATTTCAAGGGGAAAAAAACAGCAAAAATTAGCGAACGAGTGCATGTGAGGTGTTGTCAGGTGATAATTAGCCAATTCCAGGTGTATGGCACTCTCACTTACCTTATTTCTTTCTTGTATATATTATTTGGTATAAGAATAGGGCATAGGGCTTATTTCAATGGATGAAATCAGTGAAAAATTCCAGGGAAGATTTACTTAGCGTAGCACGGCCGGGCAGGCGAGAGGATAGGGTAATGGAGGGGGGGTAGGGAGGGGAGTCAAGAATGGGGAGAAATGGCTAAATTGTCAACAATGGATGGGAGTACAGATGAGATTAGGAGTGCTGACTAGTGTTGGACATTGGCAGTGCTGATAGATGATACAAGCCCCCACTTGGAAGCCCGTGTGAATTCAAAATAACACAGAATCACAAAAGCGACGCCCCGCGGTATGATCCCTTGCTCCCAAGCATCACGAAAGTGACGCCCCACGGTTAAGGGGCTAAGCCACAGCTCCTGTGGAGCATGCCCTCCTTCTGTCTGGGTAGAGGAATAGTCACCCTTGAGGCTCCTCTTGAGTCCTCTGTTAAATAGGAGGCCGATCCAGGGGACTCGGCATCCAAGGGTTTGCTTGGGATCTTGCCACTATAAGTCCCACCCCAATTCTGGTAAGTGTTCCCACTGCTGGAGAGTAGTGTACTTTTCATGTACACCGCCAGGTGGTCTGGCTGCAGGGAAGAAGGGCTCCGGGTCATGGGAGAGATATGTCTCTCTTGCCTGGACGGTGTGACAGGTAAGCCAGCCTTTCTGTTATCTCCTTGTGGGGTGGGTATCACCCCTTCATACTCTCCTCCTGGGGTGGTGGTGTCGGGTTCACCCCGCCGTGAGGGTATTTCACCACTGTCGTGATGGTAAAAGTCACGTCCTCGTGACTGGCGTTGGAAAGTGTCGGAGGTGGCGGTGCAGTGTGAGGGTGTGAGGTGGTGGAGGAAGTTGGTCCAGTGGGTGGTCCGTGGGTTGGGCTGGAGGTACAGGGAGTAAAGCACTGTGAAAGATGAAGGTGTAGGTGTCTGCTGCAGGAGGAGGAGGAGCTGGTTAGTGCTGTGGATGCGGTGCTTGTGCCCCTGGGGTGGGGTCCAGATCATGAACGTGATATTCATCTCTGGTGGTGGAGATGGTGTATGCTGGAGGAAGTCTGGCTGGAGACTGGCGAGGGAGGATGTTGTCATGCTTTTATGAGGGCGTCTCGGGGTAATCGGCTTAGTGGGGCGGACAATTGGGATATTCCCTGGGGAGTGGTGTGATTTGGGGATGAGGGGGTGTTGTTAGGGGTGGGGGTGGGGGTGGAGGGTGGGGAGGGAGAGTGGGTGTGGCGGGTGGGTGGGCGGGATAGGCGGCCAGTTCTGGTGCGGGTAGTGGTGAGGGCAGGTGTGGATGGGGAAGGGTTGGTGGAGGAAGGGCGTGCAGGTGGTGTGGAGGGTGGAGGTGGCGTAGAGGGTGGCTACGGTGATGAGGGGCATTGAGGTGAGGCGCAGACAGCTGGAGGGGACGAGGGTGGTGGGGATGTGTCAGGAGAGGGTGTGAGGCCCGAGGGGGGATGGGGTGGGGGTGGAAGGTGGGGAGGAGGAGGATGTTGGCGGGCCAGGTGTGAATGAAGGAGGGGTGGTGGCCGGAGTGGGGGTGATGGACATAGTGGGGGAGTTGGTGGAGAAGAAGGAAGGGGAGAGGTAGCATGCGTAGGAATTTTCTGGCACTAGGGGGGAGGCGGGAGGCAGGGCCGGCAGGCTGTATCTTTGAGGGGGTGGTGTGTTTGGTGCTGGGGAGCGACATCCAAACTTTTCCTGTGAATTTGGGAGCATTATCGGATTGGAGGGCATGGGGGATGCCGAAGTATGGGAACACATGGCGAGTCAGGACTTCTGCGATGGAGAGGGCATGGTGTTCTTTTGCCGGGTATGCTATTAGGAACTTAGAATAGGATGTCGGCGGGCCAGGTGTGAGTGAAGGAGGGGTGGTGGTCGGAGTGGGGCTGATAGACGTGGTGGGGGAGTTGGTGGAGAGAAGGAAGGGAAGAGGTAGCAGGCGTAGGAATTTTCCGGCACTTGGGGTGAGGTGGGAGGCAGGGCCACCGGGCTGTAACATTGAGGGGGTGGTGTGTTTGGTGCTGGGGAGCGACGCATGTGTCGGTTCGTGTAGGTGCGGGTGGTGTGGTGGTAATTGATAGTGACTTGGTAGGGGTTGGGGATGCGTACTATCTCATAAGGGCCGGTATAGCAAGGGGCAAGCTTGTGTGGGGTAGGTAGGGTTGCAACCATGATGAGATCATCTGGTTTGTACGGGCTGGCTTGTGTAGCATCAAGAGCTAGGTCTTGTGTGGCTTGTTGGTGTTGGAGTTTTCATTTGAGATGGTGCAGGGGGTCGGATGAGGTGGGGTTTGCGGGGGCTTGTAGGTGACGGCAGAGGGGGAGCAGTAGGGGTGGTTCACCAAATACCCGCTCGTGCGGTGTGATGCCGTCCATACGTGGGCAGGTGTTCATGCCCCATAGTATTATTTTGACATGCACTGGCCAGTCATCACGTTGTGTGGCTTGAATTCTGGTCCGCACTTCATTGAGCAGAGTGCAGTGGCTACGCTCGCAGATGCCATTCCCTTGCGGCCAGTATGGGGAGGAGTGGGAGATATTATATTTGAAAAGGGCAGACAGTTCCATCCAAACTTTTCCTGTGAATTCGGGAGCATTATCGGAGTGGAGGGCATGGGGGATGCCGAAGTATGGGTACACATGGCGAGTCAGGGCTTCTGCGATGGTGAGGGCATGGTGTTCTTTTGCCGGGTATGCTATTAGGAACTTAGAATAGGTATCTACAACCGTAACGACGTAGCGGTAGCCCGATTTAGGTGGAAGGGGGCTGATGACATCAACTGACAGCAGTTGCCATAGTTTACTGACCACAAGATGGTCAGAGGGGCCCAGCATGTGGGTGGTATCTTTCCCGAGGAAGCATGCCTGACAGGCCTGCAAGACTTGTTGCACGAGTTTGGAGGGGTGTGGGGCCCAGAAGGTTTTTTTTTTTTTTTTTTATGTGACCGACTCTGGGCATAGGCTTCACAGCCTACTTTCAAGGCCCAGTAGTCCTTCTACACACCGCACACCTCTACATGTCACCACTTCGGTGCTAACACCCACCGTCCATACTGAATACATGCTAGGGTTGTCTCATACAGGACCGGTGTATTGGTATTAGCGGGGGTATTTTTACGACATGTCGGCTGGCCTTCTGGTAGATCAGTAAAGTCTGATTTTATGAAATTCAAATCCTTTAACTGTTCCCTGCCTCAGCGGGATTTGAACCCGGGTCCGTCAGGACTGCAGGCCAACTCTCTACCGATTGAGCCACAGGTGTCAGCCAGGAGGTGTCATTGAAGGTCTGGAGCAATTTTCTTGTGCCGAGGTGTATCCCATTGTCAGTATGGAAGTGGGAAAGGGTGTCTAGGGCAGCATCGGGGATGAGAGCTATGTGGCCAGAGTGGGTGTGCATCCAATCAGGGCCAACATTGCATGAGGGAGGGTGTTGTCTGAATGGCGTTCACAGGGAGCCTAGAGAGGGTGTCGGCATTTGTGTGGAGTTTGCCGGGCTGGTATGATATATCAAAGTTGAACTCTTTTACAGCCTTGAGTTTTTCACGGTTGGGTGCGATGCCTTCCTTCGATATGACATGCCCTAGGAAGGAGACGGATCTCTGGGCCAGAATGTAATTGGATGGGCGGAACTTGAGCCCAGCTTGGTGTATCCTGGAGAAGACCTGATGTAGGCAGTGGAGGTGGTCAGCCCAGGTCATACTAAATGTGATGACGTCGTCGAGGTAGGCGAGGCAAATCTCCCAAGTGAGGCCACTGAGTACGGACTCCATCAGGCGGGAAAATGTAGCTGGGGCGTTGCAGAGACCAAAGGGGAGCACATTAAATTTGTAGTGCTTCCCGTTGCTGGTGGAGAAGCGGTCTTTCTTCGATCCTCTGGGTGAATGGGGACCTGCCAGTATCCCAAATGTAGGTACAGGGTGGAGAACCAGGATGCCCCATACAGGGAGTCCAGGGAGTTGTTGATTCTTAGTAGGGGAGTGGCGTCCTTGGTGGTGACATCGTTTAGGCAACGGTAGTCCATGCAAAATGGCAGCGTCCCGTCTTTGTTCTTGACGAGGACGACAGGAGAGGACCACGGGCTGGTTGATGGAGATATCACGCCGGCATCTAATATGTCCTGGACCTGCCGGTCTTCTGCCCATTGCATGGGGTTCTTCCGGCGAGCAGGTTGCTGGATGGGAGGGCTCGTCATATGTATCTCATGGGACAGGATGGTGGCGTGGCTGATGTCTGTGGGTCACGACGAGATGATGCCCTGAAAGTCCAGGAGAAGTCGTTGCAGATCGGTGGTTTGTAGTGGGGAGAGATGGTCAGGGAGTGGAGGCAGAGCTGGGGAGTTAGGGGGAAGGGGAGTGGTGTAAGGCTCAGCTTCCTTCATCTCACCACTACTAGGCCCTTAGGGAGAGTGACGGGTGAGGTGGAGAGGTTAGTTGCGTGGACCGCTATGAGGTGAGGGGAGGAGGAAGGTGGGGAATAGGAGGCAGGAGGAGGTGGCACCCACTGGTGCAGTAAGGGAAAATGCTACATGGGTGCTGGCGGGCCGGTGGAAGGGGAGCAAGGCCTCGTGGTGGGGAGGAATAGTGACGGCGGAGGAGACCATAGCGGGGAAGGTGGGGGGAGGGGTGGGTGGGGCAGGAGTGGGGCCGAGGGAGGGGAGGATTGCCGTGCGGCATGTGCAGATAGGTTGAGGGGGTGGATCTGGTGACTTGTTAAAGTGCAAAGGCCTTCTGTGGCAGTCAATATTGGCCCGGAGTTTCTGCAACAGATCCAACCCCATGTAACCATTATAGGCATGGCAAGTGGAGTCAAATATAATGAACTGATGTTGGGCAGTTGCTTTCTGATGTGTCTGGACACAGAGGGCCCATATCTCCCCACGAATAGGCAGGGGGCCATTCCCCGCGTCCACTAGGTGGGCTAAAGTGGGGAGGAGAGGGTCAAAAGCTCTGGCATGATGGGAGTAGAAGTGATGGTATAGGCAAGATCTGGCTGCTCCCGTTTCAACCAGCAGTTCAGCCTTCACCCCATTTAGCCTGGCCTTATCATAGACTGGGGGATGGTACTTGTATGAGGTGGCCCCCACCACCATGGGGAGGTGCGGGGGCAGTCCTAAAAATCCAGCTGGGGTGAGGCGCGCTCCCCCTTGCCACCTATGTCAGCCTCTCCAGCTTTGGGAGCATTGGTGGGAGGGGAAGGTTCGTCTGGTGGGTCATCTTTGATAGCCAACACCTTGCAGCGCCCCTAGTTCGCAGCCCTCTGCCGGGCGGCTTTCAATTGTTCTCGAATGTCGTGTATGGGGCAGCGATGGCTGCATGTGATGAACTCCCAGGGACTGATGGAGTGAGGTTGGATGTTTCCCTGGGAGTGGGTTGCTTTTTAGTGGGGATGGCTCATTGTAGGGCTGGTGGTTCCTGGGGCAGTGGGTTTGGGGTGGGCGTCCGAGGCTTGTTGGGGAGCGGCTTGTGGGTGGGGATTCTGCTTACTACCCCTATTTGTTGGGGAGTGGTGTGGGTGGCGAGCAAGAGCCTCATCAACTGGATATCCCTGTCGATATCCCCAGTCGGGTCGTAGATGGTAAAGTGTTCCTTGACCACGCTCGGGAGTATTCATAGCAGGGTATTAAACACATGTTGGTCCTGGGTTTACAAGTCCACCTCCAGGTAGGCCATGGCAACGAGACTTCATGTTTGAATGAGGGTGATGTCTAAATTCCCATCATAAATGAATGCGTCCAGCTGGGAGAAGGCGACGACCTTCTCTAATGAGGGTGTGACAGCTTGGGTCACGATTTGTTGAAACTGGTCCCATTTCAACTCCGGGACTATTTTATTGGCTATACTTAAGACAATCTTTCCGAGGTGGGGGAGTGTGACAGCTATCTTTTCTCGGTCATTCTCAAAACTTATGTCCAGCATAACTTTGATCATAGACATATACGTGTGTATGTCGTAAAGTTCAGAGTTTAACTTAGAAAGCTGTACATGTGGTTTGGCCACCATGTTTGTGAATTTTCCGTTCCTTGCCGTTCCACTGCTGGCTCAAGAATCACCAGTAGCCACCAGTGTTATGCAGCATGTTCTGAGTCCTGACTCCTCGGGCACAGACACAGTGTGGTCCTGGGTTCTTTGTTACCCACTGGGTCACTACTAGGAAGGAAGGAAGACACAAACACCACTGGTCAAAGGCACACTTATATATTATCAAAAGACAAATAAACACACCGTTCTATGAGCAAAACTGAGGAACTTACAGTGACTTAATGTTTACAACAATCACTTTCCACCTAGTTCAGCAAGTCTGACCTGTACACAGAGTTACACCTTCCTGATGTAGGGGTACGTCCACACAGTGGCACAGGCACTTATTCATAAATATGTCAGGTACATCATATTCAACACACACTGACGGTATAGTACAGTATACCCACTGTGACAGGTGCGTGACATGGACAACAATATATATTCAAGCCCTTAAGAATAGGTATTCGCGTGACATAGACGAATTCCTAGCTAGTACAACTGATCTGTGTGATATGGATGATCCCCTAGCTAATCTTAGGCTATGTACGCAGTACATAGGACAAGAGTATATAGTGTCCTGCACTTGATTAAGGTGGGGAAAGGGGTATTAATGAGTCTAGGGTGGGTCTATTCACGAGGGGACGGGAACTGGTGATCTGGGGAGGCGAGGGAGAGCACACAGGGGATGGTTACACTGACGTATGTTGTCCTGGGGGGCGTCACTGGGGGAGGGTAGTCACTATCGGGAACCGACCCATGGGTGGACGTTGAGCCCTCTGCGCGTGACATCACAGGTAGTAGAGTTCACTATGCACACTGATGGGGGGGGGATAACACCACTGCTGCTGGGGGAGGAGGGGGATAGAACACTGGGAAGGGTTGGTCAACACTATGGAGAGGCACCATGGATACGGGGGAGGAGTCACAGGGGTTGGTTCACTGGGGGAGGGGTCCAACAACACTGGGGAAGTGTACAATCATCGGGTCTAGTACTCACGATTCTGGCAGAGTGGAGGACATGGCCCACGGGGCAGGAGGACCTACACCGGGAGCTTCAGATGGTGGCTGGGCGTGGGAGATGGGCCGCCCGGCAAGCAATACAGAGGAGGGTGATCCGTAAGGTTGCCACTAGTCCTGGAAAAGTCAGTGGGCGGTGTGGTGGGCAGCTCCCTAGCCACGACAGCAAAGAGGGCCAGGAGGTGTGCTGCTCGGCACTGGCCCTTAGTCGGCGTTGGGGTCCTGGAGGCGAACCGGGGCAGCCTGTGCCTAGGGTTGGCAGGGGAGAGGGTGGTGCCCTGGCTGAGCTGCTGTCACATCCAGCAGGGGCGGCCGTCAGGGAGGAACTGTGGCCACCTGCACAGGGGGAGGTCCGGCTGCTGCAGCAGGCATTGGGGGAGGCCCGCTGACTCTGGAAACTGCAATCTCGTCTGCTGGAGGAGGTCAGCAGGACTGTACTGTGGCCTCTCATCCTGGCGGAGCCTGTCAGCACCTGGGGAGGGCAGGGCTGTAAGGACTGGACACCTGGCCTTGGGGATGTCTCGCCTGGTCTGGTCTCTGGTGGGGTTCCTGTAGGGGAGCAGATCCCACCCTCTTGAGGAGAGAGGCGGGGAGAGGGGCACCTCGCTCTGCCACAGGAGGGGCAGGCAGAGCAAGAGATGTTTCCCCCTGTAGGAGCTTGGAGACTAGTGGAGGGAGAGCAGCCGAGGGCCATCCCTCCTACTTGGTGGGCCCGTGAGTTCCCGCTGAAACTCTGGTCCGGGGTGTGAGAGGGAGGTCAGGGGGACGTTCCCTCCATTGGGCAGCCCCGTTGGGCACTGCCTGTGCTCGTACAGGAGATGGGTGCAAGATTAGTCAGGGGACTCTCCTCTGGACACCACAGGCCCTGGCGGCTGGGAGTAGGCACTTGACGGGCTCTCCTGCAAAAGCCATGGCTCCGGTGGAGTGTGCACTCCTGCTGTTGGACCTGGGACTCCTGTCCTGGTGACATCAAGAGGAAGAGGTCGGGCTAACTCTCTCGGCCTAAGCCACAGCTCCGGCAGAGCATGTCCTTCCGTCGGGGAAAGGATTCTTGTCCCAGTGACGTTGGGAGGAAGAGGTCGGGTGAACTCCACTTAAGCCACAGCACCGGCGGAATGTGCCCTCCTTCCATTAGGGTAGGGGGATAGAAACCCTTGAGGCTCCTCCTGAATCCTCTGTTAAATAGGGGGCCGATCCAGGGGACTCGGCGTCCGAGGGTTTGCTTGGGATCTTGTCACTACAAGTCCCACCCCAATTCTGGCGAGTGTTTCCTCTGCTGGGGAGTAGTGTACTTTTCCTGTACACCGCTGGGTGGTTTGGGTGCTGGGAAGAGGGGGGTCGGGTCACGGGAGAGATATGTCGCTCTTGCCTGGATGGTGTGACAACCCAGCCTCTCTGTCATCTCCTTGTGGGATGGGTATCACCCTGTCATTCTCTCCTACTGGGGTGGTAGTGTCGGGTTCACCCCGCTGTGCGGGTATTTCAGTAAGGATACCCTACCTGAAGCTGCAGCAAAACCTTTTCTGCCTTATTCCTTGCCACCCCCTAGCATATAATAAACGTAACGAACTACTGATGCAAAATTACTAAGTATGACAAATTATTCCATTTTCTCTTACACTAGGCAGTAAAGAGGACTAAAAGATGGGCTTACAAACTCATGCAATATAAGAGCACATAGGCCTACTTGTTGGATCTATTAAATCTAGAATATCTCTCATTTTAAATAAACAGCTATGTCCTGTCTAACTGGAAATGCTGATTTGGAAGTTTTGAACTCATTGATATGTTATTTGTATTTTATTACTCTTGCCAGTCTTTCAGGCACAGAGGATATTAGACCATGATAAAAGTTTGCATTATCCACAGAGCTCTGACTCTGGCAAATTTGCGAGTTTTTTTTTTATTTCAATCACTGATAGTTCTCAGGCTTCCACAGATTTTTCTTAGTTGAAAAATGTCTAAATGCAGTGAAACAGTTATGTATGTATGTGAGTAAAAAGTGTCTTCATTTGTGTTTGTTGATTGAGCCATTTAACCCGCTGCATCCTGCTGATGTATATATACGTCTGAACGTTTTGACACTGTGAGTCCCGTTGATGTTTATAAATGTGCTGCAATTGCAAGGCCTGTCGTTTGCACATTTTTCAAAGTTCGCACATGATTTTTGGTACATATATATGGGACACCTTCCTCTACAAGATGCCAGGCAGGGACAATGCCTTACCCTGCATGACCTCCCCACCCCACCCGCACACCATTGTCTCAGCAATTCACCTGTTATTTGTGACCTGGCCAGTAAAGACATGTCGTGCCACAGTACGAAATATAAGGCCAGAGTGATTCCCCAATCGATGACAATGTGGAGGACAGTTTTACGTAGCATTAGAGGAAGAAACAGTCAGAAATGATGATTAGGTAATGTCGCCAAAAAAGGTCAGGTATGTTGATGTGTTAGTGAGAGAAACAATGCTTATATTGCCTATATTACTGTGTGAAAACCAATATACTCTCGTACTACATATAAATTCATACCAAATAAATAAATACCGTTTATGAGTGGTGTGGAATAGTTACCCTTCCATAGAACTCGTTTTCTTTGGAGCCAGCCTGATAGAAAACCCAGTAAGATAATGGGTACTGCTACCTGTATCCAGTACTTTAAACCTCAGGTGAGCAATTTTTTAATGAATTTTCGATGTTTCCCACCAAACGCAGAGGTTTGAGCCAATTTTTTTTTTTTCAAAAATTGGTCGGGATTGGGGGGAGTCAGCGGTGGAAAATCAGTCAGGACAGGGAGGGTTAAAATAGCCTACTAACTTTATGCCTCATTCTCACTTTCTGTCGTCGTCCATGAAGACATAAAAAACGGACCTAAATGACTTTTAACTGTTCACTAGTAGTTTAATGGTAAATATCTATTAAATAAAAATGACAGATTTTCATTGTTTACTAAAGGCCTTTTCTTTTCAGTTTTATGCTACCAGAAATAATTGTTTGCTACCACACTACAATTAAACTCTGCAACTTATTCCTGACTGTCCTTGAGCAATAGTTCTGAAATTTCGGTTAGTTCCGTTTAGGATTTCTTATTGTCATAACTAACAGTTTCCTACAATTTTGAAATTCATAAGTACTTTGCCATTTATTTATTGTTTTCTATTACAATTTTACATACTAGGCATCTCCTTGCAAAGATATAAGAGGAGTATTATCAATTATCACTGACTGAAACCTTCTGGATACTCCGCCGTCACTTCTTAGGCTGACTGTACAAAAGGAAAGGGGAAAAAGAAGTGTTTGGTAATCTTAGGGGCATTTGTCTTCTCAGCGTAATTGGAAAAGTATATGATGGGATACTTATTGACAGAGTTAGGGAAATAACAGAGGAATTAGTTGGAGAAGAACAGGGAGGTTTTTAGGAAGGGAAGAGATTGTGTAGATCAGATATTCATTCTTAGATCTTCAGTGGATAAGTTTCTAGAGAAGGGAAAGAAATTGTATGCAGCCTTCATGGACTTGGAGAAAGCATATGACAGGGTAGATAGACAAGGATCGTGGAAAGTATTAAGAATATATGGAGTAGATGGGAAATTGTTGAATGCTGTGAAGAGTATGTATGAGGGTGCTAAGGCTGAAGTGCATGTGGATAGTAAATTGAGTGAATGTTTCTATTTGAAGGTTTGGTTGAAACAGGGAGGTGTCATGTCTCCATGGTTGTTCAGTCTGTACATGGATGGGATTATAAAAGAGATGCAAGGCAGGGCAGTGGATGTTGGAGTGGCTCTAATGAGAGAGGGCAGTGTTTGGAAACTCCCTGTACTGTTGTTTGCAGATGATACTGTGTTGTTAAGTGAAAACGAAGGGGAGCTGCAAGGCTTGGTGGATGAGTTTGGGAGAATGTGTAAGAAACTGAATCTAAAGGTGAATTTAGGGAAGAGTAAAGTTATGGTTTTCGAGAGAAGTGAAGTCAGCAAATGTACAGTAAGGCTGGATGAGGAGGAAATGGATAATGTGAGTATGTTTAAGTAACTGGGTTGTGTGATGAGTAGGAGTGGAAGTTTGGAGGGTGAAGTGCTTGAAAGGGTACAGCAAGGTAGAAAGGTTGCTGGTTCCTTGAAAACAGTGATAAGAAACAGGGAAGTGAGCATGACAGTACTGTAATACCAACTCTAACGTATGGAAATGAAGCTTGGACGTTGTTGGAGGGACACAAGTCAAAAGTGAGAGCTATGGAAATGAGTTATTTGAGAGGAGCATGTGGAGTCACATGGAGAGACAGATTGACAAATGAGGATGTGAAGGAGCATTGTGGTGTGGATGTGGATGTGATAGGAAGCATTAGGAGAAACACATTGAGGTGGTTTGGCCATGTGGAGAGGATGGAGAGGGAGAGACTGATGAGGAGAGTGTATTTGAGTCAGGTGGAGGGGGAGGGGGAGGCCAAGGATGAGATGGAGGGACGGAGTGGAGAGGGATATGAGTGAGGGGGTGTGAGCTGGGAGCACGGCAGTGAAATGTCGGGGGACAGGGCGACATGGAGGTGATTTGTTTGTGGCCACCCCATGTGGGATTAAAGCATCTGGCAATAAATAGACAGATAGATACCTGTACAGTGACTTGTCACTAATCAGATTAGTTACAAAGGCTGATAGTGGCCTATTAAGCCCTGAGTGCCAGGTGACTGCTATATCCGACACGAAATTGGTGGATCGGGGCTGCTGGGTGACAGCTATAACAGCAAGTGTTTTCACGCCACAGTTTGAAGTGGCCGTCACGTGATCTCATCGCCTAAGGATGGGGATAGCCTCCCGGCACCTGCGGCAAGCATGCCTCAGTTGTCTCTGTGACTCTGCCAGGTGCAGAATGATGTTTTCTTATGTCTCTCATCTGATTCTGTTCCCACTTTACATGGACCCTGCCTCATCCACCCCTGCCAAGCCTCTTTCCAAGGATACTAGGAAAGAGCTAAGTGATAGTGTCATAGGGCATGTCTAGGATGCAACTGTGTCTAGTTAATCTAGCAATGGAGAAATTATCGCGATGAGAGCAAAGCGAAAGTCAGTGCCATGTGCACACACGAATACAGCCTGCCTCACAGTCAAAAATTACATGTATCTTCGCGTCCTTATTCATCAGTTTGACCAGCTATAGACCTGGGGATTTTTTATTTGAAAGAAGAGTTGGTGAGTAATATATATTTTTAATTTGTTTCACTAACTGCTATACTTTCCAAGATATTAAGGTTTGAAAACACGCAACTTTGGAAAAATTGCCTATATTGGGAGGACGGTGGCATTATAAACAGCCCGGTGAGAATGGGTTAATGCTGCTTGTGGTACAGGATATATCTTTTTTGTTGTTTGAAAAGTCTTTTAGCATTTAATATCACAGATAATCACACACACACAATAAGAAAGACACAACCATCAGTGAACCAACAGTGGAATTGAGTACACTTAGGAAGAAAATTAGTGAAATGGCAAGTACAGTAGTCAATCACGAGAGTGTTATGGAAGAGTTCAAAAATGACACAGAGACAATTAGGCAAGTAAGCAGTCTTATAGACCAGAGCAGTGATATTGAGGAGAAGATAACAGGTGAATGAAGCTGCGCAAAGCTACAAAAATGATGTGGAAACCACGTATGCTGAAATGGTGAAAGTAAAGAAAAACTTAGAAACAAGGGTGGAGGAAAAAAGCATTAAAAAGGAAGTGAAAAGAATAATCCAAAACTATCCAAAGTTAGTCAGAGATTCAGTAGATATAAACAAATCTATAGTAATCACTGGTACAGAAGAGGAAGAAGTAAAAAACAAGATCACAAGAGACAAAAAGGAAATGGCAAATGTAATGAGCTTACTGAAAGAAGTATCAGAGGAAATCTGTAGCAAGACAAGACCTCTAAAGGTGACTTTCCAGAGTGTAAGCACTGTGGAAGAGATACTAAAAAATGCAAAGAATCTTATAGAAAAAGAGGAGTTCAAAAATGTATGGATAAAAAGATGCCTAACACAAGAGGAACTGGAATTACTGAAAGAGAAAAGAGAGGAAGCAAAAACAAAAAATGAGGGAAGATCAGAAAAGGAGAAGAAGAAATTTTTTTACAAAGTAATAGGATTGCAGGTATGAAAGTGGTACACAAACAGGATGGAATAAAAAGGAGGAAGATAGTACAACCATGTCATGACAAGTATATAAACAAGATGATAAAGTTGATGTGCTCAAATGTGGATGGAATGGTACGGTATCTAAATTACTAGAGATGAATGATTATGTCAGAGAAAATGAACCACAAATAATATGCCTAACTGAAACAAAATTAACACCAAGGATATCCAATGACATACTAAACTTAGAGGAATACAATATATGGAGAAGAGACAGAAATTTAAAAAAAGGAGGAGGAATTATAATATTATCTAAGAAAAATCTAAAAGTCAGTGAAATAAAACTAGATATACCATCACAAGTAGAACTGATTGCAGTAGAGATCAACACATCTGAAGGTAAAGTAATTGTAGCCAATTTGTACATGCCACCCAGATCAAACACATGGGAAAGAGACGAATATGAGGACCTGGCAGAGAGTACAAATCAGAGTTTAAGATCATTACTACATAAAATGGAAGAGAAATCGGAAAGAATTATACTAAATGGGGATTTCAATACAAATATAAATTGGAATACTCTAGATATAATTAGCCAAGAAAGCTGTTGGGACCAAAAGCTCCTGGATCTCGTGCAAGAGCTTTGCCGAACGCAACATGTGAGGGAAACCACCAGAAAAAGAGGACTTGATGTACCTTCAGTGCTAGATCTAATATTTACTAGGCAAGAAAATGATATTGACAGTTTAATATATCACCCTCCACTCGGCAAAAGCGATCATGCAGTACTTACTAAATTATAACTTCAGGATAGCATATGACATAGTAAACAGCAATGACAGTTACAAAAAGAGCCTAAACTATAAAAAGGGAAATTATCAAGACCTAAAGAAGTATTTCTTAGAAGTTGATTGGGAAAATGAGCTTAGAGGACAAGATTTAAATGCTGTATATAAAAAATTCTGTGAATCTTATGAAATAGGAGTCCAGAAGTACATCCCACAGCACAATGAAGCAGATAAGAAAATACAGAAATGGTTCAATACAGAATGTAAAAAATCAAAAGAAAGAAGAGATTTGTTGTGGAATAGATACAGAAGACACAATAGTGAAAGGGCGTATAATAATTACAAACAGGCAAGAAACGATTATACAAGAGTAAGGAGGGAAGCTCAAAAACAGTTTGAGGAGGATATGATAAATAAAAGTAGTGATCAACCAAAGCTCTTTTACAGCTATATCAGAAGCAAAACCAAAGTAAAAGATATAATACAATCCATTACGGACGAGGGAATCACTTATACACAAGAGAAAGATATCTGTGAAGCACTAAATAAGAATTTCCAATTAGTTTTTACAGAAGAAAAAAATTTTGAGAGGGACTATGTGGAACATGCATGTCCACACATACTACCAGATATACAAATAGCAGAAAAAGTAATACAGGAGGAGTTAAGTAGATTAGACAAAGGAAAAGCAAGTGGTTCTGACGAAGTTTCATGTTGGGTATTACGAGAATGTGCAAAGGAGTTAAGTAAACCATTATTTTTAATTTTCAAGAAATCCTTGAGTCAAGGTAAACTACCTGATATTTGGAAAAAAGCAAATATTGTCCCCTTATTCAAGAAAGGAAATAGACAAAATCCACTCAACTGCCGACCAGTATCACTGACCAGTGTTGTAAGAAAGGTATTAGAAAAGCTTATAAGAAAAGCTTGGGTAAATCATCTAGAAGAACACAGTATGATAACAGAAAGACAGTTTGGTTTCAGAAAAGGAAAATCATGTGTTACTAATCTGTTGAGCTACTATGACAGAGTTACAAACACAATACAGGAAAGGGAAGGATGGGTGGACAGTATCTATTTAGATTTCAAGAAAGCTTATGACACAGTACCACACCAAAGACTTTTATGGAAACTGTACCATCAAGGAGGAATTCGAGGCAAACTGTTTTGTTGGATGCATGACTTTCTCATAAAAAGAGAAATGAGAACTGTACTAAGAGGAAACTACTCATCATGGAAAGAAGTGACTAGTGGAGTACCACAGGGTTCAGTGCTGGCACCAATCGTGTTTTTAGTGTATATAAATGATATAAACAGTAACACTGGAAATGAGAGCTATCTGAATATGTTTGCAGATGATGGAAAAATACAAAGGAGAATTACTAACACAGACTCTTGTAAAGAGCTACAAGAAGAATTAAATAAACTTCATGAATGGAGTAATACATGGCAAATGGAATTCAATGTGGACAAGTGTCATGTAATCAAGTTTGGTAAAAGTGGAAAAAGACCTGATTGAGATTATAAGTTAGGAAATAAAACCCTATACACATCAGAAAGAGAGAAAGACCTAGGTGTGATTATCAATAACAGACTATCTCCCGGCTGACCACATCAGCGAGAAGGTACGGAACATGTATACACTGCTTGCAAATATGAGAATAGCATTCACATACATAAATGAAGACATGCTAAGAAGGATAATAACATCATTCATTAGACCAACCCTGGAATATGCATCAGTAGTCTGGAGTCCTCATCTCAAAAAGCACATAGATTAGATTGAAAAAGTTCAAAGGGCCGCTACAAGATGGATACCAAGCTTAAGGGACCTAAGCTACGAAGAAAGACTAAATAACCTGAATCTACCAACACTACAGGAGAGAAGGAAAAGAGGTGACATGATAATGCTATATAAGTGCATATCAGGGAAGGAGAAAATAGACATAAATGATTACTTAACATATGGAGAAGCATCAGCAAGAGGACACTGCAAAAAACTGCATAAGAAGAGAGGTGATAAAGACGTAAGGAAATTCAGTTTCCCAAACAGAGCAATTGATCAATGGAATGCACTACTGAATGAAATACTGTGTGCCAAAACAATCCACAAATTTAAGGATATGTACGATAAATATGGTTTAAGACACGGGACAGTACGAGCTTGACTCATTCCTGTAAAGATACAAATAGGTAAGAACAATTAGGTAAGAACACACACACACACACACACACACACACACTCACCAATACATTAGTTGTGGTAAGGTTTTTGGAACTTGAGATACTGTAGTCTAAAACTGGTAACCTTTTGCATTTTTTGCATATTAGATTACAGTACAGTCACCATCATCATATTCTGGTGACGCATTCACCTATGTGCATTTAGTCTTACCAAACACATATTATGACAATAAAACACTACACTGTAGTATTGCAGTATAGAATTATATTGATTATATTCACGTACACCACCGCCAAATATGTCTCGGCTGCGGCATGTCTTTGGCTGCATTGTGAAAATAACAAATTTTCTTTGAGTTTTTCTGAAGATATTGCAGCACGTTTGACATTACTTTGACCTAAAACTACTGTATTTGATTGTATAATCTGTAACTAACATGATCATGTAATTCATACGCTAAAGTGGACCTTCAGTAACCATCAGTAACCCCTTTCTTTATCTCTTTTATGTAGTTCAACCATTGAATCAGTAAAACATTGCTCACTGAATCATCGTGACACAGCAATTGTTCTGTACTTTGGAATAAGTAGCAGGCAAATGAAACCCATTTTACCCTGTGTTTAACCTAAGGGCGGGTAAATTGGGTGTAACAACATGGTGGATGGCCGACTCCTTGTAACATCACTAGCGGGCCTTGGTGAAGCACTCCAGTTTGTATCTCATTGTTCAAAACTCCTGTCTCAGAGGTGTGAAATTGGTTACCCGCAGGCCACATGTGGCCCTTGAAGAGGAAATGAGTGGTCTGCGATGACATAAAAAAAAAAAATGATAAATAACAAATGGAAAATCCCATAAAATTTGTCACATGATCAAGTGAACAGGTATTATGTGCAGCATTGTTAGGAAATATTTATTGATAATTTGACTGATAAAAATTCCATTTGAATACTTTATTGGTGAACAAATATGTCATGAAACTTTTATTTAAATATTATCAATAATTTGAAGCAGAATCTAATGCCACTGTAAAGGTTAGAAGGCGTACCGAACTTCTCTAAACGTTTGTATAGGCTGTATCTTTGCCGTATTATATATTATATTGGTATTATTTTCATTCAACAAGTTTCCAGTTGTATATTGTAGATTTAAAATTTGCATGCACTTCAAAGTAATAATGTAGAGTACAGTGTGCAAATATAGTTCACAAATCTGATGGAAATCTGGGAACAGTGTTTCCTATTTTGATAAATTCGAAGTGTAAAATGTAAAAACGCTGGTCTAGGTTCTCAAGGACACGTACCACAATTTTGGGTGAGTTGATGCTTGCGTAACTGGTAATATCCTATTGTTTCTACATTTGTTTCTGGTCAGTGGTTACTGTGGCTTATGGTGAATGGGAATCAAAGTTGTTAGGGAGTCACCAGTTGAAACTGATAATAATGGGTGTTGGTGGTCTGTCACAAAATTACATGTAATAAAACCGTTAGGTCTACTTGGCCCTCAGACGATCAGCAGAATTGAAGTGTGGCCCTTGGGAAAGATTTTGACACCACTGCCCTATCCTAACTTGAACAATATTGCTTGGGGAGAGCAAAAATAAAATTCGAAATACAGTTCTGGGTTCAAGATGTTAATGACCAATGTGCAATTGTCAGGCATACAGTAGATCTAACCCTTTATTTTCTTCCAGAAACCTGAACTTGGTCGCCTATATATACGACCCCGAAGTGGGTGATGGACGGCGGTACCAGGAGGCGGTGAACACGCTGCCCTGGGACACCCTCGACCGTCAGCTTATCAACAACAGGATCACATATGGCGACCACGTCATCCAGTGCCAGTACAACTATGGCGTCTGCATGAAAGTAAGTCTTGACCTTTGACTAGCCAGGCCCTCTGAAGCAGCTTAATATTAATCTCTTTGACCGGAGATAATGCTAGTCCAAGAAGGTAAGCTTTTGCTAATTACCTTTAACTTGCTACTCCTTTAGTCCAGTTATAATTGTAATCGCTTTGGCCTAACATATTACTAATTCTTGAAACTCTTTGTCTTTAATTGGCTAATCCCATTGATTTGCTGTAATACCAATTGCTCTGACTTAACACTAATTCTTTTGACCCAACATAATAATAATTCTTTGACCTAAAATAATGCTAATTCCCTAGACCTACCATAATAATAATTCCTTTGACCCAGCATAATGATAATACCTTTGATATGACATATTGCTGACTTTTTTTTTTTTTTTTACTTGACTTAATGCTAACATTTTTTAATCGATGTAAAACTAATACTCCTGACCTGACACAATAATAATCTCTTCGACCTACCTTGCTGCTAATCTCTTCGACCTACATTGCTGCCAATATCTTTGCCCTAACATACTGCTAATCTCTTTGCCTTGGCATGATGTTTATTCCTTTGACTTAACATAATGGTATAACTACATTAGCTTCATTATGATGCCACACTCTTTTCACCTTAACCATTTCCAGATTTTCGTCCCTTTTCAGCTTATTTCGCGTAGATCAGTGGCAGAATCAGATATTGCCATGGCTCTGCATGCTTTCATAGTACCTCTTGGTGACTGGCATCATAATTTAGCATTAATCTATTTTTACAACTCAGCATTGAAGATGCAGATGGCAATTTTAAGGTAGGTTAGAGTAAAAGCAGTACAGTTGATGGTATTTCTCGTAGTTTCTATCCTTAATGATGTTCTCTCTGGCAGCTGTCAACGAATCTGACCCGGTACCCGAGAGCGGCGCCTTACGTCCCCCCTGAAGACAAGGCCTGTGCCCATGTCCCCATGTCCGCCGCCCACCTGGTGCCCTCCAGTGGTCATCCTTCTACCCCCATGGCTGGCCTGGTCTCCACTCTTTTCCTCACAGTGATGCTGGCCTCTCTCGCAGTGTGGGGAGCCTTGTCCCCAACACGCTGGTAGGGGTGGCTTCCTCACACTAGGGGCTTTATTTATAGATTCTCTGAAACTCTTTACTTCAGTAACATCTTTTGTATTTTATTTTTGGTTGTTTCAGATGCTTTTAAGTAGCTTACGAGACTTCTCGACTGCAAGGGTTACATGTAGCTTAAAACAATTCCATCACTGCTAAGTATACTTCATAAAATTGAGCAAAATCGTCTGGATATAGGAAGAGTACTTTTTATTTTTTTTTTATGTCAGTGGTTAGGATTTACTTGCGTAGAACACGCTTCTATATTAGTTTATTGAGACATTTTCTTCACTGACGAGCAGTTAGCTATAAATTTCAAGCCATGTGCACTCTCAGCTCAAATATTGCTCACACAAGTGGTAAAGCAACCAACCAGAATACCAGAAAATCCTGACCATAACACCTATCTCTTGGATCCATTCCTGACAAATAATCCAGATGAATACAAGACAGAAGTACTGTCACCACTTGGATTCTCTGACCACAATCTGATCAAAGCCTCATTAGTCAGCTCCCCAAACCTCCCCATTCTGAACTTGTCAGGGTGACCAGATGGCACTTTAATAGGGCAGAATGGAATGGATTCAGAAATTATCTTGCTGATATTCCATGGCAGTCTTTCTTCTCCAGTGACATCAATTCTACGCAGTCCCACATTAATGACTTAATACAAGCTGGTATGGAATTGTTCATACCGAGTCAACGAATCACAAAAAGATCGGACTCCCCAAAATGGTTTGATAGCAACTGTGCCAGAGCAACGACCCAAAAGTCATTAGCATATAACTCTTACTTAAAAAAAAAAAAAAAAAAAAAGCATCTGAATCGCTTAGTCAATTTAAAATTGTTAGAGTCCATTCAAAAGCAGTAATAAATCTCTCCAAATCAAACTTTCTTGACAGCCAAGGATCAGATTTATTAAACAGTCATATTGACAACAGAATATTCTGGTCAACTCTCAGTTTTGTCAATAATAATTTTAAAATGTCATCACCCTTTTCCCCACTAAAATCCTCTGATGGTAACATTACAAATGACCTGCGTGGTAAAGCGAATATCCTTGCTAGTACATTTGCCTGTACTCCTACTTCAGAGGACGTCAGCCAGAACGTCCCCGTACTAGAATTTGACTCTCTCGAAATTGTTCCACTCATGATACAGACTAGATACGTAAAATCCATCCAAAACAATTTACCAACCAACAAAGCTCCAGGTCCAGATGGAATTCCTTCACTTGTTTTGAAAAAGGGTTCCCCAGTACTTGCTCCTGTTCTAGCTAAATTATTCAGACTATGTATATATACTTCTTCATTCCTTGGTTCTTGGAAAAAAGCCAATATCTGCCCAATTCAGAAGACAGGATGTTCCTCTGACCCCTCCGATAACAGACCAATATCAATCGCGCCTTCTCTTATAAAGTGTCTGAGATTGTAACTGATAAGCACATAGTTAAACATCTTGAATCCAGCAACTTAATTAGTGACAGACAGTATTGTTTTCACTACGCAAGATCCACTGTTGATATACTCAGTCTCCTCGCTCATACCATTCAACAGTCTACTGACTAACATGGAGAAATTCAAGCAATACCCCTTGATATTTCTAAAGCTTTTGACAGTGTGGCACTGTTCCCTGCTATCCAAACTCCTTTGCTATGGCCTAGCATCTTTTGCTCCTCTGATTTCTTCGTATCTCAGCGATGTTGTACAGTATATTCCATTTTCCACTAGATTAATGCCAGCGTGCCACAAGGATCTGTTCTGGCTCCAACCCTGTTGCTAATTCATATTCATGATCTCTTATCCGTAACCCATGATCCCAACCATTCATTTACAGATGACTCAACACTTCACAGTTCATTTACACTTAAACACCCATTCACAAACTTCAGCGTTGTCTCATATAATGCTAGTAAAACCAAATATATACAGTTTACTAATAGACAGGTATTGCTTGATTCCTATATTACCTTCATTGGTACTATTGTTTCTATCTTAGTACTGAAATTCTCAGTGTTTCACTGAACAATGCCCTCAGCTGGACTTCTCATGTTATATCACTTGTTAAAACTGTTTCAAAGAAACTTGGACTATCGTACAGAGTCCGTAACTTCTTCACTGATGAGCAGCTAGCTATAATTTATAAGTCATGTGCACTTTTAGCTGGAATATTGCTCATCCTCGTGGAATGGATGTGAAGAGGTTGCACTACTAGACAAACTTCAGAATAAAGCTGTTAGAATGATTGATAACTCATCTCCTCTACAAGTAGGAAGGAATATTTCCTACCTTACATTATTTTACAAATACTTTTATGGCAAATGCTTGGACGAAGTTGCATCCATTTTGCCACCTCTCCATGCCTTCCCCTGCACTACACGGGCATCTGGTAGCGCTCATGACTGGATTGTCAAACTGCCATATTGCAGACCTTCTGCCTATCAGAATTCTTTTATTCCCTGAACTGCATCTATTTGCAACTCGCTTCCCCAGAGTTGTTTCCCCTAGACTTCAACCTAAGGCTGTTCAAGTCCAACTGTTGTATATATATATTTTTTTTTAAATGGAGGACACCTGTAATCTTGTGTATGGATTTTTTTGTTCTTAATTCAGTTGTTTTTCCATCCTCTGTTCTGTTTATATATATATATATATATATATATATATATATATATATATATATATATATATATATATATATATATATATATATATATATATATATATATATAAACTTGAGTGGATGTGGAGAGGTTGCACTAAAACAACTGGGAAAAATCAGAGCAAAGCCATAAAAATAACTAATAACCCTGCAGTTTCAAATGAACTACCTCCTCTATAGGTAAGACAGAATGTTGCATCCCTTACATTATTTTTCTCTTATTTTTATGGCAAATGCTCAGATGAATTTGTATCCATTGTATCACCTCCCTACACCTTCCCCCGTGATGCATGCCGGCCCACTGGCGTAGATTTGTCATGAGCCCTGGGGGAATGACTCCTGCGACTGACAAATAAGTGTTACAAGCAAGTGCAGCGAGATGAGCGAAGTCACGCTGGGGCCTGGGTGATCGTCATGTGTGTCTGAAGTGCTGGGACGTACCGGTACCGTCCAATCACTGTATAGATCAACGTGTGTGTGTGTGTGTGTGTGTGTGTGTGTGTGTAAAGTGTACAGATTAATTATAAAGTAAAAAATTCTTATAACTGCTGAAATGAACGGCAACAATAAAAGATTTTGGCTTCGATGGTGTTTTACGAGTATGCATATTGGACACTGACTGAATGTACTTTGAAACACAGTACTAAACTAATGTCAACACACTGGGTGCACAATACATAGGGACCAATGCAAACAAACACACGGTGCACAATAGGGTACATAAGAACCAGTGCAAACAAACACACTTTGCACAATCCACAGGAACCAATGAAATAAACACTTGGCACACATTGCTCAATACATGAGAACCAATGCAAAAAACGCGCTTGCAGCTGCTGCACAATACATGGAATATGACAATACACAGATGGTGCACGTTACAGAGTACTGAACATCGATCTCCTTTGCTCAGACCTTCCTACAAATTCTTTCGCAAGTTGCAGTGTCAACATATCCAGTTCATGCTTATGAACGTGAGATATGGCGAAGTGGTTCACTCGGTTCTGAGTGAGTGTGGATCTCAGCCATGTTTTCAGCCGACGTAAGGCGGAGAAACTGCGTTCACACTAGCAGCTGGATATGGGACACGTGGAGAAGTTTCAGTAGCACACACAACTCTGAACATATTCTTCGACAAGCTGTGTCCATGCCACGGTATGCCTCTTTCGCCGCACTGAGGGATGTTGCACCGGTTGTACCCTTAAACATAGATACTGTAGTTCAAACTTCAGTTTCTTAGTTTTAATATCTGAATACTGGGATGTGACCGTTTCATTTACCTCTCCCGTTTTGAGCATCTCTCTCAATGCCATGTAACGATTCAGGTCAAAGTTGTCAGGATCAACCTCGTGGTCAGTTTTTCGATGATGGTGTCCAGGTACTTGAAATACTGTTGTGGTCGTTCGCCGTGACTGGATGGTGTGGCTGTCCTTTACCTGTCAGCCTCTTCGGAGGTTTTCGCTTGCTGGCAGCTCCATTTCGTCGATGTCGAGCGAGTGAGCCTCTACTTCCGTGGTGCTGAACAGATGGTTGAACACTTCTTCTGACTGCCACACTTTCAGCTGCTTGATGGTGATTTCATCAGCCTTCGGCATTCCTATAAAAACAGAGTTCAATAATCTCATTACATAATTCTACATTATGACTTTATAAACACTATCACCTGTAACTGATAACTTTTTTCATTCATTTATTCATCTTCTGATCTAGTGTTGCCCCATGATGGGCGTAGGAGCATGAGGCTTGGCAAGTTGTCCTACAAGCATAAAAAACATGAGAACTTCGTATAACTGCCTTGCATTCCAAGTAGGAATGAAATCATTTTGAAATCCCCACAAACCTCCCATTTGTGATCTGAGTACTTGATCTTTGTCAGACAAATCTTCACATTTTCATAGCCTTCTTTCATTTCCACAGAATGTGCAACTGGAATTGATGGGAGTTCGTTGCCATTATGCAAAAGCACATCTTTTATGCTCTTCACGGAACTGTCTACGAAGAGTTGCCATTCTGAGGCCTTGTAATCCACTCCAATGGCTTGGAACAAATCCCTAACATCAAAACAATAACACAACGATGTTTCTTCAAAAAATTTGAAGAAGTATGCAAACTTGCCATGGCAATTCCCATAACTCAGCTTGCAACTAGGATCCAACAAGTTCCATTCACTTACACATGATGCCAGCAGCTCAGCATTGGACTTGTTGCATCCTAAATCTCGGACCAAGTCATCCAGTTCTCGCTGATTGGGCAAGTGTGGAGTGTCTCCAGAACATTCTCCAACATATAATTCATCATCACTTTCCCTTCCAATCATCGACGATGTCCTCATGGTCAGAGACAACTTCTGTGTCCGCTGGAGGGACAGGAATCGCCAGCTCATAGCTGTGAGGCACCAGAAAGATCGAAGAGGACAAACTTGGATTCACAATGTTCTTTCTGCCCTTAATGCTCTTTGCACCACTTATATCAACCATGCAAAAATAACAATCGTCATGGTGATTCAAAGGCTCTCGCCACACTCTCGGAACTGCAAAAGGCGTCTTCTTTCTCGCTCCTTGTTGCCAAGCTTCAAGCTCAGCGTGACAGCTACTGCAAGTGTAGTGTGGAGCCCAATCCTTATTTTGATCGCCCATTGCCATGCCAAAATATACTTTATGTGCACAAGCAATTTGGTACCAAAGTGGTGTTTGTGTTTGATCATATTTGGTCCTATATATTCTCCACAAACATAACAAAATGTATCAGCTAACATCTACTGGTCATTCTCATCAACAGAAACACCTTAGGAACAGGTCAATAACACGTCAACCACCCGAACTAGCAACGTGAAACCAGCTCATCGAATGAACTGGCTCTACCCGCATTGCATGACACAATAATAGTCATATCAGCAGTATCTGTACGGATGCAGATAGTGTGTGTGTGTGTGTGTGTGTGTGTGTGTGTGTGTGTGTGTGTGTGTGTGTGTGTGTGTGTGGTAAGCGAAAAGTCAGCCATCACACTGGAGCACGCTAACAAGACTGGAAATAAGTAATTGCCAATTGTTGGCAAAAACCTAGAGATAGACAAACAATACATACACCACTGGAATCAGTATGGAAAACTGAGCCTAACAAGACCAAAAAAACGAGTAAACAAATTCTTTGTTACACAGTGTAATTATCTAACATCACTGAATGGGGACAAAATAACATTGTTTTATTTAATGCTAGAAAAAACAAATCTATACAATTTACTAATAGAAAGATATTGCCTGTTTCCTATATTACCTTCAATGCTACAAACATTACAATGATAGTATTGAAATTCTCGGTGTTTCATTTAACAATGCTCTCAGGTGGACCTCTCATTTTAGATCCCTTGCTAAACTGTTTCAAAGAAACTTGGCATATTGTACTGAGTCCGTAACTTCTTCGCTGACAAGCAGTTAGCTGCAATTTACAAGTCCAGTGCAGTCTCAGGTGGAATAATGCTCACCCTTGGGAGTGCATATGGAGAGGTCGCACAAAAACAACTAGACAAAATTCAGACCAAAGCTGGTAGAATTATTAACAACCCTGCTATTACAAATGAACTACCTCCCATATAAATAAGAAGGAATGTTGGCTCCCTTGCATTATCTTACACATACTTTTATGGTAAGTGCTCAGACGAAGTTGCATCCACTGTGCCACCTATCATGCCTTTCCCTACACTACGCAGGCTTCTGGTAGCGTTTATGTCTGAACTGTGAAATTGCCATATTGCAGAAATTCTGCCTGTCAGAATTCTTTTATACCCCGAACTACACCTCATTTGAACTTGTTCTCCAGAATGGTTTCCCCCCAGACTTCAACCTACAGCTGTTTAAGTCCAACTTTTACAGATTTTTTTATGCATGAGGACAACTCTAATTTTATGTATGGATTTTTTTCAGTTGTTTTTCCTTCCTCTTGTCTGTTAATTAAAAAAAAAAAATAGTCTGCGAGCGAGTATCGTCGGCTTTGCTAGGCAATTTTTATTTATTTTACATGCATTTGGCCCACATCCATATAGAGAAGTAAGCCTAGATAATGTCCCGACGGAAACCTCATTACCACAATTATGGATATCAAAGAGCACAACAGTCTTTAAATGCAACCAAACTCCGTCAAACCGAGGGCAAAATAAGTCAACACCGCTGGTGTTAACTGATGTAGCGTCGTCTGGCAACTTGCCCTGATTTTTTTTTTTATGCATCCAAATTATCCTACCTGATACATAGAAGAAAATCTCATTTTAATTCAGCTTTACTTATTAACAAAGCACCTTTTGTGCAAACATAGCATAACAGATGTTCAAAAATGCTCCATAAAATATGAGAAGCAGTTAAGTGGCCTTATTATCTAGCAGTGATCACTAATCTTTATACATACTTAGGTGATGCCCAGCCAACATACATTCGCTGCACCAGTATGGTGGCTGTCCAGTCTCTCTCTCTGTAGGTTCTCTATCTCTCTATTGCTTCTGCATCCTCCTCACCCGATTATAACCACTTTACTTTGGTTAAATTCATTACATAATAGTAGTAATAGTAGTAGTAGTAGTAGTAATAATAATAATAATAATAATAATGATAATAATAATAATGATAATAATAATGATAATAATAATAATAATAATAATAATAATAATAATAATAATAATAATAATAATAAAAATCCTAATAATTCATATCGGTGATAATAATAATAATAATAATAATAATTTTAGTAGTAGTAGTAGTAGTAGTAGCAGCAGTATTTTTTCTGAAAAGTGCCAGTTCTTATGAAGGAATTCACTATCCCATTTACTTAATCTAAGTCTGCTATCTTACCGCACTGATTGCTGAGTTGCAGCAATAGATTAAAACTGGAGTATGTTGCTAGTCACGAAAAAAGTGCTTTAGAAAGGATGGAAAGCTGAATGATTGCTAGAAATAGAGCTGTAGTAATGTGGTTTCCTGCCACTGACCTACATGAAATAAGCTGCAATGGGACGAAAATCTGGGCCAAGTTAGAGTAAAAACAGTACAACGTTGGAAAAGCGTTTGTACGTTTACAGCTGCAAGAGTTGTTAAATTATACTATACAATACAAACTTTATCTGCGGAGTTGGCAGCATTTGTTTTTATTGGAGGGGTTAGATACGGCCTACATTAAGTCCTTCAATTCAAGAAGTCTCCCCTGAGCTACAGATATTAGCTCAGGAGATATTAGCAAGGTACTTAGAGTGAGCATAAAGACGTGAAATAGAAATTATGGTCTCATACTTGATAAATTCGGCTTTAATAAGGAAACAGATCGAAACAGGTCTAGCAATAGGGTAGTGGAAGAAAGGAATACGCTACCTAGTGAATTAGTTGCTTTCCCTTCCACTGATGGTTTCAAGCATAGGCTAGATAAACATATGACAAGTAAGCGTTGGATAAAAAAAAATCCTTTAATAACCAGCTCTAAATCAATCTTTTTCCTTTCCAGGTTTCACCAAAATAGTCCCTTGTCTCCTTTTGCACTTTGACATAAATGTCACCGCCAGTCTTTCTGTAATACGTGGTATTCCTTCTAACTTTTTCTTGCCAGTTTCGGCTGGAGGGTTTAGTGGGTGGGGAAGACCCTCCTTCGTTGCCATCCTTGTCATATTTTAGTAGTCTGATCACTCGTGTTCGAGGGCCAACTGGCCTAGTGCAGTTATATATACTCTTTTATTTTTAGACAATCCTATGCTTTTACCCACAATGGAGAGAGAGAGAGAGAGAGAGAGAGAGAGAGAGAGAATTATTATTTTTTTTTTTTTCATAAGGACCAAAACCAAGATTTCTTAGGCGTGAGGCGTATCTCCACCAGCCAGGTTTTTCCTCCGGTTAGCAAAGTATTAGAGGTATATATATTATCGTAGTGTAGAATTTTATATATATATATATATATATATATATATATATATATATATATATATATATATATATATATATATATATATATATATATATATACTCGGTGGAGCCTCTGTGGTACAGTGGTAAAGTGTGCGTTTTCGTGCACTGAAGAACGATGGTTCGCGCCCCGCCAAGGTAATAAACATTGGGAGCGTTCTTCTGGCCACGTACTGCATTGGCGGACATACGGGGTGCTGTGGTTGAACCAGTGTCACATACTATAAACTACGCTTGCATGGGCCGATTACACTTGGTTCACAGACTACACACATCCAAAGCCACTCCAACACAACAATTACACTTACAAGCACTTCTCACCCTACATACAGTCACCACTAGACAGCCTAAGCCACTTGGTAGAGATACATTGGCTGTATCGTCCCCACTTCGGTAGGGATAGGTCGGTCCTGCAGTGGACACTCAAACGGCTGATGAGATGAGAGAGATGAGATATAGTCGGTGAGGCTAGGTGACTGACAAGAGATCGAGCTGGCTGGATGAATGTTGTGAGAAGTGCATGATCAGGAATTTTGGCACCCCTTGTGAGCATGGCAGCGTCCGGATTGACTCAGTCGGATATATTTGTGTGAAGCTGCAGCATGTGGTGAATGTTTTTGGCTTATCCGGAAGAGCCAGGATTCCAGGGGCTTGAATGATGCGTGAATGGAAGCGTGCCTATTTGGATTGGGCAAGTTTGTGCTGTCTGGACATTGCTACTCCTCATCCTGCCCTTGGGTGTGAAAGGAGGTCCGGATGATGATGATGATTTTATATATATATATATATATATATATATATATATATATATATATTCTTTCTTTCTTCTTCTTTTGCCAGACGCCATAATCCCGTACGGGGTGGCCATTTGACTCTGAGTTATTTGTTTTACAGGGAGGGGCACTAACCCTCCACCAACCCACTTGACACGTAGGGAGCACGTATGGTTTGGTTATACGGTTACCACCCAGCGTTGTAAATGGTTTCTACACTAAAACACAAGAGTTAAATACATTAGTGTAGACAAAAGATGAAGAGAGAGAGAGAGAGAGAGAGAGAGAGAGAACTTCCTTCCTCTCACTCCTGTATACATCTCAGCTCAATAAAATCGTCTGAAACAATCCTGACACACATAAACCGCTGCATCCTTGAGAGTAAATGTTAAAATAATATATGAAGTAGGTGTAGTGATTGATTTTATAGCTACAACGGTGGTGGTGGTGGTGGTGGTAGTGGTGCTGGTGGCGGCTATGAGTAGGTGGTGGTAACTGTGGTAAATATGGTGGCAGTGTTGGTAAATACGCGTAAGTTGTTGTTGCTGTGGTGGCGGTGGTAGCGGTGGTGGTAGAGGTGGTAAATAAACACGAACTGTGGTTGTGGTGGTGGTGGCAGGGATGATGGTAGTAAATAAAGACGACTGGTGGTAGTTGTGGTGGTGAAGGGATTATGGTAGTGGTGGTGGTGGTAGGGATTATGGTAATGGTAGTAGTTGTGGTGGTGGTAGGGATTATGGTAATGATGGTAGTGGTGGTGGTGGTGGTAGGGATTATGGTAGTGGTGGTAGTTGTGGTGGTGGAAGGGATTATGGTAGTGGTGGTAGTGGTGGTGGTGGAAGGGATTATGGTAGTGGTGGTAGTTGTGGTGATGGAAGGGATTATGGTAGTGGTGGTAGTTGTGGTGGTGGTAGGGATTATGGTAACGGTGGTAGTGATGGCTGGCGAGAAGGGTAGGCAAGATAGATAACGAAGAAAAAAATAATTAAAGAGAGAGAGAGAGAGAGAGAGAGAGAGTGAGGAGGGGAGACAGGAAGAGTGGAGACAGAGAGGACAGAGATACAGGGAAAAGAAAGGAGGGAGGGAGGGAGGGGAGGAGAGAGAAGAAAGACAGAGGAGAGAAACAGTGAAGGGAAAGAAGCAGAGTGAGAGAGAAGAAGGGAAATAGGGAAGGAGAGAGAGAGAGAGAGAGAGAGAGAGAGATGGGAAGAGGGAAGCAGGAAGGACAAAGAGAGGAGAAGGGTAGAGAGGGGGAGGAGGGAGGGAGAGGGGAGAGATGGGGGGAGGAGAGGGGAAGGGAAGCAGGAAGAAAGACAGCGAGAGGTGGGGTGAGGGAGGAAGGAGGTAGAGAGCGGGGAGAGAAGCAGGGAGAGGAGGGATGGAGGGAGGGGGAGGAGGGAGGTTAGAGAGAGGGAGGGAGAAGGGAGATGCGGGGAGAGGAGAGGAAGATGGAGGAGGGAACAGGGAGGGGAGAGGAAAATCGGGGAGGGAACGGGGAGGGAAGAGGAAGATGGGGGAGGGAACGGGGAGGGGAATATATATAGAGATATATATATATATATATATATATATATACTGTATATACACTATATATATATATATATATATATATATATATATATATATATATCTATATACTGTATATATATATATATATATATATATATATATATATATATATAGATAGATAGAGATAGAGATACATATATATATAGATATATATATATATATATATATATATATAGATATATATATATATATATATATATATATATATATATATATATATATATTGTTACGGAACAGAGAAAGATAACGTACACTTTAAGTGAGAATATTAAGAGTCACTACTGTCCCGTAAAGTTCCAGGTTCAAAACAAAAGAGTTAGGTAAAATTACAAGTTAAAGTTTAATGCTCAAACTAACAACAAAACATTCAGGACTCATAAGGATAATGTAATGGCAAAAAACAGGTTAAATATATGGTTAACTGCAATAGCCTCTATTTACACGAAATTAGCAAGAGTAAATTTATCTAAGTCAGCCCTGATAAAATGAAAATACACTGGGTAATGCTCAGTTAATGCAAGATAAATTATTACAGAAACAAAATAATATTAAAACTGGCTGACAAAATGAATCCTACATAAATTAAAAAAAAAAAAAACTCACTAGGCCTACAAATCAACACCTTATGCTATACAGTACAAGGAAAAAATGCAATAACAGTTATACTCAAATTACACAGCTGCTAGATGGTTGGAGACTTCCGGAGCACTCACAACAATAACTGTACAGGGGAGGACAGAGATGTGAACAAAATGAGGAGCAGATCTAAGTGGCAATGATGCAGAGACTGAGCTCATTATATAGGGGCCAGCAGAGCTTGATGCAACTTGTAAGCAGGACGCGCAAATGAAGCCATGGGGACAAAGAGTTGACAATCCCGCTCTGAACAACAGAAAGGACGACTTACTCTACTATAACGGTAGAAGGGGGGGACTGAGGCAGAACACGCTCGTGATCAAACAGGCAGCACACTGTACGTTAGAATTACACAAAGGATGATGAAATCACAGGCTATGTAACACCTCCCCACAAAGAAAAAGAAATTTACAAAGGAAATTTCTTATTACTCTAAAACAATCTGTCTAAAGTCTAGATAAGCAATCTGCAATAACATTTTCTTTCCCCTTGACATGTTGTATGTCTAATGAATACTCCTGAAGAAGTAGACTCCATCTTGTCAATCTCTGATTTTTATCTTTAAACTTACTAAGGAATTTCAGTGGGTTATGATCAGTATAAATGACTATGGGGTCAAAACCAGAACACAAATAAAATGAAAAATGCTGTAAACCCAAAATCAAGGCCAAAAGCTCTTTCTCAATAGTTGAGTAGTTTTTTTGAGGTGGAGTGAACTTCTTACTGTAATAAGATACAGGGTGTTCAATACCCTGATCATCCTCTTGCAGCAAAACAGCCCCAGCTCCTGTATCACTTGCATCAACAGCCATCTTAAAAGGCTTAGCAAAATTTGGAGTAGCGAGCACTGGCTGGCTCAATAGGATAGCTTTAAGTTTGTTGAAAGAGGATTCACAGTTATCGGTCCAGACAAATTCAACTCCCTTTTCCAGTAGGTCTGTAAGTAGTGATACAAGAATAGAAAAGTTAAGAACAAATCTCCGGTAATAACCTACCATTCCCAAAAATCTCTGTAGCTCTTTCCTACTTTTAGGTCTGGGAAGATCACTTATAACCTGAACCTTAGCTCCTGGTGGTGCAACATGTCCATCACCAATTACATACCCAAGGTACTGAACTTTAGCTTGACCAAACTCACACTTTGATAAATTAGCTACAAGATTAGCATGAACCAAACGGTCAAGAAATTTACTGACATGGCATAGGTGATCTTTCCAGTTGTCACTGAAGATTAATACATCATCAATATAAACAACACACCCTGCCAAACCCTCTGTTACAACATTCATGAGCTTCTGAAATGTGGCTGGTGCATTCTTCATACCATATGGCATTATGGAACATGCAAAAGTCTTTCCTAGTGTTACAAAACATGAGATCTCCCTAGCACGTTCAGTCATAGGTACTTGCCAGTATCCCTTTAACAAATCAAACTTACTTATGTACCTAGCCTTTCCGATCTTGTCTATGCAATCTTCCACGCGAGAGAGAGAGGGTAAGTGTCTGTTTTGGTTATCTGATTAACACGTCTGTAGTCGATGCAAAGCCGCTGTGACCCACCTGGCTTAGGGACTAGAGTGACAGGAGAACTCCACTCGCTCTGACAGGGCTCAATCATCTTGTGGTCCAACAGGTAGCCAAGTTCCTTCTGGATGAGAGGAACTTTCACTGGGTTCACACGGTAAGGAGGCAATTTAATTGGCTTTGCGTCTCCAACATTGACATCATGCATCAACACAGTGGTTCTTCCTGGAGTGGCACGGAACACTTGCGGGTACTCCTGCAGTAATGCCGAAAACTCCTGCCTTTCCTCGGGAGGTAGATGAGAAAGCTTAATCTGGAGATCATTCATGATATCAGGATTCTTCCCCAAACTATCACTCAGGCTCATGCTGCATGGGAGAGCTTCACTTGCAGACTCGGGTGGAACAGCTACAGTGCAGACTGGATTATTTTCGTCCCGCCTGTGATATAACTTTAGCATGTTGATGTGACATAGTTGCTTGCTCTTTCTACGATCTGGTGTGGCGATGACATAGTTGACATCACTGAGTTTCTTCTCCACGAAATAAGGACCACTAAACTTGGCTTGAAGAGGTTGCCCATGCACTGGTAGCAGAATCAAAACCTGATCTCCTGGCTGAAAGTGGCGTAACCTGGACTTCTAATCATACCAAGTCTTCATCTTCTCCTGAGCAGCTCCTAAATTCTCTCTCGCCAGCTGTAAAGCAGTGGACAGCCGTTCTTTGAACTTCATCACATACTCCAGCAGGTTGACGTCATCTTCCTCCGACAGCCAGCATTCCTTGAGTAACTTAAGGGGTCCTCTTACTTCATGGCCAAACAGTAGTTCAAAAGTTGAGAAGCCCAGTGATTCATTTGAAGATTCTCTTGCGGCAAACACAACAAATGGGAGACCTTTATCCCAGTCTTTCTGATGTTCCAAACAGTATTTCTTGAGCATCGATTTGAGTGTTTGATGATATCTCTCCAACGCTCCTTGGGTCTGGGGATGGTAAGCTGAAGACGTGATCTGGGTGATGCCCAACTCTTTCAGAGACTGCTTGAAAACATTCGACATGAAATTACTTCCCCGGTCTGACTGTACCTCCTTGGGCAGACCAAACTTTGTGAAGAACCCTAGCATTTCCTTAACCACGTTCTTTGCTGAGATATTTCTAAGTGGAATGGCTTCAGGATAACGAGTAGCCATATCAATCAGGGTCAACACATAAGAAAATCCTGAGGAAGTCTTAGGAAGAGGGCCCACAATATCCACCAACACACGGGTGAATGGCGCCTCAAAAGGAGGAATGGGAACTAGAGGTGCAACCCTTTCGGTCTGATCGCACTTCCCCACAACTTGAAAGGTGTGACAAGACTTACAATACCAGGAAACATCCCTGAAGATACCTGGCCAGTAGAAGTGTTTCAAAATGCGTGCCACAGTCTTCCTCACTCCAAGGTGTCCTGCCAAACTGGAATCATGAGCCACTCTAATGATATCCTGCCTACAAACACGAGGGATGACAACTTGATGTACAACCTCCCATTCACAGTCGGCTGATGCTGTTGGGGGTCTCCACTTCCTCATAAGTACTCCTGACTTTACATAATAACAAGTAGAAGCACCGGCTGACTCTTCTTCACTGTAAGCAGAGTTACTTAGACCTTTCAACTCAGGGTCAGCAACCTGCAACTCAACCAACTCTTGACGAGACAAATTATCAACACTACGGGGTACTGCCTCATCTGGTGAGTGGTCCAAATTAGCAAGAAAAGTGTCAGCTAGGATAACATCATCATCATCATTATCCTCTAAATCACCAGTGACTTTAGACTTAACCCTAGTGACAGCACATGCAGGGAACACATCAGGGACACCACAATCCTGAGCCGCAGCCACTGGCTCACTAGACAACTGAGGAGCTGGACACACTTGACTTCCACCAATATCATTTCCAAGTAAGAAAGTTACACCTGACATTGGGAGTGTCTCAACCAACCCAACCATAACGGAACCATTAACAAAACCAGACTCTAAATTCACTCTGCACAGAGGGACAGAGAAGTAATTATTCCCTACACCTTGTAAGATTACAGTTTCATCAGAGGAATTAACATTAGAGCCTAGAACACTGGTCAGCATAAGGGATTGGCAAGCACCTGTATCATGATATATTTTAACTGATTTCCTGTCATTACTGTCCAGAGGACTGACAAAACCATCAGACAGAAAATTAGCACATGAACTGTTGAGAGTGTCACCCACGTTACTGCTCAAAAGAGGAGCTCCATCATGAGAATTTAAGTTACCCCTCAAAGCAGGTTCAGTTAACTCAGTTAAAGAATTCTGGGAACTCTCAAGGGTGGACACTAGACCAATTGACTGAATATTTAAAGACTCCTTTTTGTTCACATCACGCTGTCTCCTGAAACATTTTTCCGTAGTATGACCAAGCTTACTACAATAAGTACATTTACTTTTCTGAAATCTAGAGGTGAAGCTGGTATTTACTTCCTGAGAAACATCATCTTTATTCTCTTTCCTGTTACCTGTACTCTGAGTAGAGGCAACGTACTTACTCTCAGCTTTCCATCTTTCTCTAGAATATCTCTTGTGAGTGAGAACATATTCATCAGCTAAAACTGCAGCATCAGACAAATTATCTATTCTTTTCTCATCAAGATATAGGCTTACATCTTTATAAATACATCTCTTGAAGTCCTCCAGCAAAATCATCTGCTTAAATTTACTAAAATCAGAATCCACATTCTTAGAATTTAACCACTGCTCTAACAGATCTTCTTTGATTTTTGCATACTCAACATGGGATTGCTTATCTTGCTTATAAGTTGTCCTAAATTTTACTCTATAGGCTTCAGGAACAAGCTCATAGGCCTTAAGAATCAAGCTCTTAACTACATCATAATTATCACATTCATCCTGAGGCAAAGATGCATATGTTACTTGAGCTTTGCCGGTGAGAACAGTTTGAAGGAGTACTGGCCAATAATTTTTGGGCCAATTAAAACCTGTAGCTACCCTCTCAAACAACTGAAAATACTTTGTTAAATCAGATTCATTAAAAGGAGGGACAAGTTTAACATTTTTAGCCACATCAAAATCATTCCACTTAGAAATATCTCAGCAAAGAATGTGGTTAAGGAAATGCTAGGGTTCTTCACAAAGTTTGGTCTGCCCAAGGAGGTACAGTCAGACCGGGGAAGTAATTTCATGTCAAATGTTTTCAAGCAGTCTCTGAAAGAGTTGGGCATCTCCCAGATCACATCTTCAGCTTACCATCCCCAGACCCAAGGAGCGTTGGAGAGATATCATCAAACACTCAAATCGATGCTCAAGAAATACTGTTTGGAACATCAGAAAGACTGGGATAATGGTCTTCCATTCGTTGTATTTGCCGCAAGAGAATCTCCAAATGAATCACTGGGCTTCTCACCCTTTGAACTACTGTTTGGCCATGAAGTAAGAGGACCCCTTAAGCTACTCAAGGAATGCTGGCTGTCGGAGGAAGATGATGTCAACCTGCTGGAGTATGTGATGAAGTTCAAAGAACAGCTGTCCACTGCTTTACAGCTGGCGAGAGAGAATTTAGGAGCTGCTCAGGAGAAGATGAAGATTTGGTATGATTAGAAGTCCAGGTTACGCCACTTTCAGCCAGGAGATCAGGTTTTGATTCTGCTACCAGTGCATGGGCAACCTCTTCAAGCCAAGTTTAGTGGTCCTTATTTCGTGGAGAAGAAACTCAGTGATGTCAACTATGTCATCGCCACACCAGATCGTAGAAAGAACAAGCAACTTTGTCACATCAACATGCTAAAGTTATATCACAGTCGGGACGAAAATAATCCAGTCTGCACTGTAGCTGTTCCACCCGAGTCTGCAAGTGAAGCTCTCCCATGCAGCATGAGCCTGAGTGATAGTTTGGGGAAGAATCCTGATATCATGAATGATCTCCAGACTAAGCTTTCTCATCTACCTCCCGAGGAAAGGCAGGAGTTTTCGGCATTACTGCAGGAGTACCCGCAAGTGTTCCGTGCCACTCCAGGAAGAACCACTGTGTTGATGCATGATGTCGATGTTCGAGACGCAAAGCCAATTAAATTGCCTCCTTACCGTGTGAACCCAGTGAAGGTTCCTCTCATCCAGAAGGAGCTTGGCTACCTGTTGGACCACAAGATGATTGAGCCCTGTCAGAGCGAGTGGAGTTCTCCTGTCACTCTAGTCCCTAAGCCAGGTGGGTCACAGCGGCTTTGCATTGACTACAGACGTGTTAATTGGATAACCAAAACAGACACTTACCCTCTCCCTCGCGTGGAAGATTGCATAGACAAGATCGGAAAGGCTAGGTACATAAGTAAGTTTGATTTGTTAAAGGGATACTGGCAAGTACCTATGACTGAACGTGCTAGGGAGATCTCATGTTTTGTAACACTAGGAAAGACTTTTGCATGTTCTGTAATGCCATATGGTATGAAGAATGCACCAGCCACCTTTCAGAAGCTTATGAATGTTGTAACAGAGGGTTTGGCAGGGTGTGTTGTTTATATTGATGATGTATTAATCTTCAGTGATAACTGGAAAGATCACCTATGCCATGTCAGTAAATTTCTTGAGCATTTGGTTCAGGCTAATCTTGTAGCTAATTTATCGAAGTGTGAGTTTGGTCAAGCTGAAGTTCAGTACCTTGGGTACGTAATTGGTGATGGACATGTTGCACCACCAGGAGCTAAGGTTCAGGTTATAAGTGATCTTCCCCGACCTAAAACTAGGAAAGAGCTACAAAGATTTTTGGGAATGGTAGGTTATTACAGGAGATTTGTTCTTAACTTTTCAATTCTTGTATCACCACTTACAGACCTACTGAAAAAGGGAGTTGAATTTGTCTGGACCGATAACTGTGAATCCTCTTTCAACAAACTTAAAGCTATTCTATTAAGTCAGCCAGTGCTCGCTACTCCAAATTTTGGTAAGCCTTTTAAGATGGCTGTTGATGCAAGTGATACAGGAGCTGGGGCTGTTTTGCTGCAAGAGGATGATCAGGGTATTGAACACCCTGTATCTTATAACAGTAAGAAGTTCACTCCACCTCAAAAGAACTACTCCACTATTGAGAAAGAGCTTTTGGCCTTGATTTTGGGTTTACAGCTTTTTTCATGTTATTTGTGTTCTGGTTTTGACCCCATAGTCATTTATACCGATCATAACCCACTGAAATTCCTTAGTAATTTTAAAGATAAAAATCAGAGATTAACAAGATGGAGTCTACTTCTTCAGGAGTATTCATTAGACATACAACATGTCAAGGGGAAAGAAAATGTTATTGCAGATTGCTTATCTAGACTTTAGACAGATTGTTTTAGAGTAATAAGAAATTTCCTTTGTAAATTTCTTTTTCTTTGTGGGGAGGTGTTACATAGCCTATGATTTTATCATCCTCTGTGTAATTCTAACGTACAGTATGCTGCATGTTTGATCACGAGCGTGTTCTACCTCACTCCCCCCGTCCTCCCTTATAGCAGAGTAAGTCGTTCTTTCTGTTGTTCAGAGCAGGAGTGTCAACTCTTTGTCCCCTCTGGCTTCATTTGCACGTCCTTCTTACAAGTTGTATCAAGCTCTGCCGGCCCCTATATAATGAGCTCAGTCTCTGCATTATTGCCACTTAGATCTACTCCTCATTCTGTTCACATCTCTGTCCTCCCCTGTACAGTTGCTATTATTGTGAGTGCTCAGGAAGTCTCCAGCCATCTAGCAGCTGTGTAATTTGAGTATAAGTGTTATTGCATTTTTTCTTGTACTGTGTAGCATAAGGCGTTGATTCTTAGGCCTAGTTAGGTTTTTGTGATTAATGTAAAGTTTGGATGTCAGTCATTGTTAATAATATTTTGTATCTGTAATAATATATCTTGCATTCACTGAGTATTATCTAGTATTCTCATTTTATCAGGGCTGACTTAGATCAATTTACTCTTGCTAATTTCGTGTTAATAGAGGCTATTGCAGTTAACCATATATTTAACCTGTTTTTTGCCATTACATTATCCTTATGAGTCCTGAATGTTTTGTTCTTAGTTTGAGCATTAAACTTTAACTTGTAATTTTACCTAACTCTTTTGTTTTGAACCTGGAACTTTACGGGACAGTAGTGATTTTTAGTATTCTCACTTAAAGTGTACATTATCTTTCTCTGTTCCGTAACAATATATATATATATATATATATATATATATATATATATATATATATATATATATATATATATGAAGTGTCTAGAGCACAAGGGGCGAAGACGCCACATTTACCGAAATTGAGTTATCACTATGAGCACAAAGGGCGAACTCTCAACTAATGGTTTCGCATGTTATAGTACAGGAAATGCGACCCTAAAGACCCCATACAGAAGGCTGAATGTGGCTTTTTATTTTTTCCCCCCAGGCTCACCCATTCATGTACGGGAAGGAAGAGGACAAGGGGCGAGGTAGGCAGCCAATGAGTGCCCGGGCTGAGAGTCCCGCCACACTCACGGCCAATCAGCGCACGGCTGTGCCTCAGTCAGCTGTGAACGTGTGTTTACATGCGGACGCACATGTGTTTATCACCACTTTTTTTTTACTGTTTTTCGTGGCGATTGCATTTGCAATGAGCTCCAGCAGAGAGGACAGTGGTTTGTTATGACCTGCAGCAAGCTTTGCCCATTCCCAAGCTTAGTACAGGCCTCCAGTATTATAAAAGAAAGCTCTGGACTTACAATTTTGGCATACACAATGATGAACTAGGGCTTTATATTTGTGTGGACAGAAACAGAGAGGAAGAGAGGTTCGAGTGATATAGTTTTATGTGTTCATTACTTTATACAACACAATGTTCAGTCTCACATCAAGCATCTAGTTATTTTCTCTGATAACTGCTCAGGGCAAAATAAAAACAAGAACGTAGTGTTGTCATGCCTCCGCAACATACCCTTAAGATGAAAAATTAATAACAAATGTCATGTGTCATAAACTTTTATTTATAGAAACATGATCAGAACACCTTGTTGAATTTTTTGATTTATATGTTAGGCTAAGCCCATTCGTAATGCTAATATCACATCTAATCTTTAAACGCGATTACCTCGAAACTATTTTCGTGAGTTCGCCCCTGCGCATATATATATATATAGAGAGAGAGAGAGAGAGAGAGAGAGAGAGAGAGAGAGAGAGAGATTTCTCGAACTGGAGGGGTTGGACAGGAGATAGCCTACATTAAACCCTTTATGACCTACATAAATTTAATCGTCTGGAGGCAGCAACAATTAAAAGAAAATCATCACACTGCAAGCTAGGGTTAGTATGCGAAATGCTAATTAAATTGATGAGGCAAATATAAAATAAACTATATTATGTGACACCTAAAAGCAATTCTATACAACTATTTGTAATTATTCATACTGCTCCCACCTTAAGTTACTATCAGTGAAGCAAATGATGCCCTGGGAAGATTTGAGTTCGAGTATGTTCAACCCATATTATGTGTATAGCCCAGCACCTACTGTCTTTATAATCTTCTGTATTGTATTTGCAGTAGTGCTGTTCACAATGCACAGAATGCATGCAAGAATTGCAAATTTGGAGTCAGTATTTAGTGGCGGTAGAGTAAGCATTCAAGTTAACCTCCCTGAATGAAGTGTACATATTTTGTACATAGTGTTAATTTTATATATAAAAGAATTACACATGATATGGAAGTATACCAGTATCGTTATCTCTATATGAAATATTAATAGCTGTTACCATAATCTTAACTTTGAACTATTTTTTTTTGCATATATGCATTTTACTGTTATACATACTGTACATATCTTACAAAATGTCATACAATAACCAAATTAATCATATTGCATTTATTCAATTATGTATACAACTTGTTTAAAATGTAATGTTACTGGATCATTGCAATATTAACATGAATATTATGTCTATACAATATTATAATCAATGTTATGTATTATTAGATTAGAATATGTCAATTATGATTGCTGTCAGAGGACCGCCAGTTGGCGTGACCGAGCGATGTCAGGACTCCATATTATAAATACAAATTATAGATAGACAGATAGATAGATAGATAGACAGAGCGCCAGACAAGGTGTGGGAATGGGAAATTAGCTTGCAACTCTTTAAGTGAAGGAATGTTGGTCGTGCACAGGAAGCAGTACATACACACAGACATACAGTATTCTAGAAGCTTCCACGACAGTATAGCACACGTGACACGACCCCTGCTAAACGAGAATGTAGGAATCAGAGCTCAGAAAGGGACTGGCCATAGAAGTGGCAGGTAGTGGAGAGATCGAATGAGAAGAGGGGTCCAACTAGACTTACTATATTAAGTCCCTTGTAATACATACGCTGTTCAACTTATACTTTCTCTGAATATAATAAATCAGGATCAACTCCCTGTATTCATCTTTAACTCCTGCTCTTCGATTACCAAAATAACTTTAATAAAAACTCAAGACTTAAATATAACAAGACTAAAGAGTTATATATATATATATATAAATGGTGGCTACGAAGTTCTACAATTGTTGAGAATTATATCAATTTTAAAATGAAATATACAGCACTTAAGTGAATACTCAGGTGTAATATACGGAATAAATCGCTAAGAAAGACGTGCACGACACCTCCTGTCACCCGTTCCTTAGCGGTTCATTCTGCATATTAAAATGATACACACAACATACAAGAGAATATTAATGTGAAATATACAAAATAAATTGCCAAGGAACAGGTGCTGCGACGACTCCTGTGCCACCTAGAATACGGGCCTAGTGCACCTCTAACTCTCCTAAAGGATTTCAAAAGAGACACGAGCTGTGATTCAAATGAGATCTTTGTAAGGTATGAAAAATGCTAAGAAAAATTCTCTCTCTCTCTCTCTCTCTCTCTCTCTCCTTTGTTTTGTTTCTGTATCCTGCTCACTTCACTTGTAACCTCTTCACTACGATCACTTTTATTAAATAAAAATAATAATAATAATAATAATTAATAATAATAATAATAATAGTAATAATAATAATAATAATAATGGTAGTAATTATAAAGATAATACTAAAGTTATAATAATATGAAGAAGAGAAAAAGGATGTTTTCTGAAGTGACTGTTCTTCCAAAGGAATTCACTATTCCCCCCCTTTTTTTTAATGCGAGGAAGAAGGAACCAAAGGCTAGCAGCCCTCAAAGCAGTTCCTCCAAGAAAAACAAAAACAATACAAAAGAGAGCCAAATTCAAGATCCGTTAATTTCGAGATGCCTGGACACACTGCGTTTGAAAGACTGGAGATCATAGGAAGTAGGAAATACAGACAGAGGGAGACAGTTCCAGAGTTGCCCTGTTGCATAAATGAAGGACTGAGAATAACGGTTAACTCTTGCATTAGAGAGTTGGACAGAAAAGGGATGAGAGTTTATTGCTAGACGGGTGCTACACGCCCGTCATAGAGGTGGAGGGATGCAAGCAGACAGTTCAGAGGAGCAATGACCATGGAAGTAGGGATAGAAAAGAGATAAAGAGGCAACAGTGCGGCAAAAAGACAGAGTTTGAAGGGAGCCAGTAAGAGAAGCAGAGTTAATGAGACGAAATGTCTTTGAGTCCACCCTATTAAGAAGAACTGTTTGTGGGGAGCCTTCCCACACATGAGAGTTGTACTCCATACACGGGCGAATAAAACCTGCGTATAAAGTCAACAACTGTGCAGGGGTAAAAAAGGTACAGAGTCGGCTTAACACACCTAATCTCTTGGAAGTAGATTTTACCAGAGATGTAATATGAGCTTTCCAGGATAAATCTCGAGCGAATGAAACCCCAAGCATGTTCAAGGATGATGCTGGATGGAGCTGGATATTATCAAAATTTAGTGGGTACTCCTGTGGAAGATTTTGTAAGGTTGATAGGTGCAAAAACTGGGTCTTTGATGCATTAAAAACAACAAGATTATTTTTACCCCAGTCATAGATACGAGCCAGGTCAGACATTAGGTGTGCCATAGCCTCATCCCTTGTTTGTTGAAGTAACTGCTGGGATGGACGTTGCGGGAACCGAATGGAAAGGTGAAGGGTGGAATCATCAGCGTGCGAGTGGATAGCGTTAGATGTACAGCATGGAAGATCACTGATGTATAAAAGGAAGAGAGTTGGTGATAGGACAGAGCCCTGAGGAACACCACTGTTGATAGATCTCGGAGAAGGATGATGGCCGCCTACAACAGCGGCTATAGAACGACCAGGAAGGAAGCTGTAGATGAAGGCAGATAGAAGGATAGAAGCTGTAAGAGGGCAGTTTGGAAAATAAAGATTTATGTCAGACTCGATCGAAAGCCTTTGAGATGTCAAGTGCAATGACAAAGCTTTCGCCAAAGTCCCGAAAGGAGGATGACCAAAAGTCTGAAAGGTAGGTGAGAAGATAACCAGTGGAGCGTCCCTGATGGAACCCATACTGACGATCAGAAAGAAGGTTGTGATAGGAAAGATGCTTTAAAATTTTTCTGTTAAGAATAGGCTCAAAAACTTTTGAGACACAGACTGTTAAAGCAATTGGACGATAGTTAGAGGGTTGGGAATAGTCACCCTTCTTTGGGACTGGCTGAATGAGAGCAAACTTCCAGCAAGAAGGAAAGGTACAAGTTGAAAGACATAGGCGAAAGAGTTTACCTAGGCAGGGTGTAAGCAGAAAAGCACAGTTCTTGAGGACAACGGGAGGGACTCTATCAGGCCCATATGCCTTGTTAGTATTGAGGCCAGTGATGGCAGAAAATACATCAACTGAAGAAATGTTAATGCCAGCCATGAGAAAGTCAGAGGGAGGAAGTGATGGAGGAACAGCACCGTAATCGTCTAAGGTGGAATTGGAGGAGAAAGTCTGAGCGAAGAGATCCGGTTTATCAGTAGAAGAAATAGCTACAGACCTATCAGAGTAGAAAAGAGGAGGGAAGGATGATGAGGTAAAGTTATTAGAAAGATTTTTGGCAAGGTGCCAGAAGGAGCGAGAAGAATTCGAGTTGGAGAGTTGAGAGCATTTTGTATGGATGAACTTATTTATAGCATTGCGAAGAACAGACTTAGCATGATTCCGGGTAGAAACACAAAAAAGATGTGATTCAAGGGTGGGTTTTCTCCGGTACCTTTTATAGGCCCTCTCCTTGTTGAGGACAGCATTAGACCAAGCGCGATTAAACCAGGGCTTTCTTGCATTAGACAAAGGATATGAGAAAGGAATGTATGCTCTTGCTTGGCCAAAAATTGTCACCTTTCTGCATTGCTTGCAGAGTTGCACCAATAGACTAACACAGGAGTATTTTTCCAGTCACGAAAAAGTACTATTTAAAGAATGTACAGCCGTACCAATGTCATTCTGCCACAGTCCTGCGTAAAATAAGCTGCAGAAAGAGGAAAATCTGGACCTAGTTCGAGTAAGAACAGTACAGCGCTCGAAAGACGTTAGCACACAATTACAAGAGTTGTAACATTATCCTATACTATACAAACATTATCAGCAGAAGTGGCAGCAGTTCTTTTAGTTGGAGTTAGATAAAGCCTACATTAAGTTTTTCAGTTCAAGAAGTCTCCACTGAGCTCAGGGAGATATTATCAAGGTAAGCAAATATGACAGAACTAGAAGTTATGGTTTGAAACAAGATGAATTCTGTTTTATTAAGGAAACAGATATAAATAGGTCTGGCGATAGAGTAGTGGACGAATGCAATAAGCTACCTAGTGAAGCAGTTGTTGCCCCTTCCATTAATAGTTTCACGAATAGGCTAAAAAAAAAAAAAAACATATAACATGTGTATAATATAATAAAATTTCCTAATAATCAGTGCTAATTCATTCTTTGTCCTTTTTAGTTTTCATCACGATAATCTTTTCTTGTTTCGCATTTTCCCATAAAATGTGTACACCAGTTTTTCTATACTTCGTGGTGTTCCCTTTCACTTCTTGCCAGTTTCGGCTGCAGGATTTGGTGTTTTTATTTCTTTATCAATTTATTAGGTCCCAGGGGCGACATACCTAATAACAAGACCATGAGGCCATGTATTACCTACAGAGGAACACATATGTAGCAGAGCACTCTGTTTTGTTACATAGATATATTGGAGTTTACAATACAGGAGTAGCATCCACAAGGCACTGATCACAAGAATATCTAAATGATTGTCTGTGAGTAGATAATTACATATACCAGTCACTGACTGTCCATAAGGCAGTAGGTCTCGGACTGAGGGACACTCAAGGCAGTAATTCTGAAGATTGTTGGCATCAGGTCTGTCACATTGTTTGTAGGAAAAGTGAGGCACGTCCCTTGCCTCAGAGTCTTGCCAGACAGGGCGATATCCTAGCCAAAATCGAGCAGACACAACACTGTGCCTGTGAACTGTGTCGACGATACTTGGGAGGAGATAGACGAAACTGCTGGTAATGTTGGATGGACCCACTCTGAGTCGGCTCAGTGTTCGTGTGATGGAGTGTAGAGAGATGGGCGGCTGAATGTATCCTTTTTTTAGCATAGGAATGAGGATGTAGCATCATCAGGTAGAGGCAGTACAAAGGACTTTTTGGCGAGAAGGGTAACAGTGTCCTTGGCTGCAATTCCTACATTCAAAGGAATCCACCAAAAATGTATGGTAAGAGAATTTTCCTGCGCTGAAACAAGCTGACGTAAGATCTGTTGAACTAAGAGGTGGCATGCGAGTTTCAGAGACGAAGAGTCACAGATAACCACATCTTACGGTCTTTGCTGAGAGAGGAGACTAACTGCATGCAAGAGTCCTTGTAGCTCACAGTAGGCAGAGTTAGACGAGTTCGGTAGCCTGCAGCCAAACCAGCCTCCCTCCAGTGGGTTCAAATCGGGTGAGTAGATGGTGCATCCAGCACTCTCTGTGGTTGCAGGGAACCGTTGATGTTGAGACGGTGCGCAGCAGGAACTGAGGAAGACACTCCTGTAACGGTCTCCAGAGCTAGTTGTTTCTGGAGGAGTGGTAGGTCTGCCTTGGAGGTAGGAGTAAAGCAGACTTTAAGATGAGGAATCCTCCAGTGAGGTGGACCATGATCCACTTCAGCCAGAGGAACATTAATATCAAGTCATTGTAGAATGGAACAGGCATTATTAACGAGGGTGCGGACGCCGGGCCGAAGAGGAAGTCAAGGTGCAACAGGTTCAAGTAAAGTTCTGATGACACGAGAATAATGAGGGGTAAGATGGGAAGAGTGAAGGCATTTGACACTGAAGTAATAGACATTGGCATATATTTCCTCAACAGACGGTGGGGGGGAGGATTCAATTCAGTTTTCATGTTGACTATTCTGGTGGAAATAGGACACCCCACCATGTATCTCATTACTTTGTTCTGAAAATTTTCAATGGATTTTAAGGATGACTTCGAGAGTTGACTGACAGCAGGGGAAGGGGGTTTGGTGGGTGTGGGATTGCCTTCTTCTTCACTATCCTTGTCTTACTC